>NW_005370366.1:1553752-1563988 GCF_000412655.1 Myotis brandtii
GCACTTCCAGGCCAAAGTTCCTGCAGCGCTGAGGCCCCGGCAAGGGGCGGGTCTATCAGTTACTATGGCGCTGCCCGCGAGCCTGCGGGAAGGGGGGGTGGGCTCTGTTACTCACGGATCTGCCGCGGGGATCTCCGAACTTTTGGTGTCCGCAGGTCTGTAGCTGTGGTCGCAGGTCTCTGTCCCCAGTGGCTGCAGGGTCCTGGTATGCGTCTGAGATCAGACTGGGTGGTGCTGAGGCCAGGATCCTAGTCTCAAGCAGCTCTGTTTCCCAAGATGGCGTGGTCGCTGTGCCTGGGCTGGCCGCCCTGGAGTGTCCGCGCCGGGAGCGGGGGCTTTAATATTATTTTTTTCCTCATTCCTTTCGTTTCTTTCATATCTCTTATTTGCCTCGTTCCTTTTTTTACTCTATTTTTTTGTTTCTTTAGCTTAATCTTTTTTTTGTCTTCTATTTATCTTTTCATAACATTTTTCTCTTTCATCTTTTCCTTTTTACCATTTTCTTTTTCCTAATCATTATTCTTATTTTTCCTCTCCCTTGTTCTTTTCAGAATCATATATCTTCCTATTTTCTCTTCAAGTATTCTTTTAATTATTATTACTTTCTTTCTTTTTCATTTATTATTCTTGTTCTCTTTTCTATTTCTTAATTCCCATTTCTTTTGTGGTTGTTTTTGCTGTTGTTGTTGGGATCTTTCATATGGTTTTGTTTGTTTCCTGTATTGTTTTATTTAGCCCTATAAGCACCTGTAGAACAGCTTGCATGATGTGGTTGGGGTTGAGCCTCACAAGCCAGCCTGAGAGGAGATCCCACCCACGAATGGGACAACAACAATCAAAACCCAATTACAACAGGATTGTCCAAGTAACCCACGAAAAGGTCACTTCAAGAGCATCCAGCTTAGGAGTTCAAAGAGACTGCACTACTGGGTCCCACAGTACATTTACTACAAAAGGGCAATCCACAAAGACTGGGTGTCATAGCAGTTCTATTTAATACATAGAAACAAACACAAAGAGACAACTAAAATGGGGAGACAAAGAAAAAACCCAAAATGAAAGAAAAGAAAGAATCTCCAGAAAAAGACAGAGGAAAGCAATTTATCAGACATAAGCGTTCAGACTAATGGTTATAAGGATGCTCAAGGAACTTAGTGAGAACTACAAGGAATTAAATGAGAACTACAAGGAATTAGTGGGAACAACATCAGCATGAAAAAATGACATAGAAACCATGAATAAGAACAGGTCAGAAATGAAGAATACTATATTTGACATTAAGAATGCAATGAAAGGAATTAAAATCAGGCTTGATGAAACACAGATCAAATCACGAATTTGAAACACAAGGTAGAGGCAAGAGAAACCAAGATGGCAGCATAGGTAAATGTAATACTCGCATCCTCCCACAACCACATCCAAATTACAACTACAATACAGAACCACCATCATTCAGAACCACCAGAAATCTGGCGGAAAGGAAGACCTACAATTAGAGAATTAAAGAAGAAAGCATGTTGACACTAGTAAGAAGGCAGGAGGCATGGAACGGACTGGTCCAACACCTACGTATGGCATGTTTTTGATCAGAAGGGATATCTTGGCTGAGGAGGCTTACTGTGAGGAGCAAGGCTTACTGTGAGGTTTACCACACCAGAACCATCAGTCCAGAGTACCAGTGTCAGGAGGTGAAGTTCCCATAACTTAGGGCTGTAAAAGCCAGTGGGGAGCCCAGCTTGTGTGGTTGAATGGCTGAGCATCCATTTATGAACCAGGAGGTCACCATTCAATTCCCAGTCAGGGCACATGTCCGGGTTGTGGGCTCAATCCCCAGTAGGGGATATGCAGGAGGCAGCAGGTCAGTGATTCTTTCACATCTTTGATGTTTCTCTTTCTCCCTCTCCCTTCCTCTCTGAAATCAATAAAAATATGTTAAAAAACAAAACAAAACAGTTGGAAACCCAGGCAGTTCTTTTTAAAGGGCCCATAGACAGACTTAGTTGGACTCACTCCTTCTGAGCTTCAGTTCTGGGGCAGCAGCATGAAAGCATCCAGGAACATATGGGGAGGAATTAAATTGTCTGGCATCAGGGCAAGAACTGGGAGGCAGCTTTCCCCCAGACAAAAGTGCTGGCAGAGGTCATTATTCCTCTGCTGAGACCTCCTCTCCCACAAAGCTGACTGGCAGGCACCATATCTGAGTCCCCATCAACCTGACCCACCCTGTTTGCCTCACCCTGGAGATTCCCTGAGACCCGCTCCACCCAATTTGCAGATTCACCCAAGGTGTTTTCCATATGAATGGCTTGTCCTGGTTTGGGCTTCAGATTTCACTAAAATCTCTTAAACAACTAGCAGCTGGACTCAGTATGCCCCATACTTCTGGATAAGTGTCCTGTGGCTAGGCACTAGCAGCAGCCTGCCTTGCCTCACAGTTTGGCCTCTCCTGGGGGTAACAAAAGAAGAAGAGAGCAAAAAATTGAAAACCTATTTGAATAAATAATGACCAGGTGAAAGAAACAGACTTACAAGTCCAGGAAGCACAGAAAGTCCCAAACAAGATGAACCAACGAGGCCCAAACCAAGACACATCATAATTAAAATGTCAAAGGTTAAAGACAAAGAATCTTAAAAGCAGCAAGAGAAAATCAGTTACCTACCTACAAGGGAGTGCCCAAATGACTGTCAGCTGATTTCTCAAAAGAAACTTTGCAGGCCAGAAGGGAATGGTAAAAAATATTCAAAGTGATGAAAAGAAAGGACCTATAACCAAGATTAGTCTACCCAGCAAAGCTCTCGTTTAGAATTGAAGGTCAGATAAAGAGCTTTACAGACAAGAAAAAGCTAAAGGGGGTGTGACCAGCTGCAAACAGCCATCATCCCCTGACCCAGGCTGGCCAGGCACCCAAGCGGGACCCCCACCCTGATCCAGGACACCCTTCAGGGCAAACCAGCCGGCCCCCACCCATGCACCAGGCCTCTATCCTATATAGTAAAAGGGTAATATGCCTCCCAGCACTGGGATCAGTGGAGCAGCGAGGCCTCCTAGCACCGGGTTCAGCAGAGCAGTGAGGCCTCTTAGCACCGGGATCAGCTGAGCAGTGAGGCCTCACTGCCCCTGTGTCAAGCAGAGCCGCGAGGCCTCCCAGCACCGAGATCAGCAGAGCCGCAAGGCCTCCCGGCCTGGGATCAGCAGAGCCACAAGGCCTCCCGAATCCGGGATCAGCGAAGCTGCGAGGCCTCCTGGCCCCTGGAGCAGCGTGACAAGGGGCAGCGCCCAAACCCCCTGATCGCCCTGCGGCTCTGTGTGTGACAGGGGGCAGCGCCCCAACCCCCTAATCGGCCGGCTCTGTATGTGACAGGGGTGGCGCCACAACCCCCTGATCCGCCCTGCTCTGTGCGTGACAGGGGGTGGTGCCGCAACCTCCCCATCGACCCTGCCTTGAGTGTGACAGGGGGCGGCGCCCCAACCCCCCAATCGGCCCTACCCTGAGCGTGACTGAGGGGGGCATCGCAACCTCCTGATCCGCTCTGCTCTGTGCATGACAGGGGGCGGCGCCCCAACCCCCCAATCGGCCCTACCCTGAGCGTGACTGAGGGGGGCATCGCAACCTCCTGATCCGCTCTGCTCTGTGCATGACAGGGGGCGGCGCCCCAACCCCCCAATCGGCCCTACCCTGAGCGTGACTGAGGGGGGCATCGCAACCTCCTGATCCGCTCTGCTCTGTGCATGACAGGGGGCGGCGCCCCAACCCCCCAATCGGCCCTACCCTGAGCGTGACTGAGGGGGGCATCGCAACCTCCTGATCCGCTCTGCTCTGTGCATGACAGGGGGCGGCGCCCCAACCCCCCAATCGGCCCTACCCTGAGCGTGACTGAGGGGGGCATCGCAACCTCCTGATCCGCTCTGCTCTGTGCATGACAGGGGGCGGCGCCCCAACTCCCCAATCGGCCTTGCTCTGAGCCCGACCAGGGGCTGCACCTAGGGATTGGGCCTGCCCTCTGCCACCCGGGATGGGCCTAAGCCAGCAGGTCGTTATCTCCCGAGGGGTCCCAGACAGTGAGAGGGCACAAGTGGGGCTGAGGGATACCCGCCCCCCCGCCAGTGCACAAATTTTTGTGCACCGGGCCTCTAGTATACAAGATAAACTCAAAATGGATAAGACTTAAATCAAAGTTGGGAAACCATAAAAATCCTAGAAGAAACCATAAGTAGCAAAATCTCAGACATCTCTTGTAGAAATATGTTTATGGATACATCTCCTAGGGCAAAGGAAATTGTTTTAAGGATAAAATAAACAAATGGTACTATGTCAACATTAAAAGCTTCTGCACAGCAAAAGAAACCATCAACAAAGCGAGAAAGGAGCCCAATGTATCGAAGGACGTATTTGGCAATGATACACCTAACGAAGGGTTAACACCCAAAATATATAAGGAACTCATACAACTTAACAAAAGGAAGACCAACAATCCAATTAAAAATGGACAAAGGACCTAAATAGACACTTCTTCAAAGTGGACACACAGAAGGCCAAGAGACGTGAAAAAATGCTCAATGTTGCTGATCATCAGAGAGATACAAATTAAAATGACAATGAAGTATCACCTCACACCTGTCAGAATGGCTACCATCAAGAAATCAACAAATGACAAGTGCTGGCGAGGATGTGGATAAAAGGGAACCCTAGTACTTCTGGTAGGAATGCAGACTGTTGAAGCCATTATGGAAAACAGAATGAAGTTTCTTTAAAAATTTAAAAATGAAACTGCCATTTGACCCAGCAATCCCAACCTTGGCAATATATCCTAAGAATCCTGAAATATCAATCAGAAAGAATATATGCCCCCTTATGTTCATAGTACAGTTATTTACAATAGCTAAAACCTGGAAACAGCTTAAGTGCCCATCAGTAAATGAGAGAATAAAAGAGCTGTGGTACATTTACACATTGGAATACTATATAGCTGTAAAGAAGAAGGACCTCTTACCCTTTGAGACAGCATCGATGGACCTGGACATTATTATGTGAAGTGAAATAAGTAAGTCAGAGGAAGATGAATATCATATGATCTCATTTATATGTGGAATCTAATGAACAAAATAGGTCCAGAGTCATGGATGCATGGAACAGACTGACAGATATCTGAGGGAAGTGGGGAGGGGAGGGCGGGAAGAGATCAACCAAAGAACTTATATGCATATATGCATAGCCCATGGACACAGACAATAGTGTGGTGAAAGTCTGGGTGGGGTGGGAGCTGGGTAGAGGGGGGCAAAGGGGGAAAATGGGGGACATCTATAATACTCTCAACAATAAAAATAAATTTTAAAAAGTACAAAAAACAACTTATCCTCTCTTACTTACCAATATTATAAAGTGCTTCAGTACAAGAAGAATCATTTCTCAGAGCCTCTTTATAGAATTCAGCTGCCTTCTCATAATCACCATTTGCAAACACTGTATTCCCTTTGTTAGTAAGAGCAGATGGATTATATCTATCAGAGTTTACAGCTAAATCTGCATAGCTGCTGGCTTGTGCAAAGTCATTTTCCTAAAGCACAAAACATATACAAATTATCTGAAGTTCATCAAATATTTTTTTTTTGAGATTACAGACAGGAAAAACAGAAACAAGTATTTTACATATCTTGGTTCTGATAGGCTGATTTGTACTCATCAGCACTTTCAACTACCTAAGTGTCTTATGATTGATGTCTCCACGGTCTCATGTTTTGAATAACATCACTATATGTAGATGCTTCCATTTCAAATGCCCAAATTTCATGTCATTGTTTACTGCACACCATGCTTCTTAAAACTCAAGTCCTAAAGTAGTTATGAAGGCATCACTGTCCGTCTGTCCTGATCTAACTGGGTGGGTCACCTACTAGGTCCTACATTTCTAGCACTCGATTGTCGGCACTCCTTCATGCTATCTCGCTGCCAAGTGCTCCATCAGGACCCTGCCATCATTCATGTGAGCCACGGGGACCTCTCAGTTCTTAGGTGGTGTGGCCTTTGGTGCCCTATTGGCTTAGCTAAGCCAGGAGCCACAGTTCCCAGAACACCTTTACCTGTGTGGCTCTTGTCCAGAGTTGGCTGAAGGGAACTTCTAGAATATGAAGCAGCAGCCTTCCTCTCTGCGGGTCCTTTTCTGGCCATCAAATGCTTGTCTGATACAGAAATGCTGGGGTTCTAGCTTGTCCTCATTCACAACTACTCCACACCTGACTCTTCTTCCTGCCTACACTGTCCCTCCTGACAATGGTGACCCAGATCCATGCTAAGTCTTGGCAGTGCACCCAAAGGAGGCAGCTGCTCCATGAGTCCCCCTTGGGTGGCTTCTGGACATGCTAGGCAATTCACTGACTGAATGGTAACCTCTGCTCAGATCCCCAAACACCCCTTCTTCTCCTTAACCCCCACAGCATCTCCACTACTGTGCATGTTCTAAATCCTATATCCCTTCTCTCATAACACTCCCTGATGGAATTTCTGAAAAGTTGAGATATATTTCAAATATTTACCCTTTAAAAATGTACAGTTCAGTGGCATTTATATATTTCATGTCTTGGTGACAAGAGATCCTCAAAGAAATGGCTGCAGGGCAGAGATCAAATCAAGGATGTGGCTCTATCATCTTTGGAAACATTTCATATTTAAGATAGTGCCTAACAGAGCCAACCTTCTCTCTCAGGTAGTATGCTTAGGACTCTGTTCCACAGCAGCCTCATACATCTACGGTAAGTAGAAAAGGGTCTGCCTTGAAAAGAATTATGGATGTGGCTTTGGGGGAATAAAGAACACCCAAATAAGATGTATAGAAAACTTCCAAGTTTTTAAGGGAGTTGGAATAACTAAAGTGTTGCCAGCTTGCATTAAAGGGACAGACACAGAACAAAATGAAAAAAGGCCTCTGGGTCCCCAATTTTTCTGGGCAAAAAGCAGGCTAAGAGAGTTAACCAGCTGCAAACATAGGTTGTTGTTGATTTTTTTCTGTAAAAGTAAGGTGCTCTTGGAGGGCAGAGCCAAGAGCCAGAGAGACCAAAGGATTGGGGACTACCCACCAGGGATCAGAGCTGGGCCCCCATCAAAGATCACTCTCTTTTCCCATGTTCAGGGGGCACTGACCACAAGTGCTTAGCTGGGTTTCAGAACTGCTAGGAACTAATGCCTCCATCCCACCCCTTTTGGATAGGAGTATCTATTACAGTTTTCCTAGCCTTATCTCACCATGGGTTATTAAGTGTATGGGGCAGATTACATTTTTTTTTTTTTGTTCCCTGATCATTAAATCAAGAGGATCTGTGTTTGATAAAGCTCAATCTCTATCTAGACCTTATGCAGTGGTTGGCCTTTCACTACGATGATGAGACTATGAGACTGTTGGGAGGGGTATGTACATTTTGCATGTGGAAAGGATGTGAATAACTGGGCCTGGAATGCAGGCAGTGATACACTCACTGTTAAAACAATGGCCCCAATGGATCACACTGACCAGTCTTCATGCCCCCGTATGTTTCTCTCCCATGTTCATTTTGCCCAATAAGATGACAACAAATTCAATGCACAAGGGAACTTGATAAACACCTGTGCACTTGGGTCTCCTCAATGGACCCTATCCCATGTAGGAAGTTTAGGCTCTCCTGCTAGAGAAGCATTGTGAAGGACTGAGATGCCTGCCGACATTGGGCTTAGGGCTTCAACACATGATTCTGGGGGCACACAATTCAGTTCATAGCATCTATTATGAAAACTTATTATTCACAGAGACAATCATCAAATTTTATCTCTAATCTGACTTCCTGTCTGAGTTCAGTGTTCCACAGGCCTAATTGGCCATTTGAATTATATCACCATCACTACAAAAATTTTAAAAATATATTTTTAAGAACAAACTTGGCATCTTTCCCCCTAATCACACACTCCTCTGGACATGCCCCTGGCACCACTCTCATGCCAACAGAATAAAACACTGGGGTCCTTCCTCACCAGGGGTTTTATCTCCTTTCCCTCTTAACACATGAGGGCCGTAACATCTTTCCACCATAACAGAGGTTCTATGTGGCAACAATTCTCAATGTGCACAAACCAGAAGCTCTGAGAGGGACTGAAAGTGTAGTAGAATCAAACACAATGATCCTAAGTACCCCATCCCTCCCAGCGTTCTTGCCTCTGTGCTTTGTTTACTCCCTTAGTTTCCACACAAATGTCCCCTTCTCTTTTATCTATAGTCTGACTTTTAAGATCCAACTTCTCTCTGGGATTGTCCCCCAAATCCCTAAATTAAAATGCTATTTGCTTCCTCTGAATTTCTAAAGCATTTAGTATCTCACATTAATTTGTTATTCTCTACTTTCAACCAACCTTTCTTCCTTCCTACTCTACCCACCTGCCACCTTCACTCTAAATTAAGAATGTTCCGTTTTTAGGAAGCTTTCAGCCTTTTGGTATTCCCCATGATTGGCATCCATAGATGTTCAACTTCTGCTTGTTACAGATGACACTTTGACCTTACATAAGTCATATAACCTAAGATGTCACTTTTGTTATTACTAGGATCGAACTGAAATGTGTCTCCAGCTCATCTCCCAGGTCTACACTGTACAATTTCATGATGTGATGTTTCCACAACTTTTCACCCTCCCTTCTCCTCCTGAGATGGTCCTCTCACTCATGCCCATAAACTCAACCCAGAACTTTTCATGACCTGGCCCTCCATATACGCCATACCACTGACATTCTGCATGTCCTCTTGTGAGCCTCTCCTTAGGCCAGCTCCTCAGGCAGAAATTTAGCAACATGAAAATACCACATTATCAACTCTTAGTTGTAAAAACATAAAACTTACCAAATAATACAGGAATGAGAGGTTGGTTGCAGCTGCACTTTTCACTCTACTGTCCTTTTTTTCAAACATTTTCAAAGTCTCTATAGCCTAGAAATAAAATATCTGAAAGTTATTACCAATGTAATATGACAGTGTTCAGGTTTACAGTTGGGGCAAGATTAGTATCTGAACTGTAGGAGCAGGGACTGACAAAAGACAGTTTCATTAATATGTTTTAAAAAACAGATGACAAATTGAGAATTTCATTTGAGAATTAAAATTTATAAAAAATAAAATTACACTAAAAATACAATAACAAAAATTAAGAATGGCCCTAGCTGGTTTAGCTCAGTGGATAAAGCGTCGGCCTGCAGACTGAAGAGTTCCCGGTTTGATTCCGGTCAAGGGCACATGCCCAGGTTTGAGTTTGATCCCCAGTAGGGGGCGTGCAGGAGGCAGCCAATCAGTGATTCTCATCACTGATGCTTTTATTTCTCTCTCCTGCTCCCTTCCTCTATGAAATCAATTAAAAATATTTATGTATTTACAAAATAATAAAATTAAGAATGCAATAGATGGGTTTAGTTCCATATTAGACACAGCAGAAGAGAAAGTAAATATCTAGCCTGTGAGTCTTGTTACACAGTTTCGTTTGCCCTGCATAATGGGGTGGGCGGTAAGGTTTTACCTAAAAGACATGATCCAATTTGCTTTTTGTAAAATAATTCTAGAATTTCTGCTTCTGGCTATTAGAAACTAGCCAATAGAAGACCATTCTCCTACAGAGAACAATTAGAAAATTAAATAAAATATTGAAAATATTTTATAAAGGCACTGGAGAGCTACAGAGGCAATCAGGATTTGAAGATCAAACAAGATCCCAGAAAATGTTCCAACTAAATACTAGTAAAATAAGCACAGAAAAATAAAAGGCTAAAAAATGTTCTTAGCAAAGACCATAAGAGACATATAGGAACAGAGTGAAATCTCATATAAACATGTTAGAGTAGGCAGTTAGAAAGATATGAGGTGGGAGAGGCAGCTGGGGCTTGGAGAAAATATGTGAGAAGCGACAAACTGAAAATAGACAATGGAGGTGGCAGGCCTCTATGTGAGGGGCAAAGATTTAGAGCCCTCCAGGATGTGGTCTAACTGGTGGATAGCACCTAGATGAAGAGCCTTATAACTTATAGATACACTAGAGGCCCGGTGCACAAAAATTTATGCACTCGGAGGGGGAGGGGGGTCCCCCAGCCCGGCCTGTGCCCTCTCCCAGTCTGGGACCCCTTGGGAGATAACACCCTGCTGGCTTAGGTCTGCTCCCGGGTGGCAGAGGGCACGCCCAATCCCTAGGTGCAGCCCCTGGTCAGGCTCAGAGCAGGGCCGATTGGGGAGTTGGGG
>NW_005370366.1:1566698-1574898 GCF_000412655.1 Myotis brandtii
TTTGTTTACCTTCTTATTTGCAACATAGTATATAGTTGCTTAGAGTTGCAGCTGAGAGGCCGGCAAGTGAGGCGGGGGAACGTTGGAGTTGGCAGCAAGCAAGCCTCGTGCTCGCTTCAGTGCCTGGCTGCCGGCCGCCATCTTGGCTGACAGTTAATTTGCATATACTCACTGATTAGCCAATGAAAAGGGTAGTGGTTGTACGCTAATTACCATGTTTCTCTTTTATTAGTGTAGATTGCTTTGAGACAGGAGGGAGAGGGTGACTTGCTCCTTGCCTAGGGGCGTTCCAGCCTAGGAGTAAAAATCCTCTAACTCCCAAATATCAGGACACTCGGTTTGGTCTCAGTCAGCTGAGCTGCCTGCTCAGGGCACTTGGTTCAGTCTTGCTGGCTGAGTTGCCCACTCAGGTCCTGAGTGTATTTCTTTCCTACAAATAAATCCTCACCTGCTTTTGCTATTTGTTTTCTCTTGCTTGGATTCATTCCTACAAGCAAGACAAGAACTGGGGGGCACAGAGTACTGTCTCTGGCCAGAGCTTACCTAGGCCAGAGACGCCCCCCTCCACCACCACTGACAAACATAACTGGAATTCCAGAAGGGGAAGAAATACAGAAAATGATATGAAGTAGACCCAAACAGAAGTACATTTTAAAGCCATGAGAAATCAAAGTACACTTTTAACCACCTAGAGGTCTAAGATAATCGTAACCAAACAGGACATTTGGAATGGCTAGACACCTTGCATGAAAGGTGAATGAGTTATCAAACTGGAAATTACCGAGATATACCAGGGTGTAAAAAAAGAATTAGAAAAAGATGATGGGTCTTCCTTCCTCCTTCCTTTCTTCCCTCCCTCCTTCCCTCCCTCCCTCCTTCCCTCCCTCCCTCCTTCCCTCCCTTCCTCCCTCTCTCCCTTTCTTCCTTTCTTCCTTCTTTCCTCCTCCCTTCCCTTCCTCCCTTCCAAATGCATTTACTGAGTAAAAAATGCTTTGCCTTGTTGTGCCTCCTGCTCCCAGAGAGCACTGTGTCCCAGCAAAAGTCTTACTTGAGCTTTGACAATGGCCATCAGCCACTGGTATTGAAAATACCTGACAAAGTCTGACCTATACGCTGTTCAAATGTCTGAACTCAAACGAAGTACCATGAAACATAGTTGACTCAATGTTTTTAAGGGTAGAAGATTTAAAAATACTAGATTCCATAAGCCTTGGTTATAATATAAGTAAATAATTATTATTTTCAGGGTTTTTTTTTATTACTTTAAAGAAAACTGTTGGGAGTTTCTAGGCCAGCAGTTTATAATTCCACAAAGTAAAATCTGGAAGAAAAAAACCTAAACATGCCCTTGCTTTTGTGATTCTCTTTCACTTATGTTCTTGAACAAGTCCTCTATTAAACTGCCAAGAAGCTCCTAAAACGTGTATCAGAAGTGACTGCTGCTTGTACTGTTCACCAGTGGAAGTCACCTTATTGACCCCACACTCAGTCTCCATACTATTCATGGAAAAGCCACTATTTATGTAAGTTTATAAGTTGCATTTCACTTTGAATAAGAATTGAGATGTTTTTATCTCTACTTTCAGATTGTGTCACAAATGTATGTGCTAATTTAAAACATAAGTCATGTGAACAGGAATTAATACACAGCCATTAATTTCTGAAGTCACGTGAGAGGGAAAGAAAACTCCCTAGTTGAAAAGAAAGCAGAGATTACATTCTGACTTAAAATACAGGTAAAGAGATTGTTTTAAAGCCTTGAACTATCGTAATACATTGTAAAATCTTTCTGAAAAGATCATTTAAAAATAAAATATTGAGAAAATTGGCAAACATTTTTTTTCTATTTTGTGACCTATTACAGTACTTATCACACAAACAAAAACTATTTCTTTTGGTCCAGAGATGACCTCAGCAGGATAACAAAGAACAAGCTGTCTCACTTCACTTCCATTCAAACAGCATGACAGCAGCATTAAAGAGCTATCAGTGGCACTTTTAATGACCAACAGTGTAATGATCAAATAAAAGAATAGATATAAAGATCCTTTGAAAAGTCTTTTTAGTGCTTTACAAATGCTAAAGCAATTTTTTAAATCCTCACTCGAGGATATTTTTTCGTTTGATTTTTTTTTTTTTTTTTTTTTTTTAGAGAGAGTGGAAGGGAGGGAAAGAGAGAGACACATCAATTGGTTGCTTCCCACACACTCCAACTGGGCTGGGGATGGAACCTGCAACCCAGGCACCTACCCTTGACTGGAAATCAAACCCTCCATCCTTCAGTGCTCGGACCAACACTCTAATCACTGACCCACACCAGCCAGGGTGCTAAAGCAATGTTAAGCACACTAAATTCATACACAAAATGGAATCAGTCCATGGTACTGCATTGTATTAATCACATATTCATAACATGAACACCGGAGTCGATGGCATTCTCCTCACCGCTCTAGAAAGGACTAGAAGGGGTTAGTGATTCCTATAGTCTCCTAGACAAAAGGACGGTCCTTCAGTTGGAAGAAAGCCTGAAGATACAGGCTTGGGATAGGATGTTCTCTGGCCCTAGCTCTCTCGGTCTAAACTCAGAGGAGCTGAGTTTTCTGGTTGCTGGCACATATGACACTTACCATTGGTTTGATAAACTAGAATATCAAGTTTCATTCTGTTTATTCTCTTTTGTCCCCTTCCCCCTCTTATAAAGCTGTCTATTCTGGTTTGTCAACTATGTCTCACCTGTTCCACCTTCACCCAAGGCAGCAAGAAAGGAGTGGTACAGTGAGAGATCCTGGAGGATTCTGAAACTGTGTGATCAGTAGGACCCTTTTAGGCGCAAAGCAACATCAATAAGAAAAACAAAAACATAAAACAGAGAGCAGGTGAAAACAGTGGATGGGAGCACCAGGCTGCTATTCCAGGTCCTGGCCTTCTTTCTCATACACATAATACCTAATTCTGAAAAACCTTACAGCTTCAGGCAGCAGCTTGAAAACCTCTAGGAGAAAGTTGATCTCTGGACTAGAACATAGTTTAGTAATTTAGCAAACAATCATGTTTTACCTGAAAAGCATTTACATTTTAAGAAACAGGACTGCCCTGGCCAGGTGGCTCAGTTGGTTGGAATGTTGTCCCATGCACCAAAAGGTAGCAGGTTCAATTCCTGGTCAGGACACATACCTAGGTTGCAGGTTCAATCCTAGTCGGGGTGCATATGGGAGGCAACTGATTGATGTTTCTCTCTCATATCGATGTTTCTCTGTCTCTCTTTCCTCTCTAAAGTCAATAAAAACATGTCCTAGGGTTAGGGTTTTTTTTTAAAAAAGAAACAGGACAAACTGGTCAAAATTAAAACAAAGTATCATACTAATGAAAATTATGGTCAGACAGAAGTCACCCAACTTCAAAATATTCAGAGGTAACATTATTCTAGAGAGGAGTTTCCCAATACTATTGTTTTGCTCCATTAACATGAAATTTCATCTAATTTTTTAAACTTACTTGGTTAAAGTCCTTTTGTCTCAAATATGTAATTGCTTTGTTTATTTCCAGGTCATTTGCTAGCTCTACATATTGAGAAGCTTTCACAACTTCGACACACCTAAAATGTAAAGTGGAAAAAAGGTTATTTTGTTTTAGTATTTTGTTATTGTTGGTTTTCTTAAATGTGATTTTTGAAAAAATTTTTTTAAGTGTCCCTAGTGTTATGTAAGGCTAAGTACTTGCTTTCTTCCAATAATGGCATTAAGTTACTGAATTCTTTAGTTCTCAAATGATTTCATCACCCAATTTTTCACTAGCCTGCTGTCATTTCTAAATATTTATGGTATTTTAAGTGAAATTGGATTGATAGCTACATTCTGATTTTTTTTATTTACTAAAACAATTTCCAACATGTAAAATTGCTTTTATATATTTTTTCATCTTAAATGATGTGATGGTGAGGAAAATTCAAAAGAAATTATAGAACATATTTAATTTTTTTTGAGTTCAAACTTGAACATACAATTGTAGGTCTGTTTCCCAAAGCACACAGAATGTCTATTTTTTTTTTTTACAGTATAGTAGGCACTGTGCCAATTCTTTACAAGCATTGTCACATTTAATCCCCATAACAACCTTGAATGACAGGCATTGTCTCTACTTTATGGGTAGGAAAATGGAGACCTGAGCCCACACAGGTAGGAAACTGTCAAGAATTTGAACCCAATACCCACTGTACGAAGACCACTGGTCTTAAAATTGAGGTCAATTGAGATCAATTTAGGATTAGTTAGATTAATTAACATGATTAATTTAAAATATGATCATGAACCTTATTTAAAAAAACATAATAGAAAAAATATCAATGGGCATTGTACATAATAAGGGCAAGGACTGTTTCATGAAACTATAAATTTCAGTAAACAATGGAAAATATATTTCTTACTGAGGGTCTGGTTACCAAATGTTTCAAAGCCACTGGCCTAGACCAATAGTTTAAAACTACTAAAGCAGATCTCTTTCTTCAAGCAGAATCTTTTTACTTTAACCTTGATTTATAAAAGAGACCCTGTGCCTGAAGTGGGGAGAGAGGACTTGAAGCCCCACCTGCTCAGTGCTCCTTTCAATGACCCTCTGTCCCCAGCCCCACCCAACAAATTAACTTGTAGACAGGGCTAATGAAACTTCAAGAACTCCAATCAAATAATCTGGAAAACACTGATTCAGTTATGCATCCAGCAAACATTTTACTGTCTACTGTACATCAGACATTATGTTTGGTACAGGGATGTAAGTATAAGTAAAATAATGTTCATGCTTTTATGAAGGAAATAGGCCAGTGAAATACACTGTGTGAGAACTGTTGTAAAGAATACAAGAATACAAGAACAGATCATCTAGACCAGACTGGGGAAAGGAATTCCAGAGATATCTGAACTCAGTTTGAAGAACAAGAACTGAGTTGGCAAAAATGAGAAAGGTGCCTGGCTGGGTGACTCAGCTGGTTGGAGTGTTATCCCATATGCCGAAAGGATTGTAGGTTCGATTCCCAGTCAGAGCACATACCTAGGTTACAGGTTCCATCCCCAGTTGGGAGCGTGTATGGGAGGCAACTGATCAATGTTTCTCTCTTACACTGATGTTTCTCTCTCTTTAAAACCAGTAAACACATCCTTGGGTGAGGATTAGAAGGAAACAAAAGAGCCCAGCTGGTGCAGCTCAGCAGTTGAGTGTCAATCCCCAAACCAAGAGGTCACCAGTTTGATTTCCGGTCGGGTTGTGGGCTCTATGCCCTATGGGGGTGTGTGCAGGAGGCAGCCGATTGATGTTTCTCTCTCATTGATGTTTCTATCTCTCTATCCCTCTCCCTTCCTCTCACTCTAAAAAAATCAATAGAAACATATTTAAATAAAAAAAAAAAAGAAAAAGAAAAGAACAAAACAAAAAACAGGAAGGGCATCCCAGGAAGGGGGTTAGCATGTGCACAAATGTGGAAGACAAAAAAAGCAGGAACTATTTAAGAAATGGATTAATTCGCTGTGGTGCCATTAATAAATCAAGGGCCTCAAAGACAAATGCATCGTGCTCCCCTGCCTATCTTTCTCAAATGGGGTTCTGCAAAGAAAAATTATTCCAGTAATTTTCCCACAATTTTCCTAAGGATGGTACATAGCTCTCACCATTCTAGTTGCATAAGATGTCTCAGAACCTCAGGACTTAACTGTAGGATTCTATGTGAGAAGGGCTGCTAGTGTTTGCCCTTTTAAGAACATTCTTCTCTCTACTTAGAATGTCCTCCCTTTTCCCCGCTTTTATCCTTACTAACCCTATACTTTAAAAAAGTTCCATGTGTCTCCTGGACATTTGACTGTGTCACCCCAGGCCCCAACCCACCTCAGACCAGGCCAAATGTTTCAAAGCCTCTGGCCTAGAAAAAATAGACCAGCCAAGGGCAGCTCCCATAGATTCAGGTTTCTGGTCCATCTAAGTGCCACAACAACCTCTACTGACCCAACCTCCAAGTCAATTCCTGAGGGCCCCAGCTACAGGCCAACTCCTGCAGCCCCAGACTCCAGGACTGCTCTGGGGCTAAGCTGGCCCATGTAGCCTTAGCTTCCAGGTAGACTCCTGCAAAACCAGGCTCCTGGTCTATGCCAGTACCAGACCAGCCTCTGTGGACCTAGATGCTAAACCAGCCGTGGGCAAACTACAGCCCGCGGGCCGGATCCAGCCCGTTTGAAATGAATAAAACTAAAAAAAAAAAAAAGACCGTACCCTTTTATGTAATGATGTTTACTTTGAATTTATATTAGTTCACACAAACACTCCATCCATGCTTTTGTTCCGGCCCTCCGGTCCAGTTTAAGAACCCATTGTGGCCCTCGAGTCAAAAAGTTTGCCCAACCCTGTGCTAAACCCACCCCAGTAGTCCCTAGTGCCTGATTTGCCCTTGGGGACCTAGAATCCAGGTGTGTCCATGCAGACTGAGGTCCCAGCCACATAACCACAGATTCAAACACAAAGCCTGTCCCAATTGACCCAGGTCCACCCCTACATACAGTACTAGGCAGGTCCCTGTGTAACTAAGCACTAGGCCTGCTGATTTGCTAATTCAGCCACCAGACCTGCCTACCCAAGTACTCCAGCAGCCTGCTGGCAAACACCACCAGATGGTACACCCAGAATCTCTGCACAGGCTGATTGGTGAGGGGCTTTGCCCAACAGAGTCAATCTGTAAAGACTGGAAGAGGTTCCAACTTCCTCAAATATACAGGCACCAACACAAGGGCACAAGGATCATAAACAATGAAATATATTATCACCCAAAGAAACTAGTGACACTTTAATGAGTGACCATAAAAAATGGAAATCTATTAACTGTCTGACAATAAATTCAGAATAATCCTCTTAAAGAAATTGAGTCAATTACAAGAAAACAGATAGACAACTAAATGAAATTAGGAACACAATGAGTTAATAAAGAAGTTCAACAAAGACATAGAAACCATTGAAAAACAAACAAATCCTAGAGTTGAAGAATACAATTACTGAACTGAAGAATTCATAAAAAGCTTCAATAGGAGACTCAACCAAGCTAAGAAAGAATTAATGATCTAGAAGACAGGTCATTTGAAATAATCAGAGGAGCAAAATAGAGAATGAATAAGAGTAAAAAATTCTACATGCATTTTGGGATATCATTAAAAGAAATAATCTACGTATTACTAGAGTCCAAGAAGAACAAGAGAGGGAGAAGGAGCAGAGAGCTTATTTTAAAGAAATAATGGCTAAGAACTTCCCAAATCTGGAGAGAGATTTGAACATCCAAGTTCATGAAGCTAATGGGTAACTCCAAAATTTTAACCCAAAACAATCTTCTCTAAGACACATTATAATAAAGCTGGCTAAAGTTATACACAAGAGAGAATTTTAAAATCAGCAAGAGGAAAATAATTACTTACATATAAGGAGTCCCCATAAGGACTTTAGCAGATCTCTTAGCAGAAACCTGCAGGTCAGGAGAGTGGGATGATATATTCAAAGTGCCAAAAAAAAAAAAAAAGGGGCAACCAAGAATACTTTACCTGGCAAAGTTGTCTTTCAGAAATGAGAAATAGATTTACCAAATGAACAAAAGCTGAGGGAATTCATTCCCACTAACCTGCTTTATAAGAAACTAGAGGCCCGGTGCACAAAAATTTGTGCACTGGGGGGGGAGGGAGGGGGGTTCCCCCGCCCGGCCTGTGCCCTCTTGCAGTCTGGGACCCCTCGGGAGATAACGACCTGCTGGCTTAGGCCTGCTCCCGGGTGGCAGAGGGCACGCCCAATCCCTAGGTGCAGCCCCTGGTCAGGCTCAGAGCAGGGCCGATTGGGGAGTTGGGGCGCCGCCCCGTCATGCACAGAGCAGGGCGGATCAGGAGGTTGGGGCACTGCACCCTGTCACACTCAGGGCAGGGCCAATGGGGAGGTTATGGCTCTCCCCCGTCACACACAGAGCAAGGCCCATGGAGGGGGGTTGGGGCGCCGCCCCCTATCACCCACAGAGCAGGGCCGATCAGGGGGTTGGGGCGCCGCCACTGTCACACTCAGGGCAGGGCCGATGGAGAGGTTATGGCTCTACCCTGTCATACACAGAGCAGGGCCCGTGGGGGGTGGGGGGGGCTTGGTAAGCTGCACCCTGTCACACACAGAGCAGGGCCGATCAGGGGGTTGGGGAGCTCCC
>NW_005370366.1:1575815-1580029 GCF_000412655.1 Myotis brandtii
GGGAACGTTGGAGTCCGCAGTCACTGGAGCAAGCAAGCCTCCCTGTTCGCTTCAGTGCATGGCTGCCGGCTGCCATCTTGGCTGACAGTTAATTTGCATAAGGATATGCTGATTAGCCAATGAGAAGGGTAGGGGTCGTACGCTAATTACCATGTTTCTCTTTTATTAGTGTAGATGCTGAAAGGAATTCTTTAAGATGAAATGAAAGGACACTAACTAGTAACATAAAAATGTATAAAAATATAAAATATACTGGAAAAGGTAACTATATAGTCAAATTCAGAATACTTTAATATTTTATTATGGTGGTATGTCAATCACTTAACTCTAGTATAAAGGTTGAAAGAAAAGAGTATTACAAATAAGTATAGCTACAAGAATTTGTTAATGGATACACAAATTATGACATCAAGATCAAAATTATGGGGAGTTTAAATGGATAGCTTTTATATGCAATTCAAGTTGTTATTAGCTTAGAATAGACTGTTATATCTATAAGATATTTATGTAAGCAAAAACCTACAGTAGATACACAAAATATAGAGAGAAGGGAATAAAACCATACCACTACAGAAAATCATCAATTCACAAAGACAGCAAAAGAAAAAGGAGGAAGAAGAAACAAAGCAACTACAAAAGAACTAGAATGCAATAAGATGGCATTAGTGCCTATCAGTAATTACTAATTAACCTATAAATATTCTTAGCTATAAAAAATTACTTTAAGTGTAAATGGATTAAATTCTCCAATAAAAAAGCATAGAGTGTCTGAATAGATTAAAAACAAGTCCTAACTATATTATGCCTACAAAAGACTCACTTCAGCTGTAAGGACACACAGGCTCAAATTCAAGGGATGGAAAAAAATATATTCCATATATAATAAAGAGCTAATATGCAAATGGTCATCATGCCCTCACGACGTCATGCAGTAACACAGCGGTTCTCAACCTGTGGGTCGCGACCCCTTTGGGGGTCGAACGACCCTTTCACAGGGGTCGCCTAAGACCATCGGAAAACACATATTTTCGATGGTCTTAGGAACCGAGACACCGCTCCTCTATCCATCTCCAGGAGGGTCTGCCCACATGCAAATACACCCACTTATGAGTACCTGGCGTATTAAAGGGTAGCGGCATTATGAAGGTTGAGAACCACTGCCATAACGGCTCAGACACTCAACACCGGGAGAGAGGAACGGGGACCAGCCAGGCACAAATGAGCTTGCGAGAGATGAATGGGGACTAGCCAGGCTGCGCCCAGGAGAGGGACAAGCTGCCTGCCTCACGGTCCCGGATGCCAGTGGCTGCACCTGTGCCTGCAGCCCGGGAGAGGAACAAGCCACTCGCCCCGTGGTCCCGGGTGCCAGCACCTGCGGCTGCGGCCCGGGAGAGGGACAAGCCACCTGCCCCGTGGTCCTGGGCGCCAGCGGCTGCAGCTGCAGCCTGGGCGAAGCCACCCGTCCACGGTCCCCTGTGGTTGTGGCCGGCCCAAGCGAAGCTGGTCTGAGTCCTGGGTGCCTGCGGCCAGCCAGAGGGAGGGAAGCCCAAGTCCCGGGTGCCAGCAACTGGCTGGAGGAGGGAATCTTGGGCGCCAGGTGCGGGGTGAGGCAGAGGCGGTTAGGGGCTATCAGGCCAGCAGGGGAGCAGTTACGGGCGATCAAGCCCGTAGGGAAGCAGTTAGGGGCGATCAGGCAGGCAGGCAGAAGGGTTAGGAGCGATCAGGCAGGCAGGCAGGCAGGTGAGCGGTTAGGAGCCAGTGGTCCCAGATTGTGAGAGGCAGTTGGACATCCCCCGAGGGGTCCCAGATTGGAGAGGGTGCAGGCCAGGCTGAGGGACCCCCTCACCCCGTGCATGAATTTCATGCACCGGGCCTTCTAGTATTCCATATATAAGGGAAAGCAAAAAAGTAGCTATATTTAGACAAAAGAGACTTTAAGTCAAAATCTGTAACAAAATATAAAAAAGTCACTATGTAACAACAAAAAGGTCTAGTTATCAAGAAGATATAACAATCATAACTATAAATGTATTTACTATCACAGCACTAAAATATATTAAGCAAATAATAACAGATCTGAAGGAAGAAATAACAATAGAATAATAGCAGGAAATTTCAAGACCCTACTTTCAATAATAGTTCAATTATCCAAACAGAAAATGAAAAAGGAAATATTGGAATTGAATTATACCTTAGCTCAGACTGACCTAGCAGAGATATACAGAACATTCCATCCAACAGCAGTAGAATACACATTCTTCTCAAGCACACACACAACTTTCTCCAGGATAGATCATGTGTTGTTACAAAACAAACCTTAGCAAATGGTATGGAATTATAAATCAGTAACAAGAGGAAAACTGAAAAATTCACAAATATGTAGAAATTAAAAATCACATCCCTGAGTAACATATGGGTGAAAGAGGAAATCAAAAGAAAAATTTAAAAAATATCTTAAAACAAATAAAATGAAAACAAAACATACCAACACTTATGGGATGCAGCAAAAGCAGTTCTAAAAGAGAAGTTTATAGCAATAAATACCTACATTAAGAAAAAAAATCATTAAAATTATACACCTCAAGGAACTAAAAATGTAAAAACAAACTAAGCCCAAAGGAAATAAAGAGAAAAACACAAAGACTAGAGAAGAAATAAATGAAACAGAAACTAGAAAAACAATAGAAAAGGGCAACGAAAATAAGAGCTAGTTTTTTGTAAAGACAGACAAAACTGACAAATCTTTAGCTAGATTATCTGGGGGGGGGGGGGGAAGAGAAAAGACTCAAATAAAATCAGAAATGAGAACCATAAAGTTCCTAGAAAAAAACCAAACACATGGGGAAAAGCTCCTTGGCATCAGTCTTGGCAATGCCTGGATATGACACCTAAAGCATAAGGAGCAAAAGAAAAACTAAACAAGTGACACTACATCAAACTAAAGTTTCTGCAAAGCAAAGAAACAATCTACAAAATGACAAGACAACCAAAATAAGAGAAAATGTTTGCAAATCATATCAGATAAAAATTTAAACCAATAAAAGTATAAATTAAGGAAAGAAAATACCATACACATCTACTTATACTGAATTTCCCTCTTACCAATCATATCCTACAGCAAAAGATGTTTCAATTACAGGAGCAATGAGTTTTGCAGCTGTCATGATGTATTTTTCAGCCATGGCTTTTCTATAACAAACAAACAAAAATTTTTTATAAAGAAACATGGTATAAAATGTAAAAAAAAAGTGTAAACATTATCTATCAAAGTTAACATACCATGAAGCCCACTGAATGATAAACAGCTACACTAGAAATCTATAAGTCAGGTTGAAAATCATGACTAGGAAATGGAAGCCATGACTGCCTTCTGAGTCAACAGTTCACTTTTCTTCTACTTTATGATACATGCTGACAAACTAAAGGAAGAAAGAGGAACTTGAAAGAAAAATGGCTCTGCAGCTGACATTCCATAACCTGCACTATCTGTGGACATTAAAGGAAATGGCCATTAAAGAAATAGTATGTGTTAAATAAAAGTGAATTACTACATGCCTATATAGATTTGCCTCATCTATACCTTTCTTTCATGTAAGTGGAATCACAGAATATGTGGTCTTTTGTGACTGGTTTTTCTTATCCTATATAATAAAAGGCTAATATGCAAATTCCTAATTATCCACTATCTCCCCTGACACCACCCCAGGTGAGAGGGAGGACTGCCTCGTTATTGCCTGGTGGGGTGGAATTCTAGACTCCACATGTACTGTCCACTGAAACCACAGAGTGGTGAAACTCATTAAGGGCCTTTGGGGATTAAAGTCCTGGCTCCCTACTTGGCCTTGTGAGGGTGGGAATCTGGCTCTCTCACTTGGCTTTTGCTGGCATGCATGGGGTAGGGCAGGTGTTTTTTTTTCTGTGGTATTGGTCTAAAAGTTTTCTGTCTTGCTGGCCTACCCCTTTCCTTGTCCTGTAGCTAGAGAAAGTAGGTCTTTTGTTTGTTTGTTTAATGCACCCATGAGCATTTTCTGTTTTCCAGCTTCTTCAGCTCCAAGTCTGGGAAACATGAAGGGAACTCACTGATCATGTCCCAAGATACCTTGATCTGGCCTCTTCCCTCCATTTTACTATATATATATATATACATATACACACATATATATATATGTATGTATATACATATATATATATATGTATATATACATATATATAGA
>NW_005370366.1:1580095-1614566 GCF_000412655.1 Myotis brandtii
ATTTTTTTTTTTTACATGTAATTTCCAGGGTTGTTATTTGGACTTAGTGAGAAGAACAGGGGAAAGTGCATCTATTCTTATCTCTCCAGAAGTACAAGTCTCTGTTTTATTTTAAAAGTTAAACTACTTCCTAAAGATTAAGGGCCCTCCATACATATAATGAAATATTGTACAGACTTAAAAAGGAAGGAAATTCTGACACTTGTTACAACATGGATGAACCTTGAGGGCACTATGCTAAGTGAAATAAGACAGTCACAAAAGGACAAATAATGTGGTTTCACCTATATAAGGTTCCTAGAGCAGACAAAATTCATAGACCAAAAAGTAGAAAGGTGGGTGCTAGGAACTGGGAAGGGGATGCTGGAGAGTTGTTCATGGGTACAGAGTTGTAGTTTAGGAATTTGGGGGAAGTTCTTGTTACAAATCATTGTGAATGTACTTAATTAATACTACAGAACCATGAAGAATTATGCACCATAGTTAAGATGGTAAACTCTATGTTATGTGTATTGTACCACAATTAAAAAACAACTAAGGGCCCTGTATATCATGTGATATACTGCTAATATACAGGTTGAATATTCAATAAGTATTAGAAGTTTCAAAACATACTTTGCAGAGACTAGGTACCAGACTGAAGGAAGGAATAAAATAGAAATAATTTTGTCTTTGGGAGTTGAAATTTAATTGGGAGGCTGGACAAAAACACATAAAGATATAATTTTTTAAAAATAAAGGTAACGTAAACAAAATTCCAATGTTGCACCAAATACAGAGGGAAAGTAAGCTACAAGGAAATAAGAGTAACTGAGGAAGAATAACTGGAATCAAATGAGTAATGTGATTATTGTGAAGGAAAAAAGAGAATCCAGTAGAGTATAGAAATGATGAAACAGTAAGACTATTCAAGAAATATAGTGCATATAACAAGTTTTCAAAGAAATAATCATATGCACATTTAACTCTTTTATATAAATTTAACCAATATTATCAAGTTTTAATTATTTAGTGCCCCAAATATTACCTTTCACGTTCCATTTGCCTTAGATGATCATTTTTTATAGCTTCAATCACTAAGTTAGTATGTGGATCATCCTGGGAAATAAAATTGGGGGGAAAAAAGAACAAGTCACGAATAAAAATCAAGAACTTGGATTTCAACCTTATCACTAACTAGTTGTAGAAAATGAACAGAAAATTAATCTTTCTACACCACTTTCCCTTATGTAAAGTAGAAGGTTTTTTTTTCTTATTTCTGATTACCTGTCACATTCTCTAGTGAACTAACAGATTCTGGGCAGCTGATAAAAAAGTCAGGCTAGACAGAAAAGGACCTAGTACACAGAAGCTGTGTAATATCGTCAATTCTGTTTGTGTTTTGTTTGTTAATCCTCACCAGAGGATTCTTTTTCAAGATTTTGATACTTTATTAGAACTGGTAAAATGATGACACCAGTAGACTTTAATAATATATATACAAATGTAATACCTAGAGTAATCCTAAAAATGCTATATGAAGTGATACACTCAAAAACATTAAAAAATAATAAAAATGGAATTCCAAAAAACTCCTGCTATAAGCAGGAAAATAAAACAGAAACAAACAAAAATAAGTAATAAAACAAAAATTAAAATTACACACTTAACCTCTAATATAGCAATAATTAGATTAAAATATATGGTCAAACTGTACCAATTATAAGACAGAGATTGCCAAAGTGAATGAAAACAACCATTTACTAAGTATAAAATACTTATCCTATATAATAAAACCCTAATATGCAAATCAACCGAACAGCTGCTATGATGTGCACTGACCACCAGGGGGCAGACGCTCAATGCAGGAGCTGCCCCCTGGTGGTCAGTGCATTCCCACAGGAGGAGCGCCTCTCAGCCAGAAGCCGGGCTCATGGCTGGCAAGCGCAGTGGCAGTGGTGGGAGCCTCTCCAGTCTCTGCTGCAGGCGGGCGGTAAGGAGTGAGGGGTCCCGGATTGCAAGAGGGATGTCTGACTGCCGGCCTCAGGATCAGGTCTAAACCGGCAGGCAGACATCCCCCGAGGGGTCCTGGACTGCGAGAGGGCACAGGCTGGGCTGAGGTCCCCCACGCCCCCAAGTGCACGAATCTCATGCACCGGGCCTCTAGTTTCAAATAAAACAACATAGGCAGGCTGAAAGCAAAAGTATGAAACATATATATCATGAAAACAATCTTAAAATGTTATAGTGGCTACATAATTTCAAACAAAGTAGACTTTAGAGCAAAGAAAATAACCAAAGCCAGATTGGGACATTGTATGATGATAATGCATAGAAATTTGACAGCTTAGATCAACTGGACCAACAGTTTAATAATTACACACTATTACAATTCACTAATATGAAATAGATAATTCAAATAGACTCACAATTATTAAGGCCAAGTAGAGCAAGTGGATGCTAGAACCTGAAATGTGAATGTCTTGTATAGAAAGCCATCTGGAAGGATGATGCAAACTTTAGTTGAAGTACAGCCAACCTAAACCAATATTAGAGGGAGGCAGCCAGAGGAACACATATCTGATGGTACTCATTTCTCCCTTCTGTCTACTTATGCTCCCCATTAGCCAAACTCAAATACAAATGCTTTAATGATCATCAATTACTTAATAAAAGCCATATATCTACTCCCTCTTTAAAAACTGATGATTTTTCACAACATATAATATTTTTTCTCAATATGAAAGTAATATATAATAGTTAACATTTACCCCAAACTTCCTACAGTCCAGGTATTATTTTAAGCATTTCACATGCATAACCTCATTTAACCCTCACAACAGTGTAAGGTAGGTTATTATAATTACACTAGTAGCCCATAGTGCAATATTGCGTGTAGTAGGCCGCCCGCCGCTTCCGCAGGAGTCAGCAGGAACTTCAGCCAATTTTCTGCATCAATTGATATGACTATGTGGTTTTTTTCTTTCAATTTGTTTATGTAATGTATCACGTTTATTGATTTACGGATGTTGTACCATCCTTGCATTCCTGGGATAAATCCTACTTGGTCATGGTGTATGATCCTTCTGATGTACTGCTGGATCCGATTTGCTAAGATTTTGTTGAGGATTTTGGCATCTATGTTCATGAGGGATATTGGCCTGTAATTCTCTTTCATTGTGTTGTCTTTACCTGGTTTTGGTATTAGGGTGATGCTGGCTTCATAGAATGAGCTTGGAAGTGTTCCTTCCTCCTGAATTTTTTGTAGTAGTCTGAGGAGGATAGGTTTTAGTTCTTCCTTGAAAGTTTGGTAAAACTCCCCTGAGAAGCCATCTGGTCCTGGGCTTTTGTTTGCTGGAAGCTTTCTGATGACTGCTTCAATTTCTTCCATAGTTATTGGCCTATTGAGATTTTTAGATTCTTCCTGATTAAGTTTTGGAATGTTGTATTTTTCTAGGAATTTGTCCATTTCCTCCAGGTTGTCTAGTTTGTTGGAGTAGAGCTGTCCATAGTATTTTTTAACAATCATTTGTATTTCTGTGGGGTCTGTTGTTATTTCGCCTCTATCATTTCTGATGTTGTTTATTTGGGTCCTCTCTCTTTGCTTCTTGGTGAGCCTGGCTAGAGGTTTGTCAATCTTGTTTATCCTTTCAAAGAACCAGCTCTTGGTTTCATTGATTTTCTGTATTGTTTTTTTGGTCTCTATGTCATTTATTTCTGCTCTAATCTTTATTATCTCCTTCCTTCTGCTCACTCTGGGGTTTTCTTGTTGCTCTCTTTCTAATTCTTTGAGCTGTAGATTTAGATGATTTACTACCATTTTTTCTTGTTTGTTGAGGTAGGCCTGTAGAGCTATAAACTTCCCTCTCAGGACTGCTTTCATTGTGTCCCAAAGGTTTTGGATTGTTGTGTTTTCATTGTCATTAGTTTCCAGGATGTTTTTAATTTCTTCTTTGATCTCATTGGTAACCCAATCAATATTTAATAACATGCTATTCAGCTTCCAAGTGTTTGAGTATTTTGGGTTGTTTTTATTGTAGTTTATTTCTAACATTATGCCATCGTGGTCTGAGAAGAAGCTTTTTATGATTTCAATCTTCTTGAATTTGGGGAGACTTTGTTTGTGACCCAATATGTGGTCTATTTTTGAATATGTCCCATGAGCACCTGAGAGGAATGTATATTCCATGGCTTTGGGGTGAAGTGTTCTGAAGATGTCAATTAAGTCCATCTGATCTAGTGAGTCATTTAGGATTGCTGTTTCTTTGCTGATTGTTTGTCTAGCGGGCTTATCCAGTGGTGTCAGTGGTGTATTAAAGTCCCCTACTATGATTGTATTGTTGTCGATCTCTCCTTTGATATCTTCCAGGAGTTTTTTTATGAATTTGGGTGCTCCTGCATTGGGTGCATATATGTTTACCAGGGTTATATCTTCTTGTTGTATTGATCCCTTTAGTATTATGAAGTGGCCTTCCTTATCTCTGGTTATGGCCTTCACTTTGAGATGTATTTTGTCCGATATAAGTATTGCTACCCCAGCTTTCTTTTCCTTTCCATTTGCGTGAAAGATATTTTTCCATCCCTTCACTTTCAGTCTGTGTGAGTCCCTTCTAATGAGGTGGGTCTCTTGTAGACAGCAGATGTATGGGTCATGTTTTTTTATCCATTCAGCCACTCGATGTCTTTTGGTTGGAGCATTTAGTCCGTTTACATTTAAAGTTATTATTGAAAGGTACTTGTTTGTAGCCATTTCTTTTTTTGTGTGTGTGGCTGTTTTCTTTCTGAGCTTGTTATTTCTTCTTTTTACACCAGTCCCTTTAGCATTTCTTGCATGGCTGGCTTGGTGGTGATAAACTCCCTTAGCCTTTTTTTGTCTGTGAAGCTTCTTATTTCCCCTTCAATTTTGAATGAAAGCCTTGCTGGATAGAGTATTCTTGGATTCAGTCCTTTGCTTTGCATCACTTTGTAGATTTCTGTCCATTCTTTTCTGGCCTGATGTGTTTCTGTTGAGAAATCATTTGATAATCTAATGGGAGATCCCTTGTATGTAACTTTCCGTCTCTCTCTTGCAGCCTGTAAGATTCTCTCTTTGTCCTGAACATTTGCCATGGTAATTATGATGTGTCTTGGTGTGGGTCTTTTCGGATTCACCTTGTTTGGGACTCTCTGGGCTTGTGTGACTTTTTTCTTCCCCACCTCAGGGAAGTTTTCTGATATTATTTCTTCGAATAGGTTTTCTAATCCATGTTCATCTTTCTGTTGTTCTGGCACCCCTATTATTCGTATGTTGTTTCGTTTCATGTTGTCCCAAAGCTCCCTTAGGCTCTCCTCCTGTCTTTTAATTTTTTTCTCCATTTGCAGTATAGTTTGGGTGTGTTTTGCTTCCTTGTCTTCTAATTCACTAATTCGGTCCTCCGCTTCTCCTAGTCTACTGTTGATACTTTCAATGGAGTTTTTTATGGCAGCTATATCACTCTTCATTTCTTCTTGGGCCTTACTTAAGTTGTTGATTTTTTCATCTGTTTCTTCTAGCTTCTTGCATATGGTATTGATTTTTTCCTCCGACCGGTGCATGTACTCTAGGACCCTTATTCTGAATTCTTTTTCCGTCATGTTGCATGCCTCTGTCTCACTTAGCTGCTTTTCTGGCGAGTCCTCCTTCTCTTTCCTTTGGGGGTTTCTTTGTCTACCCATGTTTGATCTCACTGACATATCTAGTTGTTGAGTCGTTCAGTGGCTGCTCCCTGGGTGGCAGTGGCTCCTCGGGCTGTGGTTGCTCCTTGGGCGGTTGTGGTAGCAGTGGCTCCTCCGTTGATAGCAGGGCCTCTGGTGGGTGCTGTTCACAGCTGTGGTGGCTCTTCTGGCTGGTGGAGGGAGGCTTCACACACAGTAACTGTTCCCCAGACAGAGCGTGTGGTGATCAGGAGGCCGCTGTTGCTTGAATCTGCAGAAAAGGACGAGCTGGTTAAAAAATCAGCTTCTTCACCCTCACTGGTGCAAAGGTCCTGCTTTGGCTTCAGTTCAACCAGACTGCTTCCACTGGGTCGACTGGGGCTGGCGCGGGTCAAAACCCTGTGTTCCTGGTGGGCTTCCGGGCTCTAGGCTGGCCAAGGGCCTGGGTTGCAGGTCCCTCCTGGCACTCGAGTTCGCAGGGGCTCCAAAATCTGCATTATTAACCGGTACACCTAGTACATAGAAACAGACACAGGGAAGCAGCCAAAATGGGGAGACAAAGAAATATGTCACAAATGAAAGAAATGGAAGCAAGTAAACTATTGGATACAGAATTTAAAACCACAGTTATAAGGTTACTGAAGGATCTTCATGAGAGCTTCAAGGGACTTAGTGAGACTGTCAAGGATCTTAGTGAGAATTTCAAAGACATGAAAAAGGACCAGTCTGAAATTAAGCATACACTAACTGAAATAAAGAATAATTTACAGGGATTCAACAGTAGAGTAGAGGATTCTGAGAATCAAATCAACAATCTGGAATATGAGGAAGCAAAAAACACCCAATCAGAAGAGCAAAAAGAATAAAATGAAGATAGTGCAAGTAACCTCTGGGACAACTTCAATAACAACAACATTCTCATTATAGGGATGCCAGAAGGAGAAGAGAGAGAACAAGATATTGAAAACGTATTCGAAGAAATAATGACAGAAAACTTCCTCTACCTGGTGAGAGAAATAGACTTACAAGTCCAGGAAGCACAGAAAGCCCCAATCCAGAGGAATCCAAAGAGGCCCAACCAAGACACATCATAATTAAAATGCCAAGGGTTAGCCCTGGCCGGCTTGGTTCAGTGGGTAGAGCGTCAGCCTGGGGATTAAAGGGTCCCAGGTTCAATTCCGGCCAAGGGCACATGCCTGGGTTGCGGGCTTGATCCCCAGTGGGGGGCATGCAGGAGGCAGCCGATCAATGATTCTCTCTCATCATTGATGATTCTATCACTCTCCTTCTCCCTTCCTCTCTGAAATCAATAAAGAAATACATTTAAAAAATAAAATAAAATAAAATGCCAAGGGTTAAAGACAAGGGGGGAATCTTAAAAGCAGCAAGAGAAAAGCAGTTAATTACCTACAAGGGAGTACCCATACGACTGTTAGCAAATTTCGAGGAAGCAAAAAACACCCAATCAGAAGAGCAAAAAGAAAAAAGAATAAAATGAAGATAGTGCAAGTAACCTCTGGGACAACTTCAATAACAACAACATTCTCATTATAGGGATGCCAGAAGGAGAAGAGAGAGAACAAGATATTGAAAACGTATTCGAAGAAATAATGACAGAAAACTTCCTCTACCTGGTGAGAGAAATAGACTTACAAGTCCAGGAAGCACAGAAAGCCCCAATCCAGAGGAATCCAAAGAGGCCCAACCAAGACACATCATAATTAAAATGCCAAGGGTTAGCCCTGGCCGGCTTGGTTCAGTGGGTAGAGCGTCAGCCTGGGGATTAAAGGGTCCCAGGTTCAATTCCGGCCAAGGGCACATGCCTGGGTTGCGGGCTTGATCCCCAGTGGGGGGCATGCAGGAGGCAGCCGATCAATGATTCTCTCTCATCATTGATGATTCTATCACTCTCCTTCTCCCTTCCTCTCTGAAATCAATAAAGAAATACATTTAAAAAATAAAATAAAATAAAATGCCAAGGGTTAAAGACAAGGGGGGAATCTTAAAAGCAGCAAGAGAAAAGCAGTTAATTACCTACAAGGGAGTACCCATACGACTGTTAGCAAATTTCTCAACAGAAACTTTGCAGGCCAGAAGGGGGTGGCAAGAAATATTCAAAGTGATGAACAGCAAGGACCTACAACCAAGATTACTTTACCCAGCAAAACTATCATTTAAAATTGAAGGTCAGAGAGCTTCACAGACAAGAAAAAGCTAAAGGAGTTCATCACCACCAAACCAGTATTACATGAAATGTTGAAGGGTATTCTTTAAGAAGAGGAAGAAGCAATAGAAGAAGAAAAAGATAAACAATATGAACTATAAAATGGCAATAAATACATATCTATCAACAACTGAATCTAAAAATAAATGAATAAGAAATCTATAGAATAAAATAAACTGGTGATATAAAATAGAATCAGAGGCATGGAAACACGGAATAGACTGACGAATATCAGAGGGAAGGGCGGAAGAGATTAACAAAGGATGTTATATGCATACTAGAGGCCCGGTGCACGAAATTCATGAACTTGGGGGGGCGGTCCCTCAGCCTGGCCTGCGCCCTCTTGCAGTCTGGGAGCCCTCAGGGGATGTCCGACTGACAGCTTAGGCCTGCTTGCGGGCCTAAGCCATCTGCTGGACATCCTTAGTGCTGCCATGGAGGTGGGAGAGGCTCCCACCACCGCCATTGCGCTCGCCAGCCATGAGCCTGGCTCAGGGCTTCTGGCTGAGTGGCGCTCCCCCTTTGGAGCGCACTGACCACCAGAGGGCAGCTCCTGTGTTGAGTGTCTGCCCCATGGTGGTCAGTGCACATTATAGCGACTGGTTGTTTCACTGTTCGGTCAATTTGCATATTAGCCTTTTATTATATAGGATATGCATTAACTATGGACACAGACAATAGAGTGGTGAAGGCCTGGGGTGGGGTGGGAATTGGGTAGAGGGGGCAAAAGGAGAAAAAAAGAGGGACAACTATAAAGATTTTAAAAAAATAAAAAGAATATGAATATTAATAACAAAAAAAGAAAAAGAATCTTATTCCAGAAAATACAGTGTCTATTTTGGTATTCTTCCTTCCAGGTTATGTTTAAGTATGAGTGTATATCAGTATTTTTCACTTGGTTGTTTTTTTTTTCACTTTATATAGTATCTGCTCAGGTCTTTGAAAATATGACTTTTGTATTATGCTGAATTCTATGAGTAAGGATGATTAATTACTTATTTTTATTCTTGATGTATTTAGTACATATGATTTAAGTTCCCTCTGCTCAACTAAACAATTAAAAGGCTTTATATTACTCCCTTTCTTCCTTCCTTCCTTCCTTCCTTCCTTCCTTCCTTCCTTCCTTCCTTCCTTCCTTTCTTTTTGGTTAATCCTCACTCAAGGATATTTTTTACATGATTTTTAGAGAGTGTGGAAGGAAGAGGGGGAGGGAGAGAGAGAAACACTGATGTGAGAGAGACACATTGATTGGCTGCCTCCCACAATGCCCCGACCAGGGCTGGGGATCGAATCTGGAACCCAGGTACATGCTCTTGACTGGGAATCGAACCTGCGACTGGTAGGTGTGTGGGCCAATACTCTAACTGCCGACCAACACTGGCCAGGGCTATTGCTCTTTTTTTAAAAAAAAAAAATTTATTTTCACTCTTGAGAGTATTACAGGTTCCTGGCACATAATCTTGTTTTTCCTAATATTGTTGTTTTTTTCTGACTGAAACTGCAGTCTGTTTTAACCATACTTTCTACCCCTATTTCAATGGAGTCCCGTTCTCAAACTAATTTAAATAATAAATGAAAATGCATTAATTAAACTTACTTAATTAAAATACATTGCCGAAACCAGTTTGGCTCAGTGGATAGAGCAGCCGTGGGCAAACTACAGCCCGCGGGCCAGATCCGGCCCGTTTGAAATGAATAAAACTAAAAAAAAAAAAAAAGATCGTATCCTTTTATGTAATGATGTTTACTTTGAATTTATATTAGTTCACACAAACACTCCATCCATGCTTTTGTTCCGGCCCTCCGGTCCAGTTTAAGAACCCATTGTGGCCCTCGAGTCAAAAAGTTTGCCCACCCCTGGGATAGAGCGTCAGCCTGCAGACTGAAGGGTCCCAGGTTCGATTCCAGTCAAGGGCATGTACCTGGGTTGCGGGCACATCCCCAGTAGGAGATGTGCAGGAGGCAGCTGAATCGATGTTTCTCTCTCATCGATGTTTCTAACTCTCTATCCCTTTCCCTCTCCCTTCCTCTCTGTAAAAACTCAATAACATATATTTAAAAAAAAATACATTAATACAGGGCTGGGAGAAACCTAAGAAGTCATCCACTCCAACTTTTTCATTTCTGGAAAAAGAAAAGCATGGATACTAAGAGCTGGCTACCAGTCTTCCTCATACTCACACTTGGTGAAATGTATTTATCATCTTCATCAATTTCTAATGGAACAGCAATCAGTTTTTGGAAAGCCTTCTTCATTTTCTCTCGATCTCCAACAGCAAAGTAACTGAGAATGAGGTTGAAGCCAGCCTTCAGGTTTGGTGCCATGCTCATTATGTGCTCAAACGAATTAATGGCATCAGAGTACTGGCCAGTTTTAATAAATGTAACTCCAATGTTCTGCATAATTTTAATCCTAAAGAGAAATAAACAAGGATCAGCTTTAAATCTGAACTCCTCAGTACAGTAGTCAGACACTCCACAGATAGTTCCCTTCATTTCTATTCTACTTGAGTATTTTGCTTTGTTTTCCTAAAGCTCTACTGGGCTCATATCATAAAATTTATTTGTTTTCAGTATTTGCTTCAATGACAACTACTATATTCATACAGTTGTGGAACTACAACCATGCTCTTAAGTAATTTCCATCACCCTAGAAAGAAAACCTGTGGCCATCAGCTGTCACTCCCATTATCACCTCCAGCCCTGGACAATACTAACCTCCTTTCTTTTATGAGAGGAGAGAGAGAGAGAGAGAGAGAGAGAGAGAAACATAAGTTTATTGTTTCACTTATTTATGCATTCATTGTTTAATTCATGTATGTGTCAACCAACTGAGCTACCCAGCCAGGGCCCTATCCTCCTTCCTTTTTCTCTGGATTTGCCTTTTCTAGATGCTGCATATAAATGGACTCATACAAATGTGACATTTTTGTGTTGATGTCTCTCAATCAGCAGAATCTTTTTTTAAATTTTATTTTATTGTTTAAGGTATTACAAATAGTAGTGCCTATGTCTCCTTTTTTCCCCCCCATTGACTTCCTCCCTGGCCCCTCCTATTCCCTGACAATTGCCCTCACCCGCCCCCGCCCCCACCAAGTGTCTTGCGTCTGTTGGTTGTGCTTATATGCATGCATACAAGTCCTTTGGTTGATCTCTTATCCCCCCAACCCTCCCCTGCCTTCCCGCTGTACTTTCACTGAGCTTATTTCACTTAGCATAATGCTCTCCAGTTCCATCCATGCTGTTGCAAATGGTAAGAATTCCTTTTTTTTTACAGCAGCAGCGCCTCTGTATCTATTATTGTTCAAAAGTTTATAATGGTCTCTATTATCCATGAATGTGTGAGATCATGTGGTATTTTTCCTTCATTGACTGGCTTATTTCACTTAGCATAATGCTCTCCAGTTCCATCCATGCTGTTGCAAATGGTAAGAGTTCCTTCTTTTTTACAGCAGCATAGTATTCCATCGTGTAGATGTACCACAGTTTTCTAATCCATTCATCTACTGATGGGCACTTAGGCTGTTTCCAGATCTTAGCTATGGTGAATTGTGCTGCTATGAACATATGGGTGCATATATCCTTTCTGATTGGTGTTTCTGGTTTCTTGGGATATATTCCTAGAAGTGGGATCACAGGGTCAAATGGGAGTTCCATTTCCAGTTTTTTGAGGAAACTCCATACTGTCTTCCATAGTGGCTGCACCAGTCTGCATTCCCACCAGCAGTGCACAAGTGTTCCTTTTTCTCCACATCCTCTCCAGCACTTGTCGTTTGTTGATTTGTTGATGATAGCCATTCTGACAGGTGTGAGATGGTACCTCATTGTTGTTTTGATTTGCATCTCTCGGATGATTAGTGACTTTGAGCATGTTTTCATATGTCTCTTGGCTTTCTGAATGTCCTCTTTTGAAAGGTGTCTATTTAGATCCTTTGCCCATTTTTTGATTGGATTGTTTATCTTCTTTTTGTTAAGTTGTATGAGTTCCCTATAAATTTTGGAGATTAGGCCCTTATCAGATATGACGTTGGCAAATATGTTTTCCCACGCAGTGGGTTTTCTTGTTGTTTTGTTGATGGTTTCTTTTGCTGTGCAGAAGCTTTTTATTTTGATGTAGTCCCATTTGTTCATTTTCTCTTTAGTTTCAACTGCCCTAGGAGCTGTATCAGTGAAGAAATTGCTTTGGCATATGTCTGAGATTTTGTTGCCTTTGGATTCTTCTAGAATTTTTATGGTTTCCTGTCGTACATTTAAGTCCTTTATCCATTTTGAGTTTATTCTTGTGTATGGTGTAAGTTGGTGGTCTAGTTTCATTTTCTTGCATATATCTGTCCAATTTTCCCAACACCATTTATTGAAGAGACTATCTTGGCTCCATTGTATGTTCTTGCCTCCTTTGTCAAATATTAATTGAGCGTATTGGTTGGGGCTGATTTCTGGGCTCTCTATTCTATTCCATTGATCTATATGTCTGTTCTTGTGCCAGTACCAGGCAGTTTTGAGAACAGTGGCTTTGTAATACAGCTTGATATCTGGTATTGAGATCCCACCTACTTTCTTCTTTCTCAGGATCGCTGCAGCTATTCGGGGTCGTTTTTTGTTCCAGATGAATTTTTGGAGAGTTCGTTCTAGGTCTGTGAAATATGCCGTTGGTATTTTAATGGGAAGTGCGTTGAATTTATAGATTGCTTTGGGTAGTATGGACATTTTAATGATGTTGATTCTACCAATCCAAGAACATGGTATGTTCTTCCATCTCTTTATGTCTTCCTCTATCTCTTTTTTCAACGTCCTGTAGTTTTCTGAGTAGAGGTCTTTTACCTCTTTAGTTAAGTTTATTCCTAGGTAGCTTAATTTTTTTGGTGCGATGGTAAATGGGATTGTTTTTATAATCTCTCTTTCTGAAAGTTCACTATTGGTGTATAGAAATGCCTCAGATTTCTTGGCATTAATTTTGTATCCTGCTACTTTGCCAAATTCATGTATTAAGTCTAGTAGTTTTTTGATGGAGTCTCTAGGGTTTTGTATGTATAATATCATGTCGTCTGCAAATAAGGACAGTTTTACTTCCTCTTTTCCAATTTGGATGCCTTTTATTTCTTCTTCTTGTCTAATTGCAATGGCTAATACTTCCAGTACTATGTTGAACAGGAGTGGTGAGAGTGGGCATCCCTGTCTTGTTCCTGTTTTTAGGGGAAATGGTGTTAGTTTTTGCCAATTGAGTATGATGTTGGCTGTGGGTTTGTCATATATGGCTTTTATTATGTTGAGGTATGATCCTTCTATTCCCACGTTGCTGAGAGTTTTTATCAAGAAAGGTTGTTAGATTTTGTCAAATGCTTCTTCTGCATCAATGGATATGATTATATGGTTTTTATCTCTCACTTTGTTTATGTGATGTATCACATTTATTGATTTGCGGATATTGTACCATCCTTGCATCTCTGGAATCAATTCCACTTGGTCATGGTGTATGATCTTTCTAATGTAATGCTGGATTCAACTTGCTAGAATTTTGTTGAGGATTTTGGTGTCTATGTTCATGAGGGATATTGGACTCTAATTCTATTTCTTTGTTATCTGGTTTTGGGATTAGGGTAATGCTGGCTTCGTAGAAAGAGCTTGGAAGTGCTCCCTCCTCTTGAATTTTTTGGAATAGTCTGAGGAAGATAGGTTTTATTTCTTCTTTGAATGTTTGATAAAACTCCCCTGTGAAACTGTCTTGTCCAGGGCTTTTGTTTGTTGAAGTTTTTTGATTATCAGCAGAATATTTTAAAGGTTCCTGATACTATAGCATGTGTCAGCACTTCATTCCTTTTATATTGTCAAATAGTATTCCATAGTACGAATACACCACGTTTCATTCATCCATAGCCTACTTGATGGACATTGATTGTTCCTCTTTTGGTAATTATGAATGATGATGTATGAACATTCACATAGGATCATATGTGACATGTTTTCACTTTCTTGGGTATGTACCTAAGAGTGGTATATACAGTACCACTGGTCATACAGTAAACCCATGTTTAACTTTTTAAGATATTGCCTAATTATATTCCAAAGTGGCTATACCATTTTAGATCACCAATGTATGGTTTCCGATTTCTCCACATCTCTTCAACAATATTATTGCCTGTCTTTTGATTATAGACATTTTAAAGGCCATGATCTCATCTTATTTCTAACTACTTTTCAACATAATCCCTCTGTTTCAACTACATTCATTCATTCATAATTCTCTGACCAGATCATGAACACTGATTTGCCTGACTCTTCTTATGTTGTTCCTTTTGTCTGGAATGTTTCCCCTTTTTTCCTCTTCACTTAAGTCGCCTATCTCAACTACACCTCCTTCATAATGCTTTTACTGACTATTCTTGTTCTCAATAATTATTCCCTCAACTTAATTACTATATCACCTCTTTTTTGTTGTTGTTAATTTGAAGAGAGTAGAAAAGAAGGAGGGAGAAAATGAGGGAGGGAGAAAAAGAGAGAAACATTGATGTGAGGGAGAAACACTGATTAATTGCCTCCTGCACAGGCTTGACTGAAGCTGGAGATGCAACCTGCAACCCAGGTATATGCCCTTGACTGGGAATGGAACTGGTGATCCTTTGGTGCTTGGGCCGATGCTCTAACCACAGAGCACACTAGCTAGGGCACTACAGCACCTCTTGATTCCTGATTAGTAAGTACTTAATATATTCTATCTAATATTTTATCTAAATACATCTTCTAAAAAGGTCAAATTCTTGGCATCACCTGGGTTAAAAGTACTTCAAGGGCACTGTTTTATAAGCCAGATATTTACTGATGATGATAAGATATTGTGCACAATTAAAAACAAATTATCACGGAAGGTGGCATTTACAAATAATTAAGTTTCACAGAGGGAGTGTACTGGGACTAGGAGAAATTATGACCAGTAAATATCCTGGAAACCTATGTTCCTACATTTATTACCAGACCATAAGGTAATTTACTATGTCTGTTCTTGAAATATTGTAGGATTAGAAAGTATCCCAATTTTCCCTCTCTAACCCTGTCTTCTCAGATTCAGAAGCAATCCCTTCCTCCCATGATTTCACTCTCAATCTATAGCATGAATGTCAGGGGGGTCTGAATTTCTAGCCTTGCACTCTAGTCTGGTATGTCCTAAAGGACTAAGTTTTGATTTTGTGTTGGCAGTTAGCTGCATTTGGTGATTACCCCCTATATAGGCCAAGTAGTTTAGTTTAATTTCAATTGATCACATATTATGCCTTTTACTTGTCCTTATACAAATGTGTGCAAGAACAGACATCACATGAATCTAATACCTCTCCTGTACAAACACCTCAAAACGTTCAACCTACTGACAACAGGTCAGAAGAGTTATCTTGTTTCTGAAAATAACACAATTTTACAAAGTTATCATTATGTAAACTCACCTCATTTCTTTATGGACACTTGGAATTTGATCTAATGCCATTCGGTAGAATTTAATGGCTTTGGAATAATTTCTTTGCTTTAAATAAATATTTCCCATATTCACTTTCAATCTTCCTAATTAAAAAAAAGGAATATATAATATCTATGTTTTTCATTTTTTATGATATTTTAGATAACATTAATTCATATTCTTTGAAGATGTTATCAAGTTATAAAGGTTCAGGCATTATCTAAAATTCTCCCTTGAAAAATAGTCATACTATTTTCATGTATCCACACACTAATTATGTAAGGAAATGGAACTTAAGACAGTTGGATTCCTAAAAAATACAACTAGAAAACAACTGGTTTACATTAGAAAATTGGAGTTGTGTTCTTCTAAGAAAAATATGGGACTTTAAAATTAGACCCAATAATGCTACACACATTTTAATATCATATTCAAGAAAATGATATTAATAAACTTTAATACTGCTACCAAAGTTTACACAATGTACATGCTAGATATAAACTACAAACTCTTGGGGATGAATTATACAAGGGGAAGCACACTTGATGGGGTTGCCATAGCTCATTCTACTTGTAATGACAGAACACATTTTTTGTTTATTATTAGGTAATATACCTCATACCAACTATATTTCCTCATTTGCATTTGTGTGGATTTTAATAGTATTTTTAAGCAGGATACCTCTATATAAATACAAATTTGTTTTAGAGCATAAGTCACTTCATTGTAAGAAACCGTACAGGGAGGAAACATAAATGAACACTACAAAAGAACTAGACTTACTAGACAAACTGACTATAAACACCTACCTGCATTGATAAACATCTTATTTTTCACTATAACTTGATATGTGTTTAGTGCTTCAGCATACATTTCATTAGCTGAATACTGACTGGCCAAGTTGAACAGAACCTAAGGAAGGAAAATATTGCAAAAAGATACATAATGACCATTTAGGCCCCTTTTGCCCATAATCTTTTTAGAGATTAAAGTCATATAACAGAGTTAGCTGCTCATCTCAAGACATCCAACCGATTAGGAAATGAAGGAGACAGAAAATCTCGCATTCCAAATGAACCAGAACATTCATATAGGTAAGGCTGATCTCTGAATTTCATATTAATTTTTTATGTATTCTTTCTATTTTACATAGTATTTGCCATCCATTAATCTCAGGAAGACCTACAAAGAATAACTGTGTCTTCTTAATGTTGCTAGTGAGAAAAGGAATAAGCAAAATAGTGAACCAAATTTTTTTCATAAAAATAAATTAAACTTCATTTAGGAATATCTTAAACCTTTATTTGAATAGTGATTCTCTACATGCAAAATTATAATTTGTTATTAAGTTACTGTAAATTATCTCCCTAGAAGATAGGAAAAAAATGATCATTATAAATTGATCATGGAATTAAAAAATATTATCTATAAATAGTAAACATCTAAAAATTCTTAATCAGTTTCAAATGTACTTTTTTTCCATGTGTTTGACATACGACGACTTTTCCCACTAAAAATATACCCTTTTAAACAGCCCTATCAAGGCACTGTCTTTTCAGAATTAAAGAAATTTTACTAGAAATTAGTTTTGTTTTGTTTTTTACTACCTTCACAGAACATTGTCTTATTTGCCTCATCTGAAGTTCTTGAAATTCACAGGCCAAAAAGTCACATCAGAATCTCATTAAAGAAACCACACTGAACAGAGCATAAATATCAGCAGTCTTCAAGAAACAGTCACTGGCTGGTGAGCACTTACTAAGTTATTAAAAACAACTAATCAAAAAACTAAATAAAAAAATGATCTTTGCCCTGGCCAGGTAGCTCAGTTGATTAGAGTGTGGTCCCAATACACCAAAATTGCAGGTTGGATCCCCAGTCAGGGCACATACAAGAATCAACCAATAGATACAAAAATAAATCAATATTTTGAATGGAACAACAAATCAATATTTTTTCTCTCTCTTTTTCAAATCAATCAATAAATAAAGTTCAAAAGAAGATCTTCACAGACCAAAGACAAGCGTGTCTCATGAACTCTTGTTCAAAAAAAGATGATCATTAATCTAATTCTAAGCATCTAAGATTCAATAAAATTTTAAAAATAAAAGGAAACAAGAAATATAGAAGATAAAAGACTTCTGGAATCTACAAATCCTAGCCAAAATAATTTTACTCAACAGGTATTTCATACTTACTGAGTAAGTTAAATCCAGATTGATGTTTTCTGGAGTTGTCACCTGCTCACGTTGTCTCACCAACACTCTCTCTTTTCTTCCTGCGTCTTTTGCCTTTTCTAAGGCCTGAAATCAAGTATACACTGTGAGCATTCATTCCGAGAATGTGTGCATTTGGGAAACACCTGCATGTAGCTGGGCTGGATGCCATATCCATTCCTGGATGCCCACGGCCTGGGGAACGCTTACCACAAACTCCCCTTGACAACAAAAGAACCCAGACCATTTGTTTAAACTGGAGCTCACTATCATAAAAATTTGTGTTTATTCTGGAAAAGAAGAGGGAGTCTGAGGGACAAAACATACAGTAGCTTTGCCCCAAGTCCAGTCTCTTCATCACCATGCCTTCCACCACTTTTAGGTTTGACTATGTCTTTGATTTCCTTTTTTCCTCCCAACTCCTGAATCTTTGGATATTTTAATTCAATCTCGTGAGATAGGAATTTAGATGGATTTGTTTGGTTTCTGGGATGCCCCAAATCTAGACAAGTCACAGGATAACTGCTACTCAATGTTATGGCAGATGCTAAGTTTGGCTCTCTACTTAGAATGTCAGGAACCTTCTATTCCACTGAGACGAACTACAAACAGATTAATTCAACAGGAGATTTTTGCTTTTTAGAACTAGATTAAAAAGGCACCAGTACTATGAGCAACAAAAGTAGCTTTTCATATTGAACAATTTTTCCTAATGGTAGTCATTAACCCAATAACTAAAGTCACAGAAATTATATTTATATAGTATAACAATCAAAGTAATGTGAACAAAAGCAAATTAAAAGAAAATATTTGATAATTTTAAAAGAAGCAGAGTAGGATTCCCAAAAAACAAATAATTGCTTCAGTGAAAACTCTAAGGCCAGTCAACAGCAAAACAAAAATATTTATCTATACATATGCTTGTATGTGTGCACATATATACACACTTTGTAAGTGTGCACATATAAAACCAGATATATACATATATACACTTCATAATCCTGAATCCTGTTAGTTTATAAACTTACCAGTTTTAAGTCTCCACAACTGTTGGCAATACAACTTTCTTCGACCAACTCATTTACTTTCTTCTCTAACTGTCTAATCTTTTCTTCTGGACTATTAAAGAAGAAAGCAGGTAATCATTCAACCTCTAATGATATATACTAAAATGTAATTTACTTTTAACGTGCTTTTAAATGTGAAGAATAGGTCATAGATAAGAGAAACGTATAAATGGCATTAAGGAGCAAATGTACTGCTGTTTTTAAGAATTACATTATATAACTATTCAGAATAACTATAAAAATGGCTAACATTTACTTAGCATAGTGTAATTTCACATTGAGCTACATGCTTTACCCTAATCATGGCATTTAATAATCATAATCACATACAAGTATTATCATTATTCTTTTTACCAATAGGGAAACTGAGGTTTAGAAAGTTAAGTGCTATGCTCGCGATCACACAGCTAGAAAGTTAGAGTGCCAGGATTTAAACCCAGTAAGGTAAATCTAGGAGCCACGCTATTGTATTATTATCCCCAAGAGAAAGCAGATCCTTTTTTCAGATGTTTGGCAAATGGAAACTTTACCTAGTGGTTAGGAAAACTGAAGCTCCCCATAAAAGAGATAATATAATAATTATTATTAACTACCAGATAGGTACTGAAGAGAAGCTTTCTAACAAGGTGAGAAGTTTAAAAACCCTGACTCGATTAGTAGCAAACACAGTACCTCAAATCAGTTACCTTTCAAAACATGACATTAATTTCTTTTTGCTCTTACTTTCTTCCAGCAAAATACCACAACACTCCGAATACACAACAGTGCCTAGATAAAATTTTACTATGAGTATATTGGAATACATTGTATTTATGGGATTTTAAAAAAAGAATACAGGAATAAATTTAACAGCATAGAATGTCTATAGAATCATGTTCTTCAGTGGAACCTGCCTATAAATTTCATCAGGTGGGATACCAATTTTATGAGTTTACAAAGATCTGCAAAATTCTAACTGAGCAATGAGCATAACAGACGGTGATTTGGTAAAGGTTATAATGAAGTATAGAAATCTATTTTTTGGTTGACAACAGTTTGTTATTAAACCTGAAATATCAATGTAAAATTTTAAAGCAAAAATCTGTAAAAGAACTCTATGAAGATACTCTATATCCCTATCAAATGCCAAAAAAATTTTACTCTGTATGCACACAGTGCTATATGCAGACAGTGCTGGAAACCTGCCTACACAAGAGCCTGCTCCCACCCTTCCTTGCACACAGGATCTACACTTGTCAAATCTCATTCTGTTGCCAAATTTTTGGATCAGTCATGGGCAAGTGATGCTTTTCTGCAATGAAAAGTGAAAACAATCTTCTTGGGGTACAGGGCCTTGGAAAGATTTTCTTTGCTTTTTAAAAGGGGCCTGAGACTGGAACTTTCTGACTCCAGCTAGGCTTTATCAATATTCTCATTCTGAAAGTTTTGAACTCTCTAATGGCACTCTTGGCATCATACGGATGGGCAGGCTCTTGAGAAAAGCCAAGATAATCAGAGGAAAGCTGAACCAGGACTGAGAAGTTAAATTAACCATCTCTAGAACTGCCCTTCCACCAGATTTCCTGTTAATAACATAATAAATGTTCTTAGTGTATATGTGTTTCTGATGTCTTCTGTTGTTAGCAGCTAAAAGGATTCCAGAATGATATATTTTTTTAAAAACTTTTATTAGCAGACATGCTGTCATTAACTAGAATACAAAATAAACTGGTTTTCATTTATTTATTTATTTGTTTGTTTGTTTGTTTGTTTATTTGTTTGTTTGTTTGTTAATCGTTACCCGAGGGTATTTTTTTCCATTGATTTTTAGGAAGGGGGAGAGACAGAGATAGAGCAACACTGATGTGAGAAAGACACATGGATTGGTTGCCTCCTGCATGGGCCCTGACTTAGGGCCAGAGATCGAGCCTGCAACCCAGGTATGTGCCCTTGACCAGAATCAAACCTGAGACCCTTCAGTCCTCTAACCACTGAGCAAAACTGTCTTAGGGCTAAACTGGTTTTCTGTAGAGGTTCCTTGTTAGTTGAAAATGGAAATGATGTAATTTAAACAATAGCTCAAATATTGGATTTAAGAATTACAGTTTAATAACATCTACTATATAGAAATAAAACAGTATAGTGGTTAATAGTATGAGCTCTGAAAATAGTCTGGATTCAATCTCAGTCCTGCCATTTATTAGTGCTACCAAGTCAAGATCTCTGTGGTTTATATTCTCTATAAATGATAATAATAGCTCAGTCTTCATTTATGTATTGCACTGCAAAATGCCTGGCACACACTGAGTACTCAGTAAGTGTTTGATTGTAAAACTATTTGTAAAATGTAGACATCAATGTATCTAGATACCAGTACGTATATACAGCTGAATTTATACCATAGTTTTTGGCTACTTTCTAACTATTAGCACAAAAGTAAGTTAATTCAATAAAAATGAAATTTCTCAATACTGATATGACAAACTAACTTCTTGTATGTTCTCTTAATTCTTTTCTTTGAAATATTATTTTAAAATAAGCATATCTTATTACATTTACAACCCCATCTGACCTTCAAGAGAATCAATATTGGGCTCCATAAAAATTAGATATATCTTCAAGTCAAATCTATATCTATATTATTAAAGGCCTGTGGCCCTAATGCCGTAACAACCAAAGATTGGCATGGGTGGGCGGGGCCGCGCGATTTCGCACGCTGGGCTTCTAGTCCTATATAATAAAAGCCCATTGACCAAACAGTGGAACAACCAGAACAACTGGTCGGCCAGTTGCTCTGACACGCACTGACCACCAGGGGGCAGACGCTCAATGCAGGAGCTGCCCCCTAGTGGTCAGTGTGCTCCCACAGTGGGAGCACCACTTGGCTGACTGGGATGAGGGGCGCTCCAACAGCAGGAGCAGCCACTCAGAGGGCAGGTCCACAGCCACTTGGCTGACCGGGATGAGCGGCACTCTCACAGTGGGCCAATCCCCGCAGGCCATGCCCCACCAGTGCACAAATCCCATGCACCGGGCCTCTAGTCTAATCTAATAATAGACAAACATGGTAATTAACCGTACCTCTGCTACGCTTCCCATTGGCTAATCAGCGAGATATGCAAATTAACTGCCAACAAAGATGGCGGTTAACCGAGAACAAAGATGGCGGTTAATTTGCATATGTAGCGGGAAGCAGCAGAGCGAAGACTGAAGGCGGATCTGCCGGAGCAGCGATCAAAGCGTGTCCGGCCGGAGCAGCGATCAAAGCAGGTCCGGCTGGAGCAGTGAAGGCTTTGAAGGCGGCTCCACCAGGAGCCGCGATCAAAGCGGGTCCGGCCGGAGCAGCGATCAAAGTGGGTCTGGCCGGAGCATCGATCAAAGCGGGTCCGGCTGGAGCAGCGAAGGCATTGAAGGTGGCTCCACCAGGAGCCGCGATCAAAGCGGGTCCGGCCGGAGCAGCAATCAAAGCGGGTCTGGCCGGAGCAGTGATCAAAGTGGGTCTGGCTGGAGCAGCGAAGGCTTTGAAGGCAGCTCCGGCCAGAGCAGCGATCAAAGCGGGTCTGGCCGGAGCAGCGATCAAAGCGGGTCCGGCTGGAGCAGCGAAGGCTTTGAAGGCGGCTCCGGCCAGAGCAGCGATCAAAGCGGGTCTGGCCGGAGCAGCGATCAAAGCGGGTCCGGCTGGAGCAGCGAAGGCTTTGAAGGCAGCTCCGGCCAGAGCAGCGATCAAAGCGGGTCTGGCCGGAGCAGCGATCAAAGCGGGTCCGGCTGGAGCAGCGAAGGCTTTGAAGGCAGCTCCGGCCAGAGCAGCGATCAAAGCGGGTCTGGCCGGAGCAGCGATCAAAGCGGGTCCGGCTGGAGCAGCGAAGGCTTTGAAGGCAGCTCCGGCCAGAGCAGCGATCAAAGCGGGTCTGGCCGGAGCAGCGATCAAAGCGGGTCCGGCTGGAGCAGCGAAGGCTTTGAAGGCAGCTCCGGCCAGAGCAGCGATCAAAGCGGGTCTGGCCGGAGCAGCGATCAAAGCGGGTCCGGCTGGAGCAGCGAAGGCTTTGAAGGCGGCTCTGGCCAGAGCGAAGTCCTGGGTCCCGGAATGACCGAATGACTGGTCGCTATGACACACACTGACCACCAGGGGACAGACACTCAATACAGGAGCTACTCCCTGATGGTCATTGCACTCCCACATCTGGAGTGCCACTCCGCTGACCGACGGGCACCAGACACAGGGCTCACAGTGGCCGCTGCAGCCCAGAGACCACAGCAGAGTGGCAGCGAGCCTACTGAGCAGCGGCGGCAGCAGGTGCAGTGGGGCCGGGATGAGTAGGAGCAGCAAGCAGGAGCGGCAGGCAGTGTTGGACTGCTGGTTTCAGCCCGATCCCTGCAGGCTACGCCAAGGGATCTCACCGGTGCACAAATCTGTGCACCAGGCCTCTAGTAATATAATAAAACTAAACAGGATACACATGGCTATTTTTATTAGGTTTGATTCTTTTCCTAATTCCAAGAACTAGGGATGATATTGTAATTACTATTTTGGTGACACAAACTTTTAAAATACTTACTTGGAAAAATTTTAAAGGTGCAACAATAAAACAACAGCATAAGGACTTACGTACCTATCTTCGTTCTTGGTTTCCAAAGGAGGAGCAGGGCCCCTTGACTGACCAAGGGGGTCAAATGCAGAACCTGACACACAATTCAAGAGTTCATATTTAATCTGCGACCCAGCATAATTGAAGAAAATATGAAATCTTGCACATGTTATTTAATTATTTATTAAAAGACTCAGATTACCTATTTATTAAATAGGCAGGACATTCGTTATATCTACATAAACATTTGTATATAAAGAAATTGGTGAGATTTTTAACATACATCAAACTATGTAAACTTGTGTGTTAACATAAAAAAACAAAAATGAGATGCTCTCTCAGTATTTACTCATCTCCCACAATAATCTATTCCCATTATGAACTCTAAATTATCAATCATGTGAATAATAACTTGGCATTGGCTTTTTAATTGTCCTTATTTATATAATAAACATTAATTTTTATCCTAATAATTTTATTTTAAAATCATTTATCATATATTTAAATACCATTTTTACTTTTAATTTTTAAAAATGAGCTCTAATTTATAAAAAATAAAACAAAATTTTAATGTACAATTTGACAAATTACATGCCAGTGCAACTACCACCCCAATTGTGATGCAGAGTATTTTCATCAACTCTTTCCTTTCTTATGGTACTTAAAATAATGACGCACCTTATAATCAATGGAATGTTAGATTTAAAATGGTAACAATATTTACACATACAAAAACAGTAAAAAATATTAAAAGATCTGAAAAAAAGTTAATAGACACAAACCTCTCAAAGCTGCTTTGGTAAAACCAGCTGCTCTCACTGCTGTCATAGGTCTAGTAACTCCATCCTTAAAAGAATAGGAATAATTTAAAAGTACTTACAGTTCTGCAAATGACACATAACTGCAATTTTTATTTTTGTGAATCCTCACTGGAGGATATTTTTTCCATTGATTTTAGAGAGAGCAGAAGGGAGAAGGAAGGGGGAGAGAGGAGAGAGAGAAAAATATCGATGTGAGGGACCTACATCAATTGGTTGTCTCCTGCACTCGCCCTGCATCCCTGGGGCAGGGAACCTGCAACCCAGGGATATGCCCTTGACTGAAATCGAACTTGAGACCCATCGGTTCACAGGCTGATGCTATAACCACTGAGCCATGCCACAAGGGCTAACTGCAATTTTTAATTCTGTACTTCTGCTCCTCTGTGTCAACTCTGTCTCTACTTTCATTTTCCCCTATAAATGTTTTTCTTTTTCTTATCTTTTTCTTTCCTGGGGGGGAGGGGGCGTTAATCCTCATCCAAGGATATTTTTCTATTGATTTTTAGGGAGAGTGGAAGGGAGGGGAGAGACAGAGAGAGAGAAACATCGATGTTCACATCGATTGGTTGCCTCCCTCACGTGCTAGGCAGGGACCAAGCCTGCAACCAGAATCAAGGTATGTGCCCTTGACTAGACTCGAACCTGGTACCTTTCAGTCCTCGGGCTGATGCTCTATCCACTGAGCCAAACCGGCTAGGGCTCCTCTATAAATTTATAATTCCTAGGGCTTACTCCATTTGAAAAGAAAAAAAAAACACCTCATAGATTTTTATAAAGCATCTTATATAGCCTATTAGCTGGCTATTCCCCTACTTTTGGTTGGTATCCTCTATGCCCATGAGAGAAACCAAAGATATGGTTGTAAATGACAGCACAGGAAAAATGGGTCCCAGGGTACACCATACAATCTAACCATCAGTTCATGTCTACTCCCCAGTAGAATTTCATCTGAGACCTCAGTAAGTCCAGAGACTCTGCCTCCAAAGATTTCAAACAGTCCAATCTGTAGCCCACACTTTAAAGAATCAGGGTAATTATATCAGTAATATCTCCTTTAACATTTTAAATAATATAATAAAGAAAAGAAAACGTTGGTAATATTCTAAGTCACAAGAGAAGCCCCAAATGAACAACCACACGACGGAGATACCTGGATAGCCCCTGTCACTGGTCTTCCCATTGATGATGTCAGGGATGTCTTGGACTAGTAAACAGAAAACTAAGTTAAAACAATTTTTAAAAATCTACACTTAATTTTATAAATGAAATTATACAAGTTTTTCATAACTTTTCTTTCATTCTATTGGCAAATGAACTTAAATATAATTTTTTCCATGTATCATCTGAGGACATAGGGTCAAACAGTAAAACTCTAAAGCAGGCATCAGCAAACAACAACCCTCAGCCTTTGTAAATAAAGTTTCATTGGAAAACAGCCACACCTATCTGTGGATGTTCCTGCACTAGGAATGCAGACTCGGTACTTGCAACAGACTGTCTGACCTGGAAAGCCTAAACTGCCTGGCCATTCACAGAATATGTTTGCCGTCTCCTGTTCTAAAACATCACCAAAAACCAAGTTTATGGGTAATACATGTATAGGCTGATTAATAAAACCATGCTTCATAAGACACACAGTTATATTATATACTAGGGGCCCAGTGCACGAATTCGTGCACCTTGAAAGGGAACTGTGGGCCACGAGGCTGCTGTGGGCACAGGGGCAGGTCTCGGCCCATCCTTCGTGCCCCCACCTGGCCCCTCCCATTGCAGCCTCTGGTCCATTGTCTGCTGGTGATTGGGGCTGGTGCCAGCAGCGGGTGCGAGTGGTGGCTGCTGCCCCAATCACCCCTCAGGAGCAGGGGGAGGTGGAGAAGCCCTCAGGGGCGATTGGGGCCAGCAGCTGCTGCTCGAACCCGCTGATGGCGCCAAGCGATCAGGACTGGTGCTGGGCGCCAGCAGCGGGTGCGAGCAACAGCTCCGGCGCCAGCTGTGGGTGCGAGCGGGGCTGTTGCCAGCAGCAGGTGTGAGAGGCGGCTGCCAGTCCCAATCGCCCCTCAGGAGCAGGGGGAGTGGAGAAGCCCTAAGGGGCGAGTGGGGCCAGTGCCAGCAGCAGGTGTGAGCGCCGGGCGGGACCGTGGTGTGCAGGAGCAAAGAATTTTCATTAACCACCAGAGGCTCGCACCAATGACAGCGACCGGCATCCCACCTTGGTCTGGCATCCCTGCTCACCTGCTCCACCATCCCACTGCGGCCGATGCCCACCATGTTCTGCACTCTGCCACCTGCTGCTGACGCCCGCCATATTCTGTGTGTACCCCCTGGTGGTCAGCGCATGTCATAGCAACCGGTTGTTCGGTTGTTCTGCTGTTTGGTCTATTTGCATATTAGGGTTTTATAGATAAGGCTACTTTTTTCATTCATATAAAGGGACAGTATGAAGGCAACTGCCCTGGACCTTGGTTCTGAAATCATTTTTCTGACCTCTAAGAAATATTATCATAAGGACTGGGAAATGATATCCCACCTCATTCTCTCATTCCTCTATTATTTCATGTAAGCTAAAACATCCAAATTTGGGCAATATATAAAAGATTTTCCTTTATGGATTTTTTTATATAGCATCCTTCCTCCAAAAATCTCAAATAAGAGCAAGGCCCAAATATATGCCTTTGAAAATTTTCTTAAATTTTACTTTTTAATGCATTAATTAGTAAGTTTTTAAAAATTACAAACATTATATTTATTATATAACTTCAAATAAAATGTATGAATGGAATACACATGAGACTTGGTCATATTATATAAAAAAATGAAAGGAAGTGGATCAACAAACACAAGGTTTACAAATAGAAAAGGTAATAAAATGTTTTCTGATATATTTACAATCAAAAGGACTAGAATATTTAAAGCTGTTAAATGAGATTTTTATAATGTTTGTAACTATTCAAAATAGAAACTATATCTGGTTCATGGACTGAAAAATAGCCAAAATTGCTTAGAACTGCCTAAAATGAATTTATGTACACGAAAAAGCATCTTAATATTTTCAGCTTAAGAAAACCTACCCCATATCCAGTAGCTACAGGTCTAGTAACTGCTGTGCTTGGTATTTTAGCAGTTATCTTGGGGAGAGGGGAAAGAAACATAGTTAATAGAATTCAGATTAAGCTACATAATAGAAAAGTGGAAAAGAAGTGCAAAATATAGATTTATCAATAGAGAAATGTTAATATAATATTTAGAATAATTACCTTTTAAATTATCCTACATATTAAGGAGCTTAGGAATTTTAGATATTGAGTAGGAGACTTATTCTGGAATTCATTTTACAGGAGAAAGGGAACTTGAGAATGACCTGAAGTGCCAATAGGAATTATTAGTTTTCATGGTTGCTTCCATCATTCATCATGAATTCTTATTACTGCCAGCCACTAGGTCTAACTATAGACAGGATTTGGAGTCAGAGAATCTGGGTTCGAATCTCAGCTCTTCCCTCTACTAGCTGAGTTTATTTAATCTCTTTGAATCTAAAATTTCTCATCTTTGAAATAAGGATGCAAGGTATGTATGTTGATCACAATACTATAGTTGGAATCAAACAGGACCATGTAGGTGAAACTGACCTAAACATGTCAGTTGTTAGGCATATTGATTAAAGCATTTGTTGTTTTTTTGTTAATCTTCGCCTGAGGATATTTTTTCCATTGATTTTTAGGGAGAGTGGAAGAGAGAGGGAAAGACAGAGAAAGAAACATTTATGTGAGAGAAACACATTGATTGGTGGCCTCCTGCATGAACCCTGACCAGGGACTGGGTGGGAGAGGAGCCTGCAACCAAAGTACGTGCCCTTGACAGGAACTGAACCTGGGACCCTTTGGTCTGCAGGCTGATGCTCTATCCACTGAGCCAAACCAGCTAGGGCTGTTTGCAATATTTGATTAAAACATCAATAGAGCCCTAACCGGTTTGGCTCAGTGGATAGAGCATCAGCCTGCAGACCAAAGGGTCCCAGGTTCAGTTCCTGTCAAGGGCATACCTTGGTTGCGGGCACATCCCCAGTAGGGGGCCTGCAGGAGGCAGCTGATCGATGTTTCTCTCTCATCAATGTTTCTAACTCTCTATCCCTCTCCCTTCCTCTCTGTAAAAAATCAATAAAATATATTTTTTTAAAAAATCATCAATAGATAAGTTCTACTTCTTGCTATGATGGGCTACTGTTTTAAATAACATTGCCACTAAGAATTAAAAAGCTGAGTACAAAAATATTTTTGTAAAATATCAGTTTAAATACATTAGAGAACCATTAAGGCAGTGAAGAATTGCAAGTCTCCAGTTGAGGAAAGGGGAAGGCTGGAGAGGTGAGCCAGCATTAGGTTCTGCTTTTCTCCTATAGGAGTGGTTCTCAACCTTCTGGCCCTTTAAATACAGTTCCTCATGTTGTGACCCAACCATAAAATTATTTTTGTTGCTACTTCATAACTGTAATATTGCTACTGTTATGAATCGTAATGTAAATATCTGATATGCAGGATGGTCTTAGGCGACTCCTGTGAAAGGGTCCTTCTACCCCCAAAGGGGTCGCGACCCACAGGTTGAGTACCGCTGTCCTATAGGCATCTGCTTGTTCCAAAGACATGGCTGAGAAGCTGTGCATAGCTTTTTGTAGACTCACAGGCCTGAGGAGATAAACATTGGAGTTGGGGGCCTGCCAAGGTAGCTGTCCTTGTAATTCTCCCAGCTTTAGATTGTCATCTCAAAAGGCTAAGACTGAAAAGTAAGTTAGAAGTATACCAGCCCTTGTAAGGACTAAAGTCCAATTTAGGATGATCTCAAACTCAAATGGATAAGGGTGATCCAGGATTTCTAGTATCTCTAAGGCCATAAGCAAGAGTAAATTCTCTCTACTGAAAGATGAGATCACTTTTGGCTGTGTTATCCAGTAGAACTTTTCTGCACTGATGGAAACATTCCATGCCTGCCCTGTCTGATGAGATAGCTACTAGCCACATGTTGCTGCCGAGCATTTGAAAAGTGGCTGGCGTAACAAGGATCTGAATTTTTAAATTGTATTTAATTTTAAATAATTTAAATGTAACTCGCCACATGTGGCCAGTGTTTATCATACTGGACAGCACAGACATATAGCCTTAAATTAACTCTCAAATTTTTCATTTACACTGTCTGGCATTCAATCAAAAATAACTAGACATAAACAAGGCAAGACTACCTAACCAAAAGCCAAGAAAAACAAAAGAATGAAAAGAAACCCAGAAGGTGATACATATAATGAAAATATCAGACACAAATTTTAACATAAATATGCTTAATATGTCCACTGAGCTAAAACACAAGATTGATAATTTCAGCAGAGAATGGGAAAGTATAAAAAAAGAATAGAAATTCTAGAACTGAAAAATAATTGAAAATAATATAAAATTCTAGCATTGTCCAGGAAACAGTAAAATACTAATTTATACCAGACTTTAATAAGTTAAAGATGAGTATTATAATCTTTAGGAAAACACTAAAAGAATTTTTATAGATGTAAACTCCCAAGATAACAATGGGGGAAAATGGAAATAAAAAACAAACCAAAGAAGACAAGAAAGAAAATGAAACAGAAAAAAGGCAGAAAAATTGAAAAGCAAATAGTAACACAACAAATTGAAGCCAAGCCAGTAATTTCATTACATGCAAATGGACTAAATACTTCACCAAAAAAAAATATGGTTATCAGACTGTATTTTAAAAGCAAAACTCAATCACATGCTGCTAATAAATAAATGCATATGGAAAGGTTGGAAGTTAAAGACTAGGAAAGACATATCATGAAAACACTAGACAAAAGGAAGGTGATATAGCGATATCACTATACTAATAACTGACAAAGTAGACAAACAGAATTACTAGAGATAGAAAGACATTTCATAGCAATAAAAGGCTCAATTTACCATGAAAATATAACATTTCTAAATATTTATACTCCACATATATAAAGCAAAAAACTAAAAAAAAATCCATAATCATAATGTAAAATTTGACCATATCTTTCTCATTAACAAAACCCTTTCCCCCCAAATCAGTAAAAATATAAGACACTAAAAAACAGACAAACAAACAAACAAAAAAACACACACACACACATTAAAAACTTGACCTAATTTACATAACAGGTCTTAGAAAAAGCTGAAAAGGATAGAGTCTCAGGACTTTTTTCTATGAGAACAAACTGAAGGAAAGAAAGTTGTGTTTTTTTTCAACTACTTACAAATGACTAAATCTGTTTTTTTTGGGTTTTGTTTTGTTTTTTAAGCATTGGTCAGATCTCTTCAGATAAAGTAGAGCCTACCCTGTCTCTTCCTTTATTCACCTCCACCCTCATGTGTCATACCTTTCCTCCCATATCTTAAGGTCAGTCTTAACTGTACATACCCTTTAATATTCAACTGTAGATTTATCCTAAGCAGCCTCTTCTGATTGTCCCAGTGACAAATAACCTTTCTTTATGGTCCCATAACAATTTATACTCTTTCTTACAGAACTTTCTATATTTCACTTATCAGCCTGTTTGTTTTCAACTACAAAAGAGAGTTGGCAGATTCCATACACTGTGCAAGTTAGATGTCTATGCTTTGCATGACATACACAAAAATTTTAATAATACTGAAAAATATCACTCTAGCAATTCATATGCTGATGGAATATTAATTAATGGAGGATCATTAATCCAAGAGAAGAGTAATTTGTAAATTAAGCCCCAATGTTTTGAAGGATCAATATTTATGTAACTTTAAAAATTACAAATATTTTTAAACAATGAGTGATTTAGGTAAACATATTCCAAATCTTATATAAATAAAATTTATATTCTCAAAAGCATAAAAAATTTTTTATCTAAAATATAATTACAAAACATTGCTAAAAGAAATTAAAGATAAGACAAATAAATGCAAAACATCTCATGTTCATGGATTCAAAAATTTACTATTGTTAAGATGTCTATAGCACCAAAAGCAATCTATAAATTCAATCCAATCCCTACCAAAATCCCGATGCCATTTTTTAAAGAAATAAAAAAATTTATTTGAAATCTCAAGGGATCCTGAATAGCCAAAAGAATTTTAAAAAAGAAGAACAAAATTAGGAAACTCATTCTTCCTGATTTCAAAACAGATTACAAAGCTATGGTAACAAAAATAGTGAGGTACTGGTGTAAAAACAGAATAGACCAATGAATCAGAATAAATGGCCCAGAAAAAAACCCTTGTGTATATGGTCAAATAATCTTCAACAAGGGTGCCAAGACCACACAATGAGGAAATGTCAGTCTTTCCAACAGTGGGAAAACTGGATATCCACATGCAAAAGAATAAAGTTAGACCTTTATCTTAAACCATATACAAAAGTTAATTCAAAATGGATAAAAGGCCTAAACATAAGACCTAAAACTATAAAACTCCTAGAAGAAAACATAGGGGAAAAGTTTAATGACATTGGACTTAGCAATGATTTCTTGGATATGACAACAAAAGCACAGGCAACAAAAGCAAAAATAGACAAATAGAAATATATAATACAACAAATTTTGTGCATCAAAGGACATAATCAACGCACTGAAAAGGCCTACAGAGTGGATAATATATTTTCAAATCATTAATCTGATTAGGGGTTGATATCCAGAATATATAAAGAACTCTTAGGACACAATAACAAAAAATCAAATAACCTACTTAAAAATGAGCAAAGACATTGACTAGACATTTTTTCAAAGATGATATACAAATGGCCAACAAGCATATGAAAAGATACTCATCATCACTAATCATCAGAGAAATGCAAATCAAAACCACAATGAGAATCACCTCAGACCTATTAAAATTGCTACTCTCAGAAAAATGGAAAATAATATGTGTTGGCAAGGATGTAGAGAAATTAGAATGCTTGTACACTGTTACTGGGATTGTAAAATGGAGCAGTCACTATGGAAAAGGGTGAGGAAGTTCCTAAAAACATTAAAAATAGAACTATCATATGTTCCAGCAATTCCACCTCTGGGTATTTATCTAAAGGATTGAAAACAGAGTCTTGAAATATGTGCACAGCCATGTTCACAGCAGCATACTAGATGTACCAGTTAGTAATGCGAATTTTTTTTCAATAGATGGAGTTACACATATGTTGATATTTATGTGATTTGATATGTATGCTATTTTGTTGTGTTGACAGCAAGCTTCAAAACTTCATATGTCAAATTTGCTGAAGATGTTAACATCATAGATATTTTTACATTTAAAAATGTCGAATTTCATGGCAAAAAAGAGCATTTGCGGGAAGTTTTAAGTCATTACTTTATTTTGAAGAAAAAGTTATTGTATACTTCAGGAAGCTTATGGTGAACATGCTCTATCTCAGATACTTGTGAGTGCTTCATGATAACGCACAATCACACACTTCAAAACCAGTTAAAGACACGATAAAAGATCTTGCCTGGGAAGTAAGTATTAACCCACCCGCTGTAATCACCAGACCTTGCTACTTCAGATTACCACTTGTTCCAATCGATGGCACACACACTTTCTGAGCAGCACTTCAAAACACACGAAGAAGTGGAAAATTGGGTCTCTGAATGGTTTGCCTCAAAACAAGAAAAGTTCTACTGGGACGGTATCCACAAATTACCTGAAAGATGGGGGAAATGTGTAGCTAGCTATGGACATTACTTTGAATAAAGCACTTTTGATGTTTCTCTTGAAATTATCATGTTTTCTTTGATTACAAAATCTGCATTAGTAACCGGTACACCTAGTATTCACAATAGCTAAGAAGTGGAAGCAACCCAAGTGTCCACAGAACAAAATGTGGTCTATCCATACAATGGACTATTATTCAGTCTTAAAAAGCAAGGAAATCCTTTCACATGGGTGAACCTTGAGAATATTATACTAAGTGAAATAAGCCAGTAACAAAAAGACAAATACTGTATGATTCCACATATATGAGGTATCAAAAAGTAGTCAACTTTATAGAAACAGAAAGTAGATGGGTGGTGCCAGGGACAGGGGGAAAGGGAATGGGGAAGTTGTTTAATGGGAACAGAGTTTCAGTTTGGGAAGATGAAAAGGTTCTGAAGATCAGTTTCATAACAATGAGAATAAATATATTTAACAATAACTGAACTGTACACTTAAAAATGGTTAAGATGGTAAATTTTGTTATGTGTTTTTTATCACAATAAAAGTAATTTACTTACTGGAGGTCTTCTGCCATGATTGGTTCTCACAGCTTGCTGAAAAGCTGTGTCATTCTCCAATTCCTAAAATGAAAAGAAAATTTAACATTCAACATGAAGTGAGAATTTTTTTTTTTAATGTTGAACCTCTGCCCAGCCAGAGTGGTTCAATTGGTTGGAGCATCCTCAATCCACCAAAAGGCTGCCAGTTCAATTCCTGGTCACAGCACATACCTGGGTTGTGGGTTCAATCCCCGGTCAGGGTGTATATAAAAGGCGACTGATCAATGTTTCTCTCTCACATCGATGTTTCTCTCTCTCTAAGCATGTACTCAGGTGAGGATTCAAACAACAACAAAAAGTTGACCCTCTTATGTTTGGTATTCATGATCCTCTCTAATTCATCTTACCCATCTGTTGATGTCCAGGTAGGGGCTCATAGTCTCCTATCTTCAAATATCCCTCCTTCCCACTGCCCAAAATATTAAGGCTCCTTCCTCTGCTAGGAAGATGAGTACTGATAATGTTGTTCAATTGTAAGAACACTTTATTGGACACTGTTTAAATGGGTGGCATTATTATGTCTAGTTAAAGATCAAGTTTACAAGGATATGGCCTTTCTCCTGTTTCTTTCCTCCAAGTAGGGAAGAAAAGCGGGAACAGAGAATCTCATCTCTCTCTTCTCCCCTCTCTTCTTTCATATGTGGGGCCATGACTTAGAGAAACTTGCCTGAGAAAGCCTTGGGAGAGAAAAGGAAATATTCTCTAAAAGCAATGGGGCAAACACTTTCTCCTGTTCTAGTTTTGTTTGCTCAAGTGAAAATGACTTCATCACTCTGGAGCAGTGAAGTTTGAGATTCAGACTAGAGTTAACCTGGGCAAATGGAGGGCTCCATGGAGTCCAACCTACAAGGTCATTTGGAATCAGAACCTCAATTGAAATAAAATGTTATTATGCTGTATCGGTGAAGATATTGCTTTGGCATATGTCTGAGATTTTGCTGCCTGTGGATTCCTCTAAGATTTTTATGGTTTCCCGTCTTATGTTTAAGTGCTTTATCCATTTTGAGTTTATTTTTCTGTATGGTATAAGTTGGTGGTCTAGTTTCACTTTTTTGCATGTATCTGTCCAATTTTCCCAACACCATTTATTGAAGAGACTGTCTTGACTCCATTGTATGTTCTTGCCTCCTTTGTCAAATATTAATTGAGCATAGTGGTTTGGGTCGATTTCTGGGTTCTCTATTCTA
>NW_005370366.1:1614797-1643079 GCF_000412655.1 Myotis brandtii
TAAGCGAAATAAGCCAGTCAGAGAAAGATAAATATCACATGATCTCACTCATTTATGGACTATAATGAACAACATAAACTAATGAACAAAAACAGATCCAGAGACAAAGAAGCATCGATCAGACCGTCAAGCCTCAGAGGGAAGGTAGGGGAGAGGGTGGGGGTAAGGGGGAGAGATCAACCAAAGGACTTGTATGCAGGGGGTTGAGGGCATGAGTGGGGGTGGGGAGTGGGGGGGCAATGGGCGGATAAGAACACATATGTAATACCTTAATCAATAAAGGAAAAAAATGGTATTATGTTTTGCTGATTCCTGACCTGTGCTCACATTCTCTCTTAGGAAATTTGAGGAAAGGAACAACTGTCAAGAGCAAAATATGAGTGTTTCTGGGTTCCTTGGACAAAATGCCATTTTAGACTCCCAAAGGGAATCTTACCAACAAATAGTCTAACCAGCCTTTACTTCCTATTCCTTTGCCAACACCACTCTGGCTCTAATGCTTCATACCAACTTATGTACAATTCTTATATGAGCCTCTGATTTATTTCAATCTTTTCTGCAGTTTTGCTTTCTGTCATTTCAGTTATCCAAGGTCAACCACGGACTGAAAACATGAATCATTCCTTTGTCCAGGGTATCCACACTGTATATGCTCCCCTCCTGTTAATCACTTAGGAGCCATCTAAGTTATTAGATTGGTTATCAGACTGACGTAGTATCTAAGTGCTTTTGTTCAAGTAACACTTATTTTACTCAATAATGTCTCATTCACCTCTCTTCATGTCATCATGAAGGCATTTTATCATCTTACATAATCACAAGAAGGGTAAGTACAGTATAATAAAATGTTTTGAGTGAGAGAGACTACATTTGAGGGAGGTCATGGTTTGACTCCTGGTCAGGGCATATGATCAGGTTGTGGGCTTGATCCCCAGTGTGGGGTGTGCAGGAGGCAGCTGATCAATGATTCTCTCTCATCATCGATGTTTCTTTCTCTCTCTCCCTCTTCCATCCTCTCTGAAATCAATAAAGATATATATTCATAAAAACAAAAACAAAAACAAAACTACCCCGAGAAGTAGCCATGCAGCACTGTAAGGGACATCAAAGGAACACAACTAAAATATCTGAACTCTAGCAGTGGTTCTCAACCTTCCTAATGCCGCGACCCTTTAATATAGTTCCTCATGTTGTGGTGACCCCCAACCATAAAATTATTTTCGTTGCTACTTCATAACTGTAATTTTGCTGCTGTTATGAATCGTAATGTAAATATCTGATATGCAGGATGTATTTTCATTGTTCGTGACCCACAGGTTGAGAACTGCTGAAAAGGAAATCCCCTTGCTGACAGGGCTGCAAAGGAGGCTGCCAAGTCAGATACCTCTATTATGGCCCTAATTCTATATATTTTTCCTCTGTACATCAAACCAAGTTATGCCCCTGATGAAAACACCTGGGCAGAAGGGCAAAGTTTTCCCCTAAACAATGAAGGATGGTAGATTAGAGATCAAAAATCTGCTGTTCCCAACTAAGGATCAATGGAAAATTTTAAAATCCTTTCATGATTCTCTCCATCTAGGTTAAGATGCCACCTATTCTTTAATGTAAAAAATCTTCATTGGGAGGGGCCTATGTTGAGCCATAAAAGAAGTCACTCAAGCCTGTGTTCTCTTTTCAGTTAACAAGCCAGGGCATAAAATAAAGTCCGGCACCCCACCACCATCTTAAGCACATGCAGAGAAGGGGTACCTTCCCAGAAGAAGATTGGCAAATAGATTTTATACAAATGCCTCCCGCCCAGGATATCTGCTATCTCCTAGTATTCATAAACACTTTTACTCCATGGGTAGAGGCCTTTCCCATCCTGACTGAAAAGGCAGTGGAGGTAACCAGAGTCCTCCTTAAGGAAATCATTCCAAGGTTTAGACTGCCTGAAGCCTCCAAAGTGACAACTATTTTTATTTTACTGTATGATCACCTGGGTCCTTCCTTTGTGGCCAAAATCACCCAACAAACAGCCAAAGCCCTAGACATTAACTACCATTTACATAGTTCATAAAGGCCTGTCTTCAGAAAAGGTAGAAAAGGCTAAGCATACCTTAAAGAAAATCTTAGCAAAATTATGCCAGGGGTACAGAGGAGCTCCCAAGTCAAACTTAGAACTAAGCCCTTTTAATATGTTATACAGGAGGCCCTTCCTAACCTCTGACATATATTTTGACCCAGAAGTCTAGGAGCAACTTAAATATATCATCAACCTCATGAGAAAAATAAGACTTTTTTTTTTTTTTGGAGGGGGGCAGGGAGTCCAGCAGCCTTACTCTGTACCTAGTTAATTAGTATCCCTAATGCACATTCCTGTTAGCCTATACAGTAGGTCCTCGGGTTACGCCGGAGATCCATTCCTACAGCGCGACATAATGTGATTTTCTCCGTAAGTCGGAACCCACCTACATAAGCAACTATGTCACTCACGTGGAGACATACACAGCAGTAATGAAGTGAAACAGTAAAAAAAAATTTTAAAGAAAGATAACAATTCCTGACCTTTACTTGTGGTAAATAAATAATAAAAAACATAAAGCACATATGTACATACATCAAAATGACGGAACTTTTTTTTTTTTAATAAATAAATGGGAGATGGCGATGTAACCACGAAACAATGTATGTCGAGTCCGATGTAACCCGAGGACTGCCTGTAGTCTAGTCACTGCCCCTTCCCATAATTATCTGATCTTGCAAGACCTGTTTACCTAAATACCCACATTTTACAGAGGCCATAAACCATGAACAATACACACCCCCCGGAGGGGATTAGCAGTGCTGGTGCCAGGCCAGGCCTTTAGGTGTGGTCTCACGGCCCACAAAAGGTCCGGAAGTCTGATCCTTATTTGGGAGACAAAGAAACAAAAGGGTATAAAGAGAAAGCTTCCTCCATATTGGCTCCCTCAGGATCTGGAAATAGGCTCCCTTGAGTCACGGTACTAGTACATCTGGAAATAATAGGGTTTTTCCTGTATCTCTGGCTACTCCTGTGTATTTTTTGGTCACCTGGTAAATTCTGTAACAAATCTAGGATAGGCGCAACAGGCTCTCCAAAAATAAGACAATTAAATCCTTCCATCCCCAGGAACACATCCTCTCATAGGCCCAATATATCTCATGGGGACTGGGTCCTTCTTAAGACTTGGAAGGAAAGCTCTCCAGAGGACCAGTTAACTCCAAAATGGAAAGGCCCCACCAGATCTTGCTTGCCACCCCCACGGCAGTCAAGCTACCTGGTATATAATCCTGGACACATTTATGTAGAATAAAACCTTTCTTTCCTGAACCTCTGCAGGAATGCCAGAAGGACAACCACACCTGTGAACCCCCGGAGGACTTAAGAAACAACCCAAAGAAGTCTCCTTGACCTATAAGTAAATGATCCACCACATGGCCACTGAGATTTTAGGTCTTTTTCTTTGCTTAGGGTTTCTGTTGCCCTCATTCTTTTCCTCACTTGTTCATCAGTAAACATCCCACTTAGCAACTATATCCCTTGCTCTTAAAATGGTAATTCTAGCCCTACTTGTTTTACTTCCCCCATTACCCTACAGCAGTGGTTCTCAACCTTCCTAATGCCATGACCCTTTAATACAGTTCCTCATGTTGTGGTGACCCCCAACCATAAAATTATTTTTGTTGCTACTTCATAACTGTAATTTTGCTACTGTTATGAATCGTAATGTAAATATCTGATATGCAGGATGTATTTTCATTGTTACAAATTGAACATAAGTAAAGCATAGTGATTAATCACAAAAACAATATGTAATTATATATGTGTTTTCCGATGGTCTTAGGCGACCCCTGTGAAAGGGTGGTTTGACCCCCAAAGGGGTCGCGTCCCACAGGTTGAGAACCGCTGCCCTACAGGGATTAAAGACAAAACTCTCCTGTCAACCTTACAAACATCATCACTTTAGGAAACAATCTTTCTGTCTGTCGGATCTGCCATCCCCACCCTCAGATCAACACAATAAGCCTTGAGTATATCCCTATAATGACAAGCCCTGATCCCTATTCTCCTTTCAGGTTCCCCAAAGCACTTTGGAAAATCTTACCCTCTGGAGGTTCATCTCAGTATCACAAAGAACCCTTTTGGCTGTGTTCACCTCACTCTACCTTATAATCACACCCAGAGAAAATGACCATATACTTTTACTTCTTCTTCCCTCAACATTACTTGCGTCCCCTGCAATACACGCACCAATAAGCCCACGCTAAGTCGAACATTTCCTGGGGTTCCAACACCCCTACTATCTTTCCCAAGACCTTTGATACCTCACAATCCTGACATCCTAACATCACCCACTGGTGCCCTGCCTCCCACAAAATTTTTGATAGAAAGAAAATACAACCTCCTTCTGGAAGATGCACTTACTGGGAGGAATTTGTAACCCAGGCTTAAAAACTAATTTATCACATTCCTTGAGCTTGGAAGGCCCTTTGGCGCCCAGAGATGACAAACTAACAGATGGGCCACTTTCACTGTCCTGTAGTGTAAGTGGCCCTTCTGTTAATTTGGCATCTCTGGGCCCCTAGGGGCCTTACTCCCTGACTAAACTACACATCACCTGGGAGAGCTTGTGCACCCCCAGGATATGTCTTTCTTTGTGAACATCTTAAACACCAACCCCTGTATGTCAGACAGCCCCAAGGAACTTTTACTACTCCTGTTCCTGGCCTTGGCCCTACCCCTGCAGAGACAACTCCCAATTCAAGGGACAATGCACTCTGATCTTATAAGGGCCCATAGGAGCGGGAATAATTGTTCACAATATAACCTCCCCAACAAGAGCCAAAAGAGTCATAAGCCTAATCATAACAGGCATTGGAGTGACACTCCGCATAGCCACCCCTTGGATAGGGTTCAGCTATCATGAGTTAACCTTACACAATCTAACTCAGGCCCTAAAAGACTTTGCTACCGACACAGGGGAGGCCCTACAGGGAATTTAGGAATCCTTAGATTCTCTAGCTAATGTAGTTCTAGACAACAAACTTGCCCTAGACTACCTTAGCCAAACAGGGAGGCATCTGTGAAGTCATTAACAAAACCTGCTGTATATAAGTAAACACATCAGGTCAGATTGAATGTAATATCCAAAAAATCTACGAATGGGTGTCTTAGCTTCACAGGTATAACTAAGGAACAGATCTTGATGTCCTTTGGAACACGATTAAAAAGGCTCTCCCTTCTTTCACCTGAGTATTTCTACTCCTTGGTCCTTAAGTAACTATTCTTTTTTTATTATTTGGTCCACGCCTTTTTAATCTTCTTGTTAAATTTATAATCTTCTAGATTATAACAGTTTCATGTAAAAATGATTATAATCCAAGAATTCCAGACCATACCTCAACATCCAGGGGATATAGGGCTTGGGCCCTTAGATCAGGCAGGAAGAGATCTTCAATCCCAGGCTAGGCAGGGTCTATATCTATACCAAATCTCAGCCTGAAGCAACTACAGAAGAAACACCAACCCTTCATCTTCCCATATGATTATGGGATTGAAATCTCTCAGGGGGAATGTATGAGTCAGAAAATTTAGATTAGGGAACAAAGGCCTCAAGGTCTATCCCTCCCCTTTTCCGTTCTGGATGTGACTTTTGCTGACCACCTGTTCCCCGCGTCCCCCTCCCAATTTCCTGTATTCAAGATAAACAAAAAACATTCTCAAGCAGATTCTGCAGCCTTATCGACAGACAAATGATCAACAGGTCATTATAATATCATTAGAATAAATTTACATTGCAGTTTTAGGACCACTCCTCTTCCTGAATCACCATGACAGTTCCAAGAGGACCAAAAAGAAATCATTATCCAGAGGGGAAGGAGGAGGACAAGCTGCATCAGCAGTCACCCCACCGGCATCAGAAGCTGAAGTCCAACCTATGCCACCCTCACCCGCATTTATAAAAACCTTCTACCCAGACCCCATTGGGGTATCTAGTCCTTTGAGTTCACCAGTGCTCCCTTCTCAAGTGGGTACTTTTAATAAATTTACTGTGCTTTGCTGAATCTTGCTGTCCTGTCCTCAAATTCTTTCTTGTGTGGTGACAAGGATCTGGACCCAACTATGAAGTTGCAGCCTCCCTGGTGCCCTCCGGCATGACATTCACATAACTTTTATTACAGTATATTGTTATAATTATTCTATTTTATTATTAGTTATTGTTGGTAATCTGTTACTGTGCCTAATGTATAATTAAACTTTACCATAATATGTATGCATAGGAAAAAAACATAGTATTTATAGGATTCAGCACCATTGCCAGTTTCAGGCATCCTGGGAGACTTGGAAAGTGCCTTCTGTGGATACATTTCACAAAAATATACTTGGTTATTAAAAAATAAATACAGGCCTGGACTGTGAGCTCAGTGGTTAGAGCATTGGCCCATGCAAAGAAGGGTCTTGGGTTCAATTCCCAGCCAAGAGCACATTCCTGGGTTGCAGATTCGATCCCCTGCCCCGGTTGGGGTGGTGCATGCAGGAGGTAACCAATCTATGTGTCTCTCACATTGATGTTTCTCTCTCTCTCTCTCTCTGTCTCTGTCTCTCCCTCCCCCCTCACTTCCACTCACTCTAAAAATCAATGGAAAAAATATCCCAGTGTGAGGATTAACAAAAAATAAATAAAAACAAAATAAATAAATAAATACAAATAATACATTAAAAATAGTCAATGTCAATTCACTTTTTAAAACTATGTAGACAAAGTAAAATTTTTGTATAACCAGGAGTTAATACTGTGCACGTTAAAAATTTTATGTACAAGTATCCTTCTTTAATTTTTACTTAAAATAATCTTTAAAACCTTGCATATCAGCTACATAAAATTAAATAAATACACAATTCTTGGTTGGCTATAGAAACTAGGCAACTTTCACATGAAGTATATAACCTAAGGCAACCTTTAGCATAATTGATTATAGTATTTCAGCAGATTTTTTGGAAAAGGAAGTCTTCTAGTATTCCTAAACTGTAGGGAGCGGCTATAGGGTTAAGCCTCGGACTGACCTGTTGGCAAAGCCACAAACAAGTCCCAGCTTAGAGGGCACAGCCCTCTTAGCATAATTAGGCTTGACCTTATGATGCTCCCTAGATCTTATCTGGGTAGCTAATGGGCTGAGGGAGATGCAGCAAGTGAAACTCACAAGAACACTGTAACTATGGTGACCACTACCTTGTTTACCTCTGGCTATAAAATAAAGGCTCAGCTTGCTGTCTGGATCTCTCTCTGTGGCCTCAGCCAGGCACAGGAAGATCCACCTAGACCAGTGGTCGGCAAACTGCGGCCCCTTGAGAGTGGCTCTTCCACAAAATACCACATGTGGGCGCGCACGTACAGTGCGATTGAAACTTCGTGGCCACACTCAAGGGGCCAAAGAGCCGCATGTGGCTCGAGAGCCGCAGTTTGCCAACCACTGACCTAGACCCAGCTTATTCTCTTTGTCTTTTCTTCATCCTTCACCGCCGAACCCTTGGCTGAGCTGGCTCGGCACACTAAACTATTAGTAAAATTTGATTAATCAGCTCAATGAATTCTGACAAACTAAAAATTGTCAACAAATTCTCCAATTACAAACACAACTTTTGTAATTTGTTCTTTTTCATTAACAACTTGCATAATCTATGGAACATTTTAATAACTGTTTCAAGTAATTCAGTTATATATTAAACTTATTATTCCAATTAAGTAAGAGAAAAGAACCATGGGTAAAGTAAAGCAAGTATTATTTTTATTTTACTATATGATTTATTTTTGTTTCTTATATTCTGAATATTCACTCCAAATAAAATAATGAAGCCACACTGTGATGACCTAAGGAGTTAGGAAATTTCTCTGGTGCTTTAAAAATGACCATATTCATGAACTATCTACATTCCATTTTTTGGACTCTATCCTAGAAAATGTTTGATCAAAATACAGAAAATTATTTATGCATAAAATTGTTCATTGCATTGTTGTTACTTATAGTAGCAGGAAACTGGCAATAAATATCCTATGATCAAAAACAGTTATAAACAACTGTACATCTTCAGTATTATGTAGCCATTAATATTACATTTACTTCAATTTTTGCTATCATGAGATGCCCACAATGTAGCTATATGTAAAAAAAGCAAACAGAAAAGTAAATGCTAGTTCAATTCAAACATGCTAAAACTCTATGTATGAAGGAAAAACAAAGCAAACATTAAGTGTAGTTAGTTCTGAATAATATAACTATGGGTAATTTTGTTTTTCAATAATGAGCATGTATATATATATATTTTTAATATATATATATTTTATTGATTTTTTACAGAGAGGAAGGGAGAGAGATAGAGAGTTAGAAACATCGATGAGAGAGAAACATCGATCAGCTGCCTCCTGCACATCTCCCACTGGGGATGTGCCCGCAACCAAGGTACATGCCCTTGACCGGAATCGAACCCGGGACCCTTCAGTCCGCAGGCCGACACTCTATCCACTGAGCCAAACCGGTATCGGCAAGCATGTATATTTTTATACATATAATTTATTTTCTTTATTGATATTAAATAGAGGAATGGAGAGAGAGAGAAACATCCATGTGAGAGAGAACTATTGATCGGTTGTCTCCCACACCCACCCTGACCAGGGATCAAACCCGCAACCTAGGCATGTGTCCTGACTGGGAATCGAACCCACAACCTTTTGGTATATAGGACCACACTCCAACCAACTGAGCCACACTGGTCAAGGCTATACATATTACTTTTATAACTGGAATAAAAGAGGAGATATCAGTGGTTTTCATAATTTATACTAATATAGGAAAATGCCTATGTTTTCATGCAAATTTTTAAAAAGGAGTCTATAAAATCCTGTGTGTGTGTGTGTGTGTGTATGTGTGTTTGTATGTTGGGAGAAAAACACCTATGTAGTAAAAGACAAGGAATACAGTAAAACATCAGGTGATATGTCTAATACAGGTAATCTTTGAGTGACAGGATTTATGTCATTCATTTTTTTCTCCAATCTTCTATATTTTTCAAATTTTCTACAATGATCAGTATCTCCTATATTTTTGTTTCATATAGAGTAAGTAAATGGTTTCTATTTTCTTTCTAGGTCTCAAATTCATAGACTACCATTTTTCTCTAGAGGAAAATATAATTTGAAAATGACTATATGAAAAACTTCAGTAGAATAGAATGAGATTTCCTAAATTAGTCAAAAGTCCTATAAATGCTAATATTTGATTTTTATACACTAACAAGTAAATTAGCTCCCACATCCTTCATCCTTTTTTCACACACTAATTCAAGATGAGTTTATAAAGAGGTTTTTTGTTTTTTCTCTCTTACAATTTGGAAACTATAACTCAAAATGATGTAAAAAGATTTTAAATATTCGTTTTAGTACTAATTTCACTTTTTAAATAACTACACCATGAAATATTAAGTAGATATAGATTTGTTGACTTGAGTGGATATTAATAAAAGAGAAAATCCAGGTTACAAAACAGCACAGAGTATGACACCATTTTATCCCAAACTATAAAGAGATATACACATATTTGCATAAGAAAATGGAGAGACAAGCACTATAAGTTAGTTAATGCTTATCTCTGGGTGGAGACAGGTTCTATGATTTTAACTTTTCTCTATACCTATTTCTATTTCCTAATTTTTCTAGAAAATATTTACATAATTTAATTAAAAGAATTAAAGTAACTCTACATGACATTTCAAATTTAGAAAATTAAAAACAACTGATTTTAGCTACTTCAAGTGATCTAAGTATTTTTAACTCACACATTCAGATAATTAGTACTGAAGAATACAGTATGTGCCAATCATCCTAGTTTGTTTCCATAACATTTCTCATGATTTCCCCCTCTGCCACTATTATTATTATTGAAGGAAGTTAGCAGAGTCTTCAGTAAAAGCACTTTTCTAACCTTTAAAAAAGCTTACTTAATTTAAAGTTTTCATGAACCAGCTGCTTAACAAAAACCAATGTAAAAAACAGATTTTTTTTTTTACCTCAGTATCATAGGTTGGATTGTAGTCATTGTAACCAGAATAAAGGTCATCTTCATCTGTCTCTGGGGCCAGGTGTACATTCTGCATCATCTGTACCTAGGAAAAATCAGCAGTGTAAATATGCTCTTGGGATAAGAAATAATTCTGAATTGAAATAAAGTATAACTATTTAAAAACTTTTCTGGTCAAATTTACTTCTACACATTTTTCCAGCCTTAAAACTATTTTCATGTCAAATTCTCAAAACTACTAGTAGGTGTCAAAACGTTCATTCATTGCCCTTATTTCACATTCATTCCAAACCTATTCCATCAAAGGACAGTGACAAGCACTGGAGAGGGATATATCATCGTCCTGATTTTCAAGGAGCTTAGTATCAAGGGCGGAAAAAGGGGTACATAATAGTCAATGACAGTGCCAGGCTGAAACCACTGCACAGCCACCAGAATAGCTAAATAGAAAAGGTCAACAAAGACATGGAGCAACTGGAATACTCATTGTTGGTGGGAGTATAAACCGTACAATTTTGGAAAAAAGCCTGGCAGTTTCATAAAATTAACATTTATCTCTTACAACCCAGCAATTTCATTTCAAAGTTTTTACCCAGGAGAAATGAAAACATGTCTACAAAGAGATTTGTATAACAATGTTCACAGGAGCTTTACTGATGGTAGCCCACAATTAGAACTAGATCAGATACCCATCAATACAATGGAGAAGCAAAATGTGGTATATTTACGCAGTGAAAAACTATTCAGCATTAAAAAAATAATTCAGGCTCTCTGCTCCTCCTGTTGGTCAGACAGCCTTTCCTCCTGCGCTGTGCCAGCAGCCACAACCCTGACACACGATGGTGAAGGTTGGAGTGAACGGATTTGGCCGCATTGGGCGCCTGGTCACCAGGGCTGCTTTTAACTCTGGCAAAGTGGATATTTTCGCCATCAATGACCCCTTCATTGACCTCAACTACATGGTGTACATGTTCCAGTAGGATTCTACTCATGGCAAGTTCAAAGGCACAGTCAAGGCTGAGAACGGGAAGCTTGTCATCAATGGAAAGTCCATCTCCATCTTCCAGGAGCGAGATCCCGCCAACATCAAATGGGGTGATGCTGGTGCTGAGTATGTTGTGGAGCCCACCGGTGTCTTCACTACCATGGAGAAGGCTGGGGCTCACTTGAAGGGCGGAGCCAAGAGGGTCATCATTTCCGCCCCTTCTGCGGATGCCCCCATGTTTGTGATGGGTGTGAACCATGACAAGTATGACAACTCCCTCAAGATTGTCAGCAATGACTCTTGCACCACCAACTGCTTGCCCCCCTGGCCAAGGTCATCCAAACAACTTTCGCATCGTGGAGGGACTCATGACCACAGTCCATGCCATCACTGCCCCCCAGAAGACCATGGATGGCCCCTCTGGGAAGCTGTGGCGTGATGGCCGAGGGGCTGCCCAGAACATCATCCCTGCTTCTACTGGCGCTGCTAAGGCTGTGGGCAAGGTCATCCCTGAGCTGAATGGGAAGCTCACGGGCATAGCCTTCCGTGTCCCCACCCCCAATGTGTCGGTTGTGGATCTGACCTGCCGCCTGGAGAAAGCTGCCAAATACGATGATATCAAGAAGGTAGTGAAGCAGGCATCAGAGGGCCCCTCAAAGGCATCCTGGGCTGTACTGAGGACGAGGTGGTCTCCTGCGACTTTAACAGTGATACCCACTCCTCCACCTTTGATGCTGGGGCTGGCATTGCCCTCAATGACCACTCTGTCAAGCTCGTTTCCTGGTATGACAATGAATATGGCTACAGCAACAGGTTGGTGAACCTTATGGTCCACATGGCCACCAAGGAGTAAGAGTCCCCTGGACCACCAGCCCCAGCAAGAGGAAGAGAGGCCCTCGGCTGCTGGGGAGTCCTTGCCCCAGACCGGTCCCCCGACACACTGAGAATCTCCTAACCACCGTTTCCATCCCAGACCCCCTGGAGAAGGGGAGGGGCATAGGGAGCCCTACTTTGTTGTGCACCATCAATAAAGTTCACTGTACCCAGCCAAAAATAATAATAATTCATTGAGCACTAGCCAGTTTGGCTCAGTGGTGAGAGTGTCGGCTCTATGACTAAAAGGGTCTCGGGTTCAATTCTGGTCAAGGACATGTGCCTCAGTTGCGGGCTCTATCCCCAGCCCCGGTCAGGGCATGTGGGGGAAGCAACCAATCCAGGTGTCTCTCTCCCATCAATGTTTCTCTCTCAGTCTCTCTCCCCCTCCCTTCCACTCTCTCTAAAAATCAATGGAGAAAATATCCTCGGTGAGCATTAACAAAATAATAATAATAACTCATTGGGATTACATATACAGCAATATGGAAGTTCTCCAACTTCAGATCAAATACAGATTGCTACTCCCCCTTACCAGAGTTTCTGATTCAGTAAGTCCTGGGTGGGAGTCATCAGCACCCCTTTAGCCCCTGAGAATGTACATTTCTAACCAGTTCCCAATGCTCCTGACACTACTGGTCTGAGGACCACACTTTGAGGACTACTGTGCTGAACAAGAACTGCCTGATTATGGCCCTGTTTAAGTTAATTTGGCTTATACGTACATCATAAAAACAGCAACTTTTAGAACCAGAGCTCCATCCTTTCTGCTGGGTTGCAGCCAGGTTGAAAAGTTTATATCTAGTGAATGCACAAACTTGAAAGGTGTAAAGTCAAGCCGGAAATAGTAAAAGAAGTATCCATACACGGCAAACAGGTAGGGGTGGCAGAACAAAGGCAACAACTCGGGCTGGCTGGATTCTCCAAGCTATTTCAAAAAAAAGTTCATGCATAGCATAAGCCTCGCCAAAGACTGGAAGTGTTGAAATGACCTGGGTGGGGGATGCCCCTCAATGTAAAATCGAATGCCAGCAAAACCTTTGTGTGAAATGTGAAGGGTATTTGTTTTCATGATATTCTGCTGACTATGCTGGGCAATCTGCTTCCAACACGCCCACTGTAGTTCCTATTAAAGCTCACAGCCAGGAAATCGACCCTGTAGAGAAAGTGGGATTTTAGGCCTAGAAGGGATTTGGGGAAAACAGCACTTCCGATCTTTGGCTGTTTTCACCTTTGGGAGAGTGAGAACATCTTGCTGCGTGCTTGTACACCTCACGAATTCCACCTTTCCTGGGACCACTTTTCGCAAGCTTTACACGACACAGACGTTAAAGGGGTGTGCTCACGGTGCCAGCTTTCCTGATTCAGGCGTGACTATGACTTGGGACAGGCGGCCACACAAACTTGATGGCAAAGGGCGCCCGCGTTCCCGGCGGACAGGCGGGCCCTGGAGGGAGGTGCCACTCGGCTGGCAGAGGCCACAGGCGGCCCCCACAAGCCAGCCCCCGAGTCCCCGAGGAGGCGGGGAGCCCGCGCCGGCTCCCGAGGCGCCCCTGCCCCCGGCCCTTCTCCTACCTCGTGATGAGGGGAGCAGAGCGACCGTGAGTGGAGTCCGGGCGACGCGGAGTTTTGGAGAATCAAAGACCCTGCGCAGGCTGAGCTCCGAGCCTGGTCGTTGCCAAGCGCGTATCCAAGGAAGCCGCTCCCACAGTCCTCCGCGCCAGGGCCGGGGCGGGAGGAGAGGAGCGCGCGTTGGGCGGTTCCGGAACGGAGAAAGGGGCGGAGCCTGAGAGGCTGAGGTCAAAGAGGACGGAGGCGGGGTCACGAGTGGAGGGGCACCGCGGAGGGGGCCCTGGAGGGCGGCCTCTAGTGAGAAGGAGAGGAAGCCAAAATCTTGTCAATCCTCCTGAAATCAGCCAGAAAACAGAATAGTAAAGAATGTCACTAAGTAACTATGAACTACCAGCCACTACTTTTAATATGTGAGCCTTTGCATACCGTTTTCCGGGTGATCACCGACATTTGGTCACCCTATAAAATTACTCTCCAGAGACATCTATGGGTCTGGGAGGGCTCAGCTTCTCTTCCCTTTTCTTTTGTTTGCATTACCTGTTCCCACAACCACCCTGTGCACACCTTCATCAGAGCCCTTCACGTACTCCTGTCTGGTGAGTGCCTTAAAAGGCAGGACTGAAACTGTCCCAAGCACCTAGAACCAACTTCAGAGTAAAGCTGAAGAAATGCAAAATGAATGAGATTAAATTCATAATTGCTTAATAAAATTAAAATGGAGGGAGGGCAGGGGGAGTCTAAAGACACAGTAATTAATGAGTTTTAAACATTAAGTACATGTTGGGATACAATTCTCCACGAGTGTCTCTTGCTTTTGTTCTGGACTATTGTAATGGTTAATTTAATGTCAGCTGGACTAGTTAATAGTACCTAGTTTTCTTTCAAACACCTGTCTAGATGATGCTCTAAGGATATTTTGTTAGGTGTGATTGATTAGCAGTTAGAACAGTAGACTTTGAGTAAAGCAGATTACCTCCATACTGTGGGTGGGCCTCATCCAATCAGTTGAAGGACTTCAGAGTAAAGACTGATGTCCCGAAAGGAAAAAGGAATGCTGCCTCCAGATTTGAAGGGCACCATCAGCTCTTCCCTGGCTCACCAGTCTACCCTGTCAATTTTGGACGTGGCAGCCCCACAATTGCATGAGCCAATTCCTTAAAATACCCCTCTCTCTCTCACTCCAACAATTTTTCAAGGCTGTTTGCATAGGGACAAGCTTTGGAAGATTGAGGTAGTTGTCTCCTTCCAATGAAGAAGGCAGGTTTGTGGCTGTCCAGTATATTAAAGACCATCTCCCTCTGGGGCAAAGGCTGGGCATTTAGGCTTATTATTCATGATAAAAGATTGAAGTTTTCTAAGTTTGTGGCTCCTCAGTTGTGACACAAACCCATTGTATGTGCAGTAGCCCCATGGGACTTGGGAGGCAGGGGGAACTGAAGGGAATAGAATATTCAGGCTCCTGTCTGTGACCCAGTACTTTCTACCATCGTTCATGAAACTGTGTTAGCTTGGAAATAGGATAAAATCATACACAGTTCTTGATAGTATCTATCTACAGTGACTAGCTCAACACAAATGTTCACTAGATATTTTTAAATTAATTAATGAACACTATAGAGCCCTTCACATCACTGCACTTCAATATATAGAAACAATTTTTGTTAATCTCTTTAGGTCTCCAGACTATAAATTTCTAACTCCCTCAAAAATATTTTTTTATTGGAAACAAATTCAAGTTTCTTTAAGCTTGGTTGCTCTTTAACTGTGATGCAATTCCTTGCTCGAAAAGTGGTTAATCTCTCCTTCATTTTATTTCATTTGTATTATTTTTTTATCCTTATCTGAGGATATGTTTTATTTATTTGAAAGAGAGAGACATAGAGAGAGAAAAACATCGATCAGTTGCCTCCTGTATGCTCCCAAACCAGGGATAAAATCCTCAACCTTTGGTGTACGGATGGCACTCCAATCAACTGAGTCACCCGGCCAGGGCTCTGTCATTTTAAATGTTGTAAGACAGATGCTGTTTATGGAGCACACCCTAAATCGCCAGACAAAATGTTATGTTAGCTGATATTACTAAGACATACCATATGCTCCATAGGGAACAGAGATTTCTGTCTTTTTTGTTCTAAACTCTTTCCCCAGTGCCTAGAAAACTTCCTGAAACTAGGTGGCTTTCAATAATTATTTATTGAACAAAATGTCAGGGCATGTAATTCATCACGGGTAGAGGTGGTGGTGAATGGAAGCAAGAAGAAACACGAACCCCAGTTTGGCATAAGCTGGAGCCGTTTATTAACATGGAGAACCCAGAGGAGAAGCAGGTTTGGGAGAGAAAATACATTTAGTTTTAAACATATTGGGTTTCAGACACCCATAAAATAGGCAAATAGAGGTGTTGAGTAGGTGATTGCATAGAAGGATGTAAAGCTGAGAAGTGATTCCTCCTGCAGACAGACATTTGGGATTCACTGGTCCCTAAAATCGATGGCCTCGAAGCCTGGGGGAGTGTGAGCTTGCTGCAGGAGAGCACGATGTCGAGGCACAACGAAAGGGAGCCCAGAACCGAGCCTTAGGAACCAGGGGGCTTTAGGAAAGGTGAGACCAGACTGCTGACTGGAGTGACATGCTCTGGGTGGTGACCAAGGAAAACAGGGTTGTGAGAGGGTGTGGATGTAGACCTGACAGCCTCGGGGAGGGTTTGGGCACATGGGTCTAACAGAATTCTGTTATAGCCTGAAACAGGGGTTTAGTGGTTCTGGCAAGAGATGCAATATTTCCTCAATTCATGGTCAGCTATTGACAATAGCTTTAGGTTATCTGCAGGGGCTGGTGCCAGGGGCTAGTGAGCACTCACCCTGTGGACATTTATTCAGTGGTGGAGGATGGGCATGTTCTGTCTGCTTTTCTACACTGGGGTTTAGGATCAGTATTCTCTTAAGGTCTCACTTGTTTGTCGTTCCTCAGTAATTTAATCTAGCCTGCCACCTCTCTCTGTCCCCCTAGCACAGGGGCAAGGAACCTTCTTTCTGCCAAGGGCCATTTGGATATTTATACCAGTAATATCACTAGAGGTCCGGTGCACGAAATCCGTGAACCTGGGGGGTTGTCCCTCAGCTTGGCCTTTGCCCTCTCACAGTCCAGGACCCCTCAGGGGATGCCCGCCTGCCCACGGGCCTAAGCTGGAAGTCAGACATCCCTCTCGCAATCTGGGACCCCTCGCTCCTTACCACCCGCCTGCTCGCTTCTCCTTACCACTCGGCTTGCTGCTCCTTAGCACTGCTGCGGAGGCCAGAGAGGCTCCTGCCACCACAGCTGTGCTCACCAGCCCTGAGCCCAACTTCTGTCTGAGCAGCGCTCCCCCTGTGGGAGCATACTGACCACCAGGGGGCAGCTCCTGCGTTAAGTGTCTGCCCCCTGGTGGTCAGTGTGCATCATAGCAACCGGTCATTCTAGTTGTTCCGCCTTAACGGTTGCTTATGCTTTTATTATATAGATTCTCAGGCCATACAAATTTATCAACTTAAAAATTAGCCTACTATATTTGGTCAAGCATTTTATTAACTCACCCCTAATGCCTTGGCAGGGCCAGACCAAATGATTTTGCAGGCCAGGGCCAGGCCTTCCCCACCCATGTCCTCGCACCTGGAGGGTCTACGTAACCATGTTCTCTTTCCTTTCTGGTTACCATAACACCCTAACTTTCCCCACTGCTTCCTCTCTACGTCTTCATCTTCCACCCGACATCTTCCATCTTGTTCCCATTCTATCTGTTCTTTATGCTGTATACAAAGTAATTATCCTTAAGTGAAAATCTGATCACATTATTCTCTGCTCAGAACCTTGTGGTGTTCTCTCTCTCTACTCTGCCCTGACCTCTGGACAAACTAAACTCTGTAATGTAGCTCATAAGGCCCTTCGCAGTCCCAGTGCTTAGCATTCTTTGTTGCTGCCAAGAAAAACAAATTCTTGCCAACTTAAGCAGGAAAGGATTACATATATATGGAGAGAGGGAGAGAGAGAGAGAGAGTGAGAGAGAGAGAGAGAGAGAGAGAGAGAGATCAGGTAACTGAGAATTGTCAGAAAGTCTAGGGAACAAGGCTTGGGAAAAATAACAGATTAGGGAAGTAAGGCACAGCCAAAGTTGTACCACAAGGAACAATCTGCCTAATTTATGGAGACCTACCTTCCCGATTGCTCAGGACTCAGGGAGATCCCATCATGTGATATTTTCACTTGTACAACGAGGAAAATCCCAGGCTAACCAGGACAGTTGGTCACTCTACTTAGTCTGCTGCTGTAGGCATCTGCCATCTTGATACCTTAATACCTGCCATTCACTTGTCACCTGCCATCTTGACATTAGACATGTGCTTTGCTAAACTTTTTCCCACCATTCTGGGGATCCTCCTAAAGTACAAAGGCTGTTAAGCTGTTGAACAGCCAAAAATACAAGTGGTGTCTATGACCCCTCCCCTCCTTTGCCCTCCTCACCTGCTCATTTTGCCCCAGCCATGCTTCTTTCAAGCCCCTGGAAGGCATCATGGCCTCACTCATCCCTCAGCCTTCATGTGTGCTATTCTCTCTTTCAGAAATGTCTTTCCTTCTGTTCTCTTAGTCTGGCCACCCCTTTCTGTAGAAGGCTTTCCCTAATTCCTGGCGCATTAGTTTACTGGACCTGCCAAAGCAAAATACCACAGACTAGGTGGCTTAAACAACAGAAATTTATTTTCTCAGTTCTGGGGGTTGGAAGTCTGAGATCAAGGTGTTGGCAGGATTGATTTTCTCAGAGGCCTCTCTCCATGGTTTGCAGATGACCCCTCTCTTACTGCCTCTTCACATATTCATCCCTCTGTAGCTGGCAACCCTAGTGTCTATCTGTGTCTCCTAATCTTCTCTTCTTATAAGGACAACAGTCAGATTGAATAAGGCCCACCCTAAGAGCCTCATTTTAATTCAATCACCTCTGTAAAGCCCCATCTCCAAATATAGTCACATTCTGAAGTACTGGAGGTTAGGGCTTCAACATATGAATTTTGGAGGCTATGATTCAGTTCATAACACTGGTTTATGTTAGGTCCTGAGAATGTCTATAGCATGTTGATCTTCCACTATCAGAGCATGTAACACAATTTTATAGTTAGTATCTATTCATACAAGTTTACCCAAGTAGACCACATGGATTCCTACCCCAGCCTGGCAAAACTTGGCTTATCTAATAAGCAATTTATTAAGCACTGTGATAACCTTTTGGTACTGGACACAACATGGTACCAAGAGAACTTGTTGTTTCCTAGGTCCATGGTGCTTAGGTGTAGTTTTGATTTTTATGAGCCAAAAGCAGAGACAAGGTTGAATCATTTTTTAGTGTTTATTTCATATTGCCAGCAATATGGAGTGAACAGTGGGTTTCATGCCCTGGAAAAATACCTGCTCCCCCTTTTTCTGTCAGTTGCCTGATTATATAGGGGTGAGGGGAAATAGTCATGTGCAGCTGGGAGTATAACAGGGGGAGGGGAGTATAGGGTCTGCAGTCTGCCTCCAGGAGCTCAAAGTCCAATAACAAGGTGGCTAATCTATATATATAAAAGGCTAATATGCTAAGTGTCCCTCCTACCATCCGACTGGTCGCTATGACACGCACTGACCACCAGAGGGCAGATGCTCAATGCAGGAGCTGCCATGTTGCACACTGGTCATTTAAAAACAAACGGCACCATTAACCTGGCACTGACAAACCAACAATCGGCTTCCCCCAAGTGGGACACAGGCCCTGCAACCACGCCAGAGCGACACCCCACCAAATCACAGCCGATGCTGCTGAGACCCCATGGTGCAAAATGCAGCCCACAGCCCAGCCCAGAAACGGTGGCTGTGGGCACCAGGTAATGATGTCACATAGCAACGCCCGGCTCCCTCTCCCTAGCAATGACTAGCTTCCTTGCAGTTTCTTCAGCCCAGGAACACAGGTGGAAACATTTTTTTAAAATACATTTTATTGATTTTTTACAGAGAGGAAGGGAGAGAGATAGAGAGTTAGAAACATCGATGAGAGAGAAACATCGATCAGCTGCCTCCTGCACACCCCCCACTGGGGATGTGCCCGCAACCCAAGTACATGCCCTTGACCGGAATTGAACCTGGGACCTTTGAGTCCGCAGGCTGACGCTCTATCCACTGAGCCAAACCGGTTTCGGCATGGTGGAAACATTTTACACTTTAACCAAATGTCTGTGAAGTGTTTTCACGTGCCTCATATCATTTGATCCTCACAGAAATCCTGGAGTAGGTAGATAGGAGGCTTGGCGGAATCCTATTTTATTTTCATTAGCCAGAAAATGGAGATTTAGAAAGCTTAGAAACTTGACCTGACTGAAAGCTTAGAAACTTGACCCGACTGAAAGAAGTAAGAAATGGTGGACCTTGAAAATGACTTCAGGTTTTCTCACTAAGCAGAATATAGTCAAACACTGCTACAGTTAAATATTTTATACTTTGTTCTACCTGTGTGATCTACAATAATAATGTGCTTCATGTTGATATTTACTGCTGTGTTGCTGGCAATTACCTGAAAGAGAAGTTGGGGAGCTTCACTGGGCTGGAAAAAGTTTAGCTAAATCAGAAAGCAGGTCTAATTAAGCAAGTTCATTCTATATCTATAAAAGGCTAAGTTGACTCATGCATGCGTTATACATATAAAGCTCTTGCTGGTGCCAATCACGTGTGTGTTTCAATCTGTCATTGTCTCATTGTCAGTAGTGAATTTGGTTGACACTTCTATTATAGAGAAAGGGCAAATAGCAATATTAAAATATTTCTTCTAATTAATTTCCTTTCAATGTGCACAAATTCGTGCACTGGGCCACGAGTCTTCTATGATATTAAAAACAGCACAGTCCATTCCTGGGACCAGAGAATGGTCAGCATTCCTGAGGCAAACTCCCAGAGGGGGTCAGGTTCTGGGCACAGCAGCTAAGTTAAAATGTGTCCTGTCCTTTCAAAATGTATTTTCTCTTCTGAGTAATAACACATCAGGGCTTCAAGGACACCTTATCTTTTATAGCCCTGTTTTTCTTCTTGGAACACATCCTCCAGTTTCCCAGGGTCTGTAAGAAAAATCTCTTATCTACAGTTAATAAGGTGAATAATCATTAAACAACTATGGTTCTGTTACAGGCACCTCTTACCAACACTAGAGAGGTGTTACCGGACAGGACACCCTGTGAGCCAGTGGGAGAGGACTGTCCCCAACCTTGATCTTTATCTTCTCATATAAATGAATTGATACGAGAGACCTTGACTGCATTGTGAATACCCAATCTATTAAAGCAATTTAAGCATGCACCTTTATTGAAAAAGCAAAGTAGGCAAACCTATACATCTGGCTTATGAAGCACAGACGGGCTCTCAGCTAATCTGAAGAGCAAGTTGGGTGGGGTCTGAGGTGTTAATATACCCTCCTGTCTGTAAGTCTCAAAATTCCTCTGCTGAATATTTTGGTGCAGATTAATTCTCCAGGTCCCTTTTTTCACTCTGTTGTGGCCTTCCCGGAATTCATGAGCAGCACCTAGCAACTTTATTTTGCCAAGTCTTGAGACTGCTGGATTCTCTGCTTAGGGAGTAAAACTGCCCTTTTTTCCTTTCCCCTTTCTCCCTCCCTTTCTGCATTCTAGCATTAGAGAGTTTTTTAAAAACCACTTGCTCTATGTTCTTGGCTGGGGAAGATAATGGTTTGTTAATTACAAGCTGGCTGCAAATTGCCCATGCTGTTTGGCCTTGTTTTAACTTTCCTGTCTCAGTTTCCCTATTCCTCCTGCCCTGGAACCCTGTAACAGTTCTGTTCCTATCACTTTCAACTATTCTGCCCAGAAAAATGGCATGAAATGCAGCAATTGCCTGTTAAATATTTAAAACTAGAGGCCCGGTGCACAACAATTTGTGCACTCTGGGAAGGGGGGGGGGGTCCCTCAGGCCGGCCTGTGCCCTCTCGAAGTCTGGGCCCCCACGGGGGATGTCCGGCTTGTTTCGTTCCCGCCTCCCTCAGCTGCCGGCCCAGGTTGTTCGTTCCCACCTCCCTCAGCCACCCAGCTGGCTTGTTTTGCTCCCCCCTCCGCCGCCCAGCTTGTTTTCGGCCACCTGGCTTGCTACGCTCCCAGCCGATATATGCAAATTAACCGCCATCTTGGCTGGCAGTTAATTTGCATATCTCGCTGATTAGCCAATGGGAAGGGTAGCGGAGGTACGGCTAATTACCATGTTTCTCTATTATTAGATAGGATTATCAAGTCCTTTTTTAACCCTAAAACTTAAAAGCAAATGAGCCTGAAAATGCAGAGTGAAATTTTGTTTACCTTGTCTTTCAAATAACTGAGACCCGTTCTTTCCTGGGACTAATGACATGACCGGTGAAACTTACAATCCCTTTAAAAAAATATTTTTATTGATTTTAGAGAGGAAAGAAGAGGGAGGAAGAGATAGGAACATGAATGATGAGAGAATCATTGATCAGCTGCCTCCTGCAAGCCTCACACTGGGGATCAAGCCTGCAACCCCGGCATGTGCCCTGACCTCTTAGTTCGTAGGTTGACACTCAACCACTGCTGGCCTGGCTTATAATCCTTTTTATACTTATTAGGAAGATAATCACCACTCAGTGTCTTGAAAATAGGATCACTGAAGTTCCTGGCCCTCTTTTTCTGTTCCTGTTAGTGTGACATGGCAGCAAATCATGCTCTTACCTGAGTGTTTTTTCAGGAGCTCTCTTTGTGTTGAAATGTACAAGACAAAGAATGATTACACTTAATTTTGCATATTCTACATCAAATATACTGGACTCTTTCCCTTCAAAGCTGCCTGAGTGAGATTCAGATCCCTGAATGTGAAAAACACTGTTTTTCCAACTGGCACAGATCAAGTCCAGAGAAATCATGCTCATGGCCTTTGGAAAGAATTATTAGACCCTAAATTGTGGATAGACAGTGTACTCACAGGTTAGCCAAAGTCTCACACTTTGTTGTCAGGCTGGCAAGATTCTTTACTTGCAAGTTACAAATTAACTTTAGCCTGCCAATAACTCCAATCTGATCTAAAATAAATGGACATTGGACCACATGATGGTCCTACTTCTATTCACACCACAAAAACCAGTCATTAGCAAGTTGAAATTAGTATGTAATATGTAAGGAGGCATGAGGTATTTCAAGTTGTGCCCACACTCTCACATGCCCCTTTGTTTATTTCATGTGGTAGCATATGAAATAAACAAAGCACAGTTTAAATGATAATTTATAACTAGAGAGTACTCACTAAAATCCAACCATTACTAGGTGTACCAGTTAATAATACGGATTTTTTTCAATAGATGGACTTACACATATGTTGATATATATGCGATTTGATATGTATGCTATTTTGTTGTATTGACAGCAAGCTTCAAAACTTCATATGTCAAATTTGCTGAAGGTGTTAACATCATAGATATTTTTATGCTTAAAAATGTCAAATTTCGTGCCAAAAAAAGAGCATTTGCGGGAAGTTTTAATTCATTACTTTATTTTGAAGAAAAAGCTATCGTATACTTCGGGAAGCTTATGGTGAACATGCTCCATCTCAAGATACTTGTGAATGCTGGTTTAAACGCTTTAAAAGTGATGATTTCGATGTGAAAGACAAAGAACATCCAGGTCAACCAAAAAAGTTTGAAGACCAACAATTACAAGCATTATTGGATGAAGATGTGTGTCAAACTCAAAAACAACTTGCAGAAGATTAAATGTTGCTCAGCAAACAATTTCCAATCGTTTGCAAGCAATGGGAAAGATTTTAAAGAAAGGAAAATGGGTGCCACATCAGCTGAAAGAAAGACAAATGGAAAACTGAAAAGTCATCAGTAAAATGTTGCTTCAGTGGTACGAAAGAAAGTCTTTTTTGCATCGAATTGTGACTGGCGATGAAAAGTGGATTTATTTTGAGAATCCCAAATGCACAAAATCATGGGTTGATCCAGGTCAACCATTAACATCGACTGCAAGGCCAAATTGCTTCAGATAGAAGACAATGCTCTGCGTTTGGTGGGATCAGGAAGGTGTGATGTATTATGAGCTTCTAAAACCAGGTGAAACCATTAATACCAATCGCTACAGACAACAAAAAATCAATTTGAACCATGCTTTGATCGTGAAACGACCAGAATGTGCCAGAAGACATGGCAAAGTCATTTTGCTTCATGATAATGCACCACCACACACTTCAAAAACAGTTAAAGACACGTTAAAAACCAGTTAAAGATCTTGCCTGAGAAGTATTAACCCACCCACTGTATTCATCAGACCTTGCTACTTCAGATTACCACTTGTTCTGATTGATGGCACACGCACTTTCTGAGCAGCACTTCAAAACACACGAAGAAGTGGAAAATTGGGTCTCTGAATGGTTTGCCTCAAAACAAAAAAAGTTCTATTGGGACGGTATCCACAAATTACCTGAAAGATGGGGGAAATGTGTAGCTAGCTATGGACATTACTTTGAATAAAGCATTTTTGATGTTTCTCTTGAAATTACCGTGTTTTCTTTGATTACAAAATCTGCACTAGTAACCGGTACACCCGTTAATTTTACAGTATATTGTTTGCCAAAGAGGAATTGGTCAAGATATATAACGACTAAGTATTATCATGACTTTTAAAGAATGAAAAAGGCAAGCTGTTGGCCTCAAAGTAACTCAACTGAAAGGTACACATAAAAATAAAATCAATGACATTGGTTACGAAATCATGCATATGTGCTAGTCACGCAGTCAGTACAAAGCATTCAGTTGCTTTCCCCTCTAATTTCTCTTTTGAGTTTTTTTTGTCCTGGGTTATTCTTGCCGCTTTAAATCAAGTTCTAAAATGCCACAATCATGCTCCTAACCTTAGTACTACCAAAGATTCCTAATGTATACAACAAAGAAAAGCCTAGTAATTAAATTGACTTATGCAAATGTCTAGAATTTACTCACATATTTATCATGACTCTTCAATTTTTTAAAATTTTCCATCCCAAATGATTGTTTTTCAGTAAAAAACATGCCCCAGTTAACTGGGGATTTCAGAGGGATTTCAAATTATTATGTTGAGTTTACCTCTTTCTAGGTATACACAAAATTTCAGTTTCTATTCTCATCAGTGTTGCCACGAATTTGCAAGCATTTACATAATCTGCATTCAAAGCTGTACACATGTTGGACCTCACCTGCCTTTCTAACTTTATTTTCTTCCGTTAAGGAGAAATAAGACCCTGAGAATAAAGATGAAGTACTGAGCAAAGGTTTACTCTCAAGCCAGGACCCTGGTCCAGGTCAGGAATGAGATGCTGGAAACTTGAGTCTCTGTCAGGAAAGCAGAATCTCTGAATTCTGAGAGCTGTTGGGGCCAATGAACTGGCTAGGTGTTGTGTGAGCAAATTTCTGTCTTTTGTCAGAGGGCAGTTTTGTCAGAGGGAAGTGACACGCTCATTTTAAGATAATGGTACCTCAATTGTCCTTGCTGCCTCCTCCTTCTTGGGGTAACATCATAGTCACTATCATCATCATCATCACCATCATCATCATCATCATCATATTAATAACATCACTATAAGCCTCTGGAGAAGGGCCATGCCTTGTTTTTCTTCCTCCCCCATGGATATATAGAATACATCTTTATCCAGTCCTCTATCACAGGACACTTTGGTTATTTCCATGTCTTGGCCACCATGAATAATGCTGCAGTGAACAAAGGGGTGCATATGTCTTTGGGAACACACATTTTCCAGTTTTTTGGATATATGCCCAGGAAAGGATTGCTGGGTTCTATGGTAGCTCTAGTCTTAATTTTTTTAGGAATCCCCAGACTATTTTCCATAGTGGCTGTATCACTATACAGTCCCAGCAATGAATGAGGCTTCCCCCCTTTTCTCAACCTCTCCAACACTTGTTGTTAATTGTCTTGTTGATAATAGCCATTCTAACAGGTGTGAAGTGGTATCTCATTGTAGTTTTTATTTGCATTTCCTTAATTGCTAGTGAGGTTGAACATCTTTTCATATATTTATTGCCTGTTTGTATGTCTTCTTGGGAGAAGGATCTATCTGTTCAGGTCCTCTGTCCATTTTTTATTAAGTTGTTTGTTTGTTGTTGAGTTCTATGAATTCTTTATATATTTTGGATATTAAACCTTTATCAGAGCTATTGTTTGCAAATATCATCTTCCAGCCCTGGCCAATTGCTCAGTGGTTAGAGTGTCAGCTGGCAGACCAAAGGATCTTGGGTTCAATTCCTGGTCAAGAGCACATACCTGGGTTGCAGGTTCAATCCCTGGCCCTGGTTGGGGCGCATGCGGGAGGCAACCAATCAATGTTTCTCTTTCTATCTCTTTCTCCCCTTTCTCCCTCCCACTCTCTCTAAAAATCAATTTTAAAAAAAATCCTTGGGTGAAGATTTTTTTAAAAAAAATCTTCCATTTGGTTGGCTGCCTCTTTGTTTTGTTGTCAGTTTCTTTTATTGTTCAGAAGCTTTTTAGTTTGATATAGTCTTATTCATTTATTTTTGCCTTTACTTCTCTTGACTTTGGAGTCAAGTTCATAAAATGTTTTCTATTACCATGGTTCATAAGTTTGGTACCTGCATTTTCTTCTATGTAACTTATTATTTTGAGTCTTATATTTATACTAGAGGCCCGGTGCACAAAAATTTGTGCACTCGGGGGGCGGGTCCCTCAGCCCGGCCTATGCCCTCTTGCAGTCTGGGACCCCTCGGAAGATGTCCACCTGCTGGCAGTCAGACATCCCTCTGGCAGCCCGGGAGCCCTCAGGGGATGTCCACTTGCCAGTGGGGAGCAGGCCTAAGCTGCAGTCGGACATCCTTAGTGCTGCTGAGGAGGCGGGAGAGGCTCCCACCACCACCGCTGTACTGGCTTGTGGCTGAGCAGAGCTCCCCCTGTGGGAGCGCACTGACCACCAGGGGGCAGCTCCTGAATTGAGCGTCTGCCCTCTGGTGGTCAGTGTGTGTCATAGTGACCAGTCATTCCCAGTTATTCTGCTGTTAGGGTCAATTTGCATATTACCCTTTTATTATATAGAATAGAGGCCTGGTGCACAGGTGGGGGCTGACTGGTTTGCCCTGAAGGGTGTCCTGGATCAGGGTGGGAGTCACCACTGGGGTGCCTGGCCAGCCTGGGTGAGGGGCTGATGGCTGTTTTCAGACTGACCAAGCCCCCTGGCGACTGAAGCTCCCAGCCTTTCCTTTTTTGTTGTTTTTTATTCGCTCCAGCTCCGTGGCCACGGCCTGCTGAAAGCAGGTATCTAGGGTTTATTTACCTTCTATTATTGAAATTTTGTTGCTTTGAGTGTAGCTCAGAGCAGGCCGTGGCAGGCTGGCTTCCTCCATCACTGGAGCAAACAAGCCTCCTGCTCGCTCCAGCTCCCTGGCTGCTGGCCGCCATCTTGGTTGGGTTAATTTGCATATAGTAGTTCTGATTGGCTGGTGGGCGTGGCTTAAGGCATAGCGAAAGTACGGTCAATTTGCATGTTTGTCTATTATTAGGTAGGACTAGAGGCCCTGTGCATGAAAATTTATGCAGTGGAAGGGGGGTCCCTCAGCCTGGCCTGCCCCCTCTTACAGTCCAGGAGCCCTCAGGGGCGGGAAGCGACCTGGAGATCAGGGGAAGGCGACGCCCCATCACACCTTGGCTGCTACCACTGCCGGCAGCGCAAGCCTTGGCCAGCCCTGGTTACCTGAGCCTCGGGCAGCACTGGGCGGCTGGGCAGCTGCCATCTGAGGTTTGCTTGTGCCTTGGGCCAGCCCTGGGTGGCTGGGGGCATGGCCTTGCCATGTGCCTGCCTCCGGAGTCCCACAGTCCCCTCAGCCCCCTAGCCACCCAGGCCGACATCTGAGGGTTGCCTGCGCCTCAGGCCAGCCCTGGGAGGATGGGAGGCTGAGGGGACTGTGGGACTCTAGAGGCAGGTGCGCTGCAAGGCCAGGCCTGCCTGGGGGCAGGCCCAGCCGTGCAGCACGCCTGCCGCCCTGGCAGGGCTGAGGGGACTGGGTGCTACCATCTTGTGGCTGTGGGTGCCGCCATCTCTGAGGGCGGGGCAGTCAATTAGCATATTCCCTCCTCATTGTCTGTGGGCGCCGCCATCTTTGTGACAGCGTGAGGGTCAGTTAGCATATTCCCTCTTTATTAGATAGGATTATACTAAGTGAAATAAGCCAGTCAGTAAAAGCTAAGAACCATATGATTTCACTCATATGTGGGATATAAAACTGAAACTCATGAACACAAACAGCAGAGTGGTGGTTGCCAGAGGGAAGGGGACAGGGGTGTGGGTGGTGAAGGGAACCTAATAAATGGTGATGGAAGATGATTTGACTTTGGGTGATGGGCACACAGTGCAATATACAGATCTTGTAACATAGAAACCCACACCTGAAACCTATATGATCATATTAACCAATATCACCCCAATTAATTTAAAATAAATTAAGTAAAAATACATCTTTTTTGTGTATTTGCTCTTTCAACTATAAACAGAAAAATTGGAAGTTTTAAAAAATATTTAAATAAAAAATTTTACTTGTAAGGGAATTGTGGACAGCTTCAATAAGATTTTTGGACCTGTACATTCTTTTATCCAACAAATAAAGCTTACTTATCTGAGTCCAAACTACATTTAATAATTAAAGTTCAGTTATGTTGAGTATAATCATTAGCAATAACATGACATTACTAATTAATAATCATTATATAATAA
>NW_005370366.1:1643598-1660198 GCF_000412655.1 Myotis brandtii
TGCACCAGTAGCTCTCTTTGGGGCCTGGCTGCTCCGTTCCCACTGCCCAGAGGCTCTCCGTGGTCCAGAGGCCCATCCGCAGCCAGGCATGGAACGCTTTTCCCGTCACCGGGGCAATGATGCAAGTGTTCCGCTACTGGCCAGAGGCCCATCCGCAGCTGGGAAATGCAAACAACTTCCCTTCCTATTCTCAGGAGCTCTGATAAAGGGCTTCCTTCCTCTTTCTCAGCCGGCTTTCACCCCTATGCCTCTGCCACCAGCTTCTCCTGTCACACTATCCTCCACCCCCTCCACCCCTCCACCCTCTGGCTGCCCGGACTTGACCTTGCCTGGGAGTCGGGAGCCACTCGACTCTGCTCAACTCACTGGTTCCTTCTCTTCTTATGCAAGCATTCTGAGCCTTGGCCTGACCAGAGGCCCATCTGTGGCTGGGAGCAGAATGCTCATGGCTGCCTGCTCTCAGTGGCCGCCCCCCCAGGACTGGGGGACCCCAGAGGGGCTTAGAGGACTGGGCATCGCCATCTTTGTGATGGTGTGATGGTTAATTTGCATATTACCATTTTATTAGATAGGATAAAAGCTTAAGTGACTGTCCGACTGTCTGACCATCCAACTGTCCGACCGTCCAATAGCTATGACACTCATTGACAACCAGGGGGCAGACACTCAATGCACAGGCATGGAAACATGGAACAGACTGATGAATCTCAGAGGGAAGGGAGTAGGGGGGAGGGTGAGAAGAGATTAACCAAAGATCTGTGGGCGTCACCATCTTTGAGGGCTTGGTAGTCAATTAGCCTGTTCCCTCCTTATTGGCTGTGGGCGCCGCCATCTTTGTGAGGCCCAGTGCATGAAATTCGTGCATGGGGGGATCCCCTCAGCTCAGCCTGCACCCTCTCCAATCTGGAACCCCTTGGGTGATGTCCGATTGCCAGTTTAGGCCCAATCCTGTTGATCGGGCATAAACTGGCAGTCGGACATCCCTCTCACAATCCTGGACTGCTGGCTTCTTATTGCTCACCTGCCTGCCTACCTGGTTGCCCCTAACTGCACCCCCCTGCCGGCCTGATCACCCTTAACTGCCCCCTACTGCCGGCCAGGTCTCCCTCAACTTCCCCCTCCCTGCCAGCCTGGTTGCCCCCAACTGTACCCTCTCTGCCAGCCTGGTTGCCACTAACTGCCCCCCCCCTGCCTGCCTGGTTGCCCCTAACTGCACCCCCCTGCCGGCCTGATCACCCTTAACTGCCCCCTACTGCCGGCCAGGTCTCCCTCAACTTCCCCCTCCCTGCCAGCCTGGTTGCCCCCAACTGTACCCTCTCTGCCAGCCTGGTTGCCACTAACTGCCCCCCCGCCAGCCTGGTTGCCCCATGCAGCCTGCTGTTCAGTCGTTTGGTCGTCCCTCACTAACCCCCTGCCGGCCTGGTCATAGGCAGCCATTTTGTGAGGGCATGATGGTTAATTTGCATATTACCTTTTTATTATATAGGACTAGAGGCCCACTGCATGGATTCATGCACCGCTGGGGTCTCTTGGCCTGGTCTGCAGGCATCGGGTCAAAACCGGCTCTCTCACATCCCCCAAGGGGTCCCAGATTGTGAGAGAGTGCAGGCCAGGCTGAGGGACCCCACCGGTGCACGAATCCATGCACTGGGCCTCTAGTAAGAATATAATTATGTATAACTAGAGGCCCAGTGTATGAAATTCGTGCATGGGTAGGGTCCCTAGGCCTGGCCAGTGATTAGGGCCAATCAGGTTCGCCGCCTACCCACCTCCTCCTTCCCTCGCCACCCATACACTGCCAATTGTGCTGTTCTCCGCTTCCTACTTCCTTCACTCCCTCAGTGCCCCACTGCCATAGCTGGTTGCCCACGACGTTCTGTGCCGCCCCCTGGTGATCAGCGCACATCATAGTGAGCAATCGAACTCCTGGTCTCCAGGCCGAACTCCCCAGGGGACACTTTTCATATTAGCCTTTTATATATATAGATTACATAACCATATAGGATAGTTATATAATTATAACTTTAACTAGAGGCCCAGTGCATGAATTCGTGCATGAGTGGGGTCCCTCAGCCTGGCTGGCGATCAGGGCCAACCGGGGCCATGGGAGGTTGGCCAGCCAGGGGGAGGGGCCATGGGAGGTTGGCTGGCTGCAGGAGGTTGGCTGCGGGAATGCACTGACCAACAGAGGGCAGCTCCTGCATTGAACGTCTGCCCCCTGGTGGTCAGTGCATGTCATAGCAATCGGTCGTGCGGTTGTTTGGTCATTCCGTCACTTAGGCTTTTATATATATAGACTAGAGGCCTGTGCATGAAAATTCATGCACTGAAAGGGGTGTCCCTCAGCCCCGCCTGCTCCCTCTCACAGTCTGGGATCTCTCAGGGGCGAGAGGTGACTTGGCGATCAGGGGAAGGCGACACTCCATCACACCTCTGCTGCTGCCACTGCCGGCAGCGCAAGCCTTGGGTGGCCCTGGCTGGGCAGCCAACATCCAAGACTTGCCAGTGCCTCAGGCCAGCCCTGGGCGCCTGGGATGCTGAGGGGACTGGAGGATTCTGGAGGCAGGCGCTGAGCGTACTGGGCGCTACCATCTTGTGGCTGTGGGCGCTGCCATCTTTGAGAGTGTGGTAGTCAATTAGCATATTCCCTTTTTATTGGCTGCGGGTGCTGTTATTTTTGAGGGTGGGGCAGTCAATTAGCATAATCCCTCCTTATTGGCTGTGGGCGCCACCATCTTTTAGGGCGTGGTAGTCAATTAGCCTGTTCCCTCCTTATTGGCTGTGGGCACCGCCATCTTTGCGACGATGTGAGGGTCAATTAGCATATTCCCTCTTTATTAGATAGGATGATTATCATATAATTCATTTTGTAATTGTTGAAAGTATTACATATGTCTCCTTTTTCCCCCTTGACCTCTCCCAGTCTACCCCCACCCCCCATTGCAGGCCTTCACCATCCTATTGTCTGTGTCCATGGGTTATGCATATATCCATACAAGTTCATTGGTTGATAACTTCCCACCCACCCTCCCCTGCCTTCCCTCTGAGATTTGACAGGCTGTTTGATGCTTCTTTGTCTCTGGATGTATTTTTGTTCATCAGTTTATTTTGTTCATTAGATTCCATAAATGAGTGAGATCATGTGATACTTATCTTTCAACAATTGGCTTATTTCACTTAACATAATACTCTTCAGGTCCATCCATGCTGTTGCAAATGGTAAGAGTTCTTTCTTTTTACAACTGTGTAATATTGCATTGTGTAGATGTATCACTGTTTTCAATCCACTCATCTGTTGATGGGCATTTAGGCTGTTTCCAAATCTTAGTGTAAATTGTGTTACTATGAACATAGGGGTGCATATATTCTTTCTGACTGGTGTTTTGGGTTTCTTAGGATATATTCCTAGAAGTGGGATCACTAGGTCATATGGGAGTTCCATTTTTAATTTTTTGAGGAAACTCCATACTGTTTTCCATAATGGCTGCACCAGTCTGCATTCCCACTAGCAGTGTACTGGTGTTCCCTTTCCTCCACATCCTTGCCAACACTTAACATTTGTTGATTTGTTGATGATAGCCATTCTGACAGGGGTGAGGTGATTGATAGCTCATTGTCATTTTGATTTGCATCTCTTGGACAATTAGTGACTTTGAGCATTTTTTCATATGCCTTTTGGCCTTCTGTATGTCTACTTTGGAGAAGGGTCTACTTAGGTCCTTTGCCTATTTTTAATTGGATTGTTTATATTTCTTTATTAAGTTGTATGACTTCCCTATACATTTTGAAGATTAACCCCTTATCAGATATATCATTAGCAAATATGTTCTCCCATGCAGTGGGCTCTCTTGTTATTCTGTTGATGGTTCTTTTGCTGTGCAGAAACTTTTTATTCTGATGTAGTCCCATTTATTTATTTTCTTCTTAGTTCTCTTTGTCCTAGGTCTAGGAGATGTATTGGTAAACATATTGCTATGAGACATGTCTGAGATTTTCCTGCCTATGATTTCTTCTAAGATTTTTATGGTTTCACGTCTTTCATTTAAGTCTTTTATCCTTTTGAGTTTATTTTTGTGTATGGTGTAAATTGGTGGTGTAGATTCATTTTTTTTTGCATGTATCTGTTCAATTTTCTCAACACCATTTATTGAAGAGACTGTCTTGACTCCATTGTATGTTCTTGCCTCCTTTGTCAAAATTAATTGACCATAATGGCTTGGGTCAATTTCTGGGTTTTCTATTCTGTTCCATTGGTCTATATGTCTGTTCTTGTGACAGTACCAAGCTGTTTTAAGTACAGTGGCTTTGTAGTATAACTTGATATCTGGTATTGTGATGCCCTCCTACTTTGTTGTTCTTTCTCAACATTGGTGCAGCTATTCTGGGTCTTGTTTAGTTCCATATAAATTTTTGAACAGTTTGTTCTAAGTCTTTGAAATATGTTGTTGCTATTTTAATAGGGATTGCATTGAATCTATAGATTGCTTTGGGTAGTATGGACTTTTTTTCTTTATTTATTAAGGTATTACATATGTCTCCTTATCCCCTCATGCTCTTCCCCCGCAACTCATGCCCTCACCCCCCTGGTGTCTGTGTCCATTGGTTAGGCTTATATGCATGCATACAAGTCCTTTGATTGATCTCTTCCCCTTAACCCCACCCTCCCTTACCTTCCCTCTGAGCTTTGACGGTCTGATCGATGCTTCTCTGTCTTTGGATCTGTTTTTGCTCATCAGTTTATGTTGTTCATTATATTCCACAAATGAGTGAGATCATGTGATATTTATCTTTCTCTGACTGGCTTATTTCACTTAGCATAATGCTCTTCAGTTCCATCCATGCTGTTGCAAATGGTAAGAATTCCTTTTTTTGTTTTCACTGCAGCATAGTATTCCATTGTGTATATATATCACAGTTTTTTAATCCATTCATCTGCTGATGGGCACTTAGGCTGTTTTCAAATCTTAGCTATAGTAAATTGTGCTGCTATGAACATAGGGGGGTACATATATTGTTTCTGATTGGTGTTTCTAGTTTCTTGGGATATATTCCTAGAAGTGGGATTACTGGGTTGAATGGGAGTTCCATTTTTAGTTTTTTTGAGGAAACTCCATACTGTTCTCCACAGTGGCTGCACCAGTCTGCATTCCCACCAGCAGTGCATGAGGGTTCATTTTTCTCCACATCCTCACCAGCACTAGTCATTTGTTGATTTGTTGATGATAGGCATTCGGACAGGTGTGAGATGGTACCGCATTGTGGTTTTGATTTGCATCTCTCAGATGATTAGTGACTTTGAGCATGTTTTTATATGGTAGTATGGACATTTTAATGATGTTGATTCTACTAATCCATGAACACAGTATATTCTCTCACTTGTGTATATCTTCCTCTATCTCTTTTTTCAGTGTCCTGTAGTTTCCAAGTACAGGCCTTTTGCCTCCTTGGTTAAGTTTATTCCTAAGTATCTTTTTTTTTTTATTGTTGTTGCAATGGTAAATGGGATTATTTTTTTAGTTTCTCTTCCTGTGAGTTCATTATTGGTATATAAAAAAGCCATAGATTTCTGGGTGTTAATTTTATATCCTGCTGAATTCATTTATTAAATCTAGTAGGTTTTTTTTTTAATGGAGTCTTTAAGATTTTCTATGTACAATATCATGTCATCTGCGATAATGACAGTTTTACTTCTTCTTTTCCAATTTGGATGCCTTTTGTTTCTTCCTCTTGTCTGATTGCTATGGCTAGCACTTCCAGTTCTATGTTGAACAGGAGTGGTGGAAGTGGGCATTCCTCTCTTGTTCCTGTTCTTAGGGGAATGGTTTTAGTTTTTGCCCATTGAGTATGATGTTCGCTGCAGGTTTGTCATACATGGCTTTTATTATGTTGAGGTATGATCCCTCTACTCCCACTTTGCTGAGAGTTTTTATCAAAAATGGGTGTTGGATTTTGTCAAATGCTTTTTCTGATATGATCATGTGATTTTTGTCTTGCAATCTCTTAATGTGCTGTATCACATTTATTGATTTGCGGATATTGTACCAGCCTTGCATCCGTGTAATAAATCACACTTCATCATGGTGTATGATCTTTGAAATATATTGTTGGATTAATATGCTAGAATTTTGTTGAGGATTTTAGCATCTATGTTTTTCAGGGATATTGGCCTGTAATTCTCTTTCTTTGTAGTGTCTTTATCTGGTTTTGAGATTAGGGTAATGCGGCTTCATAGAAAGAGCTTGGAAGTGTTCTTTCCTCTTGGTATTTTTGGATATAGTTTGAGGAGGATAGGTGTTAATTCTGCTTTTAAACTTTATTTATTTATTTTTAAATATATATTTTTTATTGATTTCAGAGAGCAAGGGTGAGGGAGAGAGATAGAAACATCAATGAGTGAGAATCATTGATTGGCTGCCTCCTGCATGCCCCCTACTGGGGATTATGCCTACAGCCTGGGCATGTGCCTTTGACCAGAATCAAACCCGGGACCCTTCTGTCCACAGGCCAATGCTCTATCCACTGAGCCAAACCAGCTAGGGTGGTGTTAGTTCTTCTTTGAATGTTTGGTAAAACTCCCCTGTTAAGCCATCCAGACCAGGGCTTTTATTTGTTAGAAGTTTTTGTTTGTTTGTTTGTTTGTTTGTTTTATTTTATTTTATTTTATTTTATTTTATTTTATTTTTACTTTTTCAATTTCATCAGTAGCTATTGGCCTAATCAGGTTTTCTGATTCTTCCTGACTAAGTTTTAGAAAATTGTATTTTTCTCGTAATATGTCTATTTTGTCCATGTTGTCCTGTTTGTTGGAATAAAGTTGTTCATAGTATTTTTTTACGACCCTTTGTATTTCTGTTGGGTCAGTTGCTACTTCTCCTCTTTCATTTCTGATTTCATTTATTTTATTCCTCTCTCTTGCTTCTTGGTGAGTCTGGCTAGAGGTTCATCAATCAGTTTATCCTAACAAAGAATCAGCTCTTAATTTTATTGATCTTTTTTTTGTGTCTATGTAATTTATTTTCACTCTGGTTTTTATTCTTTTCCTTCCTTCTGCTTACTCTGGGCTTTTCTTGTTGCTCTCTTTCTAATTCTTTAAGTTGTAGGATTAGATAATTAGATACCTTATGAAACGTTTTTCTCATTTTTTGAGGTAGGCCTGTAATGCTATGAACTTTCCTCTCAGGATTGCTTTCACTGTGTTCCATATATTTTGGATTGTTGTGTTTTCATTGTCATTTGTTTCCAGGATTTTTTTTATTTCTTCTTTGATGTCTTTGGTAACTCAATCCTTGTTTAATAGCTTGGTATTTAGCCTCCATGTGTTTGATTGTTTTTATTGTAGTTAATTTCTAATTCTATGCCATTGTGATCTGAAAAGATGCTTGATATGATTTCAATCTTTTTGAATTTGTAGAGACCTAGCCTGTGTCCTAACATGTGGTCTATCTTTGAAAGTGTTCTACTTGAGAAGCATGTATATTCTGTAGCTTTGGGGTGAAATGTTCTGAAGATGTCAATTAGTTCCATCTGATCTAGTGAGTCATTTAGGATTGCTCTTTTCTTGTTTATTTTTTGTCTAGAAGATGTATCCAATGATGTCAATGGGGTATTAAAGTCCCCTATTGCCCTAACTGGTTTGGCTCAGTGGATAGAGCATCGGCCTGCGGACTGGGGGGTCCCAGGTTCAATTCCGGTCAGGGGCATGTACCTTGGTTGTGGGCACATCCCCAGTAGGGGGTGTGCAGGAGGCAGCTGATCGATGTTTCTCTCTCATTGATGTTTCTAACTCTCTATCCCTCTCCCTTTCTCTCGGTAAAAAAATCAATAAAATATATTTTTTTAAAAATCCCTTATTATTTATTGTAATTCTCAGTTTTTTATGTATTTGGATGCTCCTGTGTTGGGTGCATATATGTTTACCAGAGTTATATCCTCTTGTTGTATTGCTCCCTTTAGTATTATGAAGTGATCTTCAGTATCTCTTCTTGTGACCTTCACTTTGAGGTCTATTTTGTCAGATATAAGTATTTCTACCCCAGCTTTTTTTTCCATTGTCATTTGCCTGAAGAATTTTTTCCATTGCTTCACTTTCAGTCTGTGTGAATACTTTGTTCTGAGGTGGGTCTCTTGTAGACAGCATAAATATGGGTCATGTTTTCTTATTCATTCAGCTACCCTACATGACTTTTGATTGGAACATTTAATCCATTTATGTTTAATGTTATTATATTGATAGGTATTTGTTGCCATTTTATTCTTTATGCCTGTCTTCCTCCATCTCTTTCTATTCTTCTTATAGCAGTCCCTTTAGAATGTCTTGTATTGCTGGTTTGGTGGTAATCAACTCCTTTAGTCTTATTTTGTCTGTGAAGCTTCTGGTTTTATCATCAATTTTGAATGATAGCCTTGCTGGATAGAGTAGTCTTGGATTCAGTCCCTTGCTTTTCATTACTTTGTATACTTCATGCCACTCCCCTCTGTTCTGATGTGCCTCTGTTGAGAAATCGGCTGATAGTCTAATGGGAGCTCCCTTGTAGGTAACTTTCTGCTTCTCTTGCAGCCTTTAAGATTCTTTCTTTGTCTATAACTTTTGCCATTTTACTTATGATGTGTCTTGGTATGGGTCTTTTTGGGTTCATCTTGTTTGGGACTATCTGTGCTTCCTAAACTTGTGTGACTTTTTTCTTCCCCAAGTCAGGGAAACTTTCTTCAAACAGGTTTTTTATTCCTTGCTCAACCTCTTCTCCTTCTGGAACCCTTATTATCCAGATGTTGCCTTATTTCATGTTGTCCCAAAGCTCCCTTAAACTCTGATCCTGCTTTAAAATCTTTTTTCCAATTGCAGTTCTGATTGGGTGTTTTTTTCTACTCTGTCTTCTAACTAACTTATTCGGTCCACAGCTTCTTCTAGTCTATTGTTGAAACCTTCCAGGGTGTTCTTTATTGCATCTATGTCATTCTTCATTTCCTATTGATTCTTTTATTTTATTTTATTGATTTTATACAGAGAGGAAGGGAGAGGGATAGAGAGTCAGAAACATCGATGAGAGAGAAACATTGATCAGCTGCCTCCTGCACACTCCCCACTGGGGATGTGCCCGCAACCAAGGTACATGCCCTTGACCGGAATCGAACCTGGGACCCCTGAGTCCGCAGGCTGACGCTCTATCCACTGAGCCAAACTGGTTAGGGCTCCTCTTGATTCTTATTCATGTTAGTGTATTTCTCATTCAGCTCCTTATAATTCTCATTGAGTTGCTTATAATTCTGTCAGATGTTTGAGCATCCTTATAACCATTACCCTAAATTCTTTCTCTGACAATTACTTGCCTCCATTTCATTTAGTTGCTTTTCTGGTGATGCCTCCTTTTCTTTCCTTGGGGGATTATTTCTTTGTCTCCCTATTTTTGCTGTCCCATTGTATTTGTTCCTATGTCTTAGATCAAACTGCTATGCCACCCAGATTTTTGGGGGTGGTCCTATGTAGTAGGTGTTTTGTGGGACCCAGATTTCCTGAGCTGGGTGTTCTAGGAAAGCCCCCTACTTGAGTTATTTGGGTTCTCCTGATGTATTTGGGTCTTGAATGTTATTGTCCCATTCGTTGATGGAATCTCTTCACAGGTTGTCTTGACTATATGGCTCACTCTGACCTTGTTGTGCAAGTTGTTGTGGATGTGCTTGTGGTCCCGGTTCCTGTGGTGAGGGTCATCTGTGAGTTCCCACTGGTGGGCGACTCACTGTGCAGTCTCAGAGCCCGTGGCCGGGATGGTGTTGTGACTCTGCAACTTAATGCAGGGGTCCCGGAGCCCACTGTGTGGGTCCCTTGTGAAGTCCTGCTGGCATGTGGCTCACTGTGTGGGTCTGGGGTGGTGTACAAGGCCAATCTGGGTGGCGGTGAGGCTGCACTCCTAGATGTTGCTCCTCCCTAAGGATGGCATGTTTTTTGTGCCAGAGCGGTGTCTGCCTAGGGAGTGCAGTGGTGGTAGCAGGGGCTCTTTGCCTAGGAGAGCTTGATCTGCCAGCCCCCAAGACTCCTATAAGATTTAAGTGTCCCTTACTCACACATACACACCACACATGTGCACATACGCCCCTCTTGCTCCCTTACTCATTCATACTCTCTCCCTCATTCTCATCCTGTAGGCTGTCATGTTGCATCTAGTCAATATCATGTATTGATTTCAGAGAGGAAGGGAGAGGGAGAGAGAGATACAAACATCAATGATGAGAGCAAAAAAAATATATATATATATTATTGCTTAAAGTATTACAAAGAGTATTACATGTCATGTAATTCTTATGAAAATAACCAATTTAACTTAATAAATAAGTATATTTATGCTTAGTGCAAATTACACTTAATAATTCAACTTTTCTCTCCAAGTTCATCTTACCAAATTTACAAATCAAGGAATCTTTATAGAAGCATAGAGTGGTGTCCTCTATGCAAAAGATGACAATAAACAAAGACTATGACTTCATCCCACAAACAAAATAACTATTTTTAAGTTTAATTTGAAAAGACACTATCAAGAAAAGGCAGTGATAATGCTATATTGTTTTTCAGCCTACTGCCTGATTTCTGCCACGTTTTGTTGATGGCTTTACTTCTCAGATACACACAGAGGTTTGTGCCATTATGCCAGGGGTATGCAAGAAAATGGTAAATTTTTCTGAAGCACTCATTCCACTGGAATGTGTCTTGAGAGAAAATTTTAGATAATTGAAATTGGTAAATAATGTCAAATATTACTTTATATGAATACATTTTATATGAATATATTACAGAGTAGAATGTAAATTATTACACATTTTTAATAAAACACTCCAAACTCCAATGCAATGTTGTTTGGAGGATTTAGGTGTCTTCTGTGACCAGAGGAAGGAAATGTGTTTACCCTCTTCTGCCATTGGAGTTTTGGTGGGAAAGAAATGAGACATGAAAAACATGGGTCCTGGAAAGCTGACCTTCCTAAGAGTTCAGGGTTTAGGGTCCTCCCCTCAACACTACCTCTGAGTCATTGTGTGACTTTGGGAAAATCTCTTCCTTCTCTAGGACTGTGTCTTGTCACCTGTAAAAGGAGGGGTGGCCTGGGCCCCTTCCAGCTTTACCTACTTCTGAGGCTTAAATCTTATCCAAATTCTCATTTGTCAGAGGATGACTCTCCCACAGCTCCCATGGCTTGCCAATTCTGACGTTCACATGAAAGGAATTTTAACTATTGTTAAGTTTAAATTCGTGAGTATTAATGTTGAGGTTCCAAAGTAAGTTTCCCCTTTCCACACATCTCTCACTTGAAAAACCAGAAGAGTGCCCTAGATTTTAGGTAATAAATCTGTATTTAGTGTGGAAGGAGATGGCTGATTAAAACTGGGGAGTGGGACAGAGGAAAGAAAGGAACGTGGAGGAACGCTAATAAATGTTCAAACGCCTTTTATGGATGGAAACTGGTAAAAAGCAGCCTGGGGTACATTGTAACTGCTGCCCTGGTGCTTAGAGCAGACCAGGACCATGTGAAAGGGTTTCTTGGAGAAACAGCACACTTTTGCCCTTTTATGAGCCTCACACACAGCACTACTGTTCCAGCCACAGCTTTTATGGTGCTCCAAAGCTGACTTTGAAAGGGATGTTTGTGCGGTTTACGTGCAAAGTAAACTTCATTGCTTTGGCTTTTATTTTCCTTGCTTATAAAAAGAGCTTGCTTATAAAAAGCCTTGTTCCCTAGTAGAACATGTCAGTTTTTTCTACTTGCCTGACTCTATAATTAAATCAGCTTCATAATAACAGATGTGAATTTAGCATTTGAACTTGAAAGGAGGATCAGTGAAGGCTGGAATGTGGTTTGGAAAAAAACCCAGTAACTCTTTTCCCATCCAAAGTAAATGCCAACTCATGCATCATCTGAAATTAAAAAAAAAACAACAAAACAAGAATGCTCAAATAACTAAAACATTTAGACTATTGTTCAAAGATATTTGATAACACAGTGGAATTAAATACATTGACTATACTGTCAGCATTCAATATTTTTATTGATCTGTGTCAGCTATACATAGTGTCTAACAGAAACATATTCATTCATTTGTAGGAGTTTCACAAATAGATATCACATTCCTGGAAGAAAGAAGAATATACATGTATAAGCTGCACTGTCTAAAGTGGTCATTAGCCACAGATAACTATTTGAAATTAAAAATCCAATTCCTTAGTCTCATTAGAGACCTTTGAAGTGCTCCATAGCCCCATGTGCCTGGTAACTACTGTGGCAGAGAGGGTACATATAGAACATTTCCACCACCACAGAAACTTCTACTGGGCAGGGCCAGGAGGGTGGAGAGAATATTGAAATCATTTGACAGCACCATTAAAAACAACTTTGAATAAACTGCATTTGTTTGTAAGCCCCAAAGTATGGGTCAAAAAAACATTAGTGACCTTTTAGTATTTTTTTAAAGATATGTGAGGTAAACTTTTCTGAATATCTATCCTATATAATAAAAGGCTAATATGCAAATTGTCCCCTCGGAAGTTTGACCAGGAGACTGGGAGTTCAATCGCTTACTATGATGTACGCTGACCACCAGGGGGCGACGCGGAACGAAAAAAGGCCCCGGCTGGCAGCCAGCAGCTGGGGATAGGAAGGCCCCAATCAACCCTGACTGCCCGCCAGGCCTAGGGACCCTACCTTTGCAGGAATTTCGTGCATCAGGCCTTTAGTGATAATATAATACAGAATGTTGCACCTATTTCCATGTGCTCGTCAAAATTTTCCTTATGAAAAATCTGTTGTCACTTCACTAAAACATTGTTAATCTTCCCTTTCATTTGGCTCCTGATTGGGGAAAGTGGGAGTGGTTTGGGAAGATGGGAGGTTTTTATCTTTTTGTGGTGGTTTGTATATAAAATTGTTGAGCTGTGCCAAAAGTCAAGGAGATTCTTTTATTCTCCCCATCACAAATGTGTCTCTATCCAGTAATGACTTTGAAAGGCCATCTGAGTACTTCCTCTAAAACCCCAATAAAGTCAAGGGTCACTCAGGATGAAGGTTTTAATTGACCTGTTTGCTGAAGTAAAAATACATGTCTGTTAATTTAGCCTCTCACTTTATATCTTGGTTTTACAAATTGAGGCTCTCCAGCCATCACCTATTCTCTTTCTCATCCTCCCGCTACCCCCAGAATACTAAGCCTAGACAAAGATAAAATCCATAAGTGACATCTTCTCTAAATGAGTTTAGAAATCACTGGGGAGGAAGCCATAGTAATTACAATGGTTATGAAGTTCTAAGTTTCTGACAAGGAGCTACCATCTATCTGGACATAGTTATATTCAAGCACATGAATTTCCCTAGACAATATTATACTCATCACAGCATCTATCACATATAGTTGAATAGATTGTGCACTGCACAAGGGGGACACATCTAAGGAAATGTTATGCACATGATAGATATCATAGATGTTATAGATCTGTATAATTATTTGAACATTCAAAACCTTTTCTTTTAGGAGAAGGCTTTCCTGACCATTGATTTCAAAAAACATCTTCCCCCACCATCATCCTCAGTCTCCTTAACCTGTGTTATTTCCTACATAGAACTTATCATGACCTGAATTTTCATTTTTTTATATATTATGCCATTTTTGTCTTTTTGTTTATTTTCTGTCTTTCACTAGAATATAAATTTCATAAGACTAGAAGTCTTTATCTGACTTGTTCACCACTATGTCCCAAATGTCTAGAACTGAGCTAATACAATAGCCACTAGATACATGTAGCTATTTAATAAAAGTTAGCGATAACTAAAATGAAATACAATGAAAGTTGGTTTCGTCAGCCACATTAACTGTACTTCCAGTGTCAATAGCTACATGTAACTAGTGGCTACCATAGTTGGTGCAGATGGATGGTACAGATGGCGGTACTTTCTGTACCACCACAGAAAGTTCTGCTAGACAGTGCTGACTCAGAATAGTGGCTGGTGCATAAGCAAGTGCTTAGTAAATATTTAATGAATGAGGTTAAATCAATGTAAGTTGTTGGACTTGCCTCTTTGAGCCTCCTGTTTTCTTACCTATAAGATGAGGGAAACAACAATCAAAAGATTGTGAAAATTAAATGGGATGACAAAGTGCAATAACCTCATACTAGAAGAATGTGAATGATCATTGTGGTAATTCAACTTACCCAGGCTTCCTGGAACCCTGGGTACAAATGTGATTATGAAAATAGGAAGAACTCACATTTCACGGGCTCTTGCCCTTCTGTAAATAATTCACAAGTTCCTGAGCCAGCAGAGTCCCTTACTGGCCACTTCTGCCAGGGACTAGCCTGACAATGTTGGTAATGGGGCCATGGATCTGTCTCCAGAAGTACTGAGATTCACAATTAAAAAGAAAAAGTCTATAAGTTAAAACAAAACAAAACAGATTTGTGGACTAAATTTAACCAACATCAAAGTGTTTATGATTTTCTAGGAGCTGACAGAGACCTAAATCAATGCTTGATTATCCAGTTTTTTTAAAAATATATATTTTTATTGATTTCAGAGAGGAAGGGAGACAGAGAGAGAGATAGAAATGTCAACGATGAGAATCATTGATCAGCTGCCTCCTGCATGCCCACACTGGGGATCAAGCCTGCAACCCAGGCATGTGCGCGTAATTGGAATTGAACCCGGGACCCTTCACTCCACAGGCCGACACTCTACCCAGTGAGCCAAACCTGCTAGGGCTGATTATCTAGTCTTCATGGAGACTTGCATCTTCCAAACCAACTGGAAGGCTAATCTCTCTTCTGAAGCCCTACTTTTTTCAACTTTGCCATGTAGGCACCAAAGCTTAGTAGCAGGTAACTCTGTGCCCTGTAAATTCTTTAAGAGCACACTCTGTCGACTTCTGCCTGTAGCATTTCTTGCCAAGACTTAGCCAGATGGGGTGGGGGCGAGGGGTGGTGGTCATGGAAGGAGATTGGTCACCATGCTGAGTTCTTTGTGCCTCTGTCCCTACTGCAGGGACTCTCATACTAACCTCCTTGATGTCCTCTTTTACCTCTGCAAATTATTCACAGAAATAGATATTTACAGATTACAGTACAGACCCAGTCAGTTCATCAGACACAACCAGACCAGTAGACTTCACTTATAGTTGATCTCACCTGGACCTCCTCTGCACTGACTGGCTAGTCCCTTGGCCAAGGACCCCATTCTTACCCACACACAGCTTCTTGGAAGGATAGAAGTGGACAGCTGTCCTGTATTCAGATCGTTGTCTTGGGCTCCATTCCCAGGTATATTGATTTATCGAGGTGCAGAGGCAGGCTGGATGCTGGTTCAAAGTCTTCACTTTGTGTCCAAGGTCTTGACACTTTGATTTCAACTCTTCTGCCCAGCTCTGCTTCCTTTAGGCTGGCACTCCCTTTTCCTTCAAGCACTTATGAACAAGAAGGTTTGTGGCCATCTGTGTCAAAAGCAAGCCTCAGGAGTTGAGGTCTTATCTTTTGCGTGTATTCTAGTTTTCCACCATTCATAGGAATTTTTGTTGATAGGTTGTTTTATTCCATAGAAAAAATAATTCAGGAATTTACATTTTATTTAAATGATTAATATTCAATTTATTAAACTTACAATATTAGTCTTGGCTGGTGTGGCTCTGTTGTGTCATCCAGTGCACCAAAATGTTGCCAGTTCGATTCCCCATCAAGGGTATATGCCCGAATTGTAGGCTCAATCCCTGGTAGGGGTGTGCAGGAGGCAGCCGAGCAATTTTAGCTCTCACGTTGATGTTTCTCTCTCTCTCTCCCTCTCCCTTCTTCTCTTTCTAAAAATCAATTAACTATTTTAAAAATATATGAAAAAATAAACTTGCAATATTAGAATTCTTCCTTAGATTTTGAAGATCAGATCGCTTTTCTTTAAAAAAAATCACAGATTTTAGCAATCACTTTTAAGAGGCCTTTTATTTTACTAAGTTACTTAAATACCTTCCCTACATTTATACATTTACTGTAAAGCAGTCTTGGAATAATGTTGTTTGGCGCTTGCCAGTGTGTTGAGTGGTTAGAGCATCAGCCGGGCTACCGAAGGGTCGCAGGTTCAATTCCCAGTGAAGAGCACTGGTCAGGGGGCAAACTGCAGGCAAGCAATAGATGTGTCTCTCTCATATTGATGTTTCTCTCTCTCTCTCTTTTTCTTTCTTTTTTATTGATTAAGGTATTACAAATGTGTCCTTATCCCCCCAACGTCCCCCCACCTCCCCAGACCTGCCCTCACCCTCACCCCCTGTTGTCTGGGTCCATCGCTTATGCTTATATGCATGTATACAAGTCCTTTGGTTGATCTCTCCCCTTACCCCCACCCTCCCCTACCTTCCCTCTGAGGTTTGAGCATCTGATTGATGCTTCTCTGTCTCTAGATCTGTTTTTGTTCATCGGTTTATGTTGTTCATTATAATCCACAATGAGTGAGGTCATCTGTTATTTACCTTCTCTGACTGACTTATTTCACTTAGCATAATGCTCTCCAGCTCCATCCATGCTGTTGCAAATGGTAGGAGTTCCTTCCTTTTTACAGCAGCATAGTATTCCATTGTGTAGATGTGCCAA
>NW_005370366.1:1661009-1662366 GCF_000412655.1 Myotis brandtii
ACCATTTATTGAAGAGACTGTCTTGACTCCATTGTATGTTCTTGCCTCCTTTGTCAAATATTAATCGAGCATAGTGGTTTGGGTCGATTTCTGGGTTCTCTATTCTATTCCATTGGTCTATATGTCTGTTCTTGTGCCAGTACCAGACAGTTTTGAGAGCAATGGCTTTGTAATACATCTTGATATTTGGTATTGAGATCCCTCCTACTTTGTTCTTCTTTCTCAGGATCACTGCAGCTATATGGTTTTAATTTTTTATTTTTATTTTTTTAATTCCAGATGAATTTTTGGAGAGTTCTTTCTAGATCTGTGAATCTATAGATTGAATCTATAGATGGCTTTGGGCAGTATGGACATTTTAATGATGTTGATTCTACCAATCCACGGTATATTCTTCCATCTGTTTATGTCTTCCGCTATCTCTTTTTTCAACATCCTGTAGTTTTCTTTTTTAAAAAATATATTTTATTGATTTTTTACAGAGAGGAAGGGAGAGAGATAGAGAGTCAGAAACATCGATGAGAGAGAAACATCGATCAGCTGCCTCCTGCACATCTCCCACTGGAGATGTGCCCGCAACCAAGGTACATGCCCTTGACCGGAATCGAACCTGGGACCCTCCAGTCCGCAGGCCGACGCTCTATCCACTGAGCCAAACCGGTTTCGGCAAGTTGTCAAACTTCTGATCTCTCCAGAGGATCAAACTGCCCTCATTATTCCAGTCGAGCTTAACCCAACCCTTTGGTCCTGGTCAAATCGCCTTATGCTCTGCCCCTCATCAAAGGCTGAAGAGAGCCCAGGGAAGGGGTTAATAAAAACAGGTGGTAAATGGGATTTTTTTTTAAATCTCTCTTTCTGTAAGTTCACTATTGGTGTATAAAAATGCCAGAGATTTCTTGGTGTTATTTTGTATCTTGCTACTTTGCCCAATTAATTTATTAAGTCTAATAATTTTTTGATGGAGTCTTTAGGGTTTTCTATGTACAGTATCATGTCATCTGCGAATAATGACAATTTTACTTCTTCTTTTCCAATTTGGATGCCTTTTATTTCTTCTTCTTGTCTGATCACTTTGACTAGCACTTCCAGCACTGTATTGAACAGGAGTGGTGAAAGTGGTCATCCCTGTCTTGTTCCTGTTCTTAAGGGAAATGGTTTTAGTTTTTGCCCATTGAATATGATGTTGGCTGTAGGTTTGTCATATAAGGCTTTGATTATGTTGAGGTATGATCCATCTATTCCCATTTTGCTGAGCGTTTTTATCAGAAAAGGGTGTTGAACTTTGTCAAATGCCTTTTCTGCATCAATTGATATGATTATGTGATTTTTGTCTCTCAATTTGTTTATGTGATGTATC
>NW_005370366.1:1662554-1663990 GCF_000412655.1 Myotis brandtii
TCTGCTTTTGGATTAGGGTAATGCTGGCTTCATAGAAAGAGCTTGGAATTGTGCCTTCCTCTTGAATTTTTTGAAATAGTCTGAGGAGGATAGGTTTTAGTTCTTCTATGAATGTTCGGTGAAACTCCCCTGTGAAGCCATCAGGCCAGGGATTTTGTTTGCTGGAAGCATTTTGATTACTGTTTCAATTTCTCAGTAGTTATCGGCCTATTCAGGTTTTTAAATTCTTTGTGATTGAGTTTTGGAAGCTTGTATTTTTATAGGAATGTGTCCATTTTGTCGAGGTTGTCCAGTTTTTTGGAGTAGAGTTGTTTGTAGTATTTTTTTTTTTACAATCCTTTGTATATCAGTGGGGTCAGTTGTTACTTCACCTCTTTCATTTCTGATTTTGTTTATTTTGGTCCTCTTTGTTTCTTGAAGCGCCTGGCTAGAGGTTCATCAATCTTGTTTATCCTTTCAAAGAACTAGCTCTTGGTTTCATTGATCTTTTGTATTTTTTTTTGTCTCTATGTCGTTTATTTCTGCTCTGATCTTTATTATCTCCTTCCTTCTGGATCAGCGGTTCTCAACCTGTGGGTCCCAAACAATGAAAATACACCTTGCATATCAGATATTTACATTATGATTCATAACTGTAGCAAAATTACAGTTATGAAGTAGCAACGAAAATAATTTTATGGTTGGGGGTCACCACAACATGAGGAACTGTATTAAAGGGTCACGGCATTAGGAAGGTTGAGAACCACTGTTCTAGAGGCATAGCTACCTAGAAGGTCAGAAAACATCATAGCTCACGTTAGGCCTATGACCTAGTTAGGGAACTGTATAGGGTCACGGCATTAGGAAGGTTGAGAACCGCTGTTCTGGATACTGTGGGCTTTTCTTGTTGCTCTCTTTCTAATTCTTTAAGTTGCAGGGTTACATAATTTATTACCAGTTTTTCTTGTTTTGTTTTTGTTTTTGTTTTTTTGAGGTAGGCTTGTAGAGCTATGAATTTCCCTCTCAGGACTGCTTTCATTGTGTAACATAGACTTTGGATTGTTGTGTTTTCATTGTCATGTGTTTCCAGGATGCTTTTTATTTCTTCTTTGATCTCTTTGGTAACCCTCATTGTTTAATAGCATGCTATTTAGCCTCCAAGTGTTTGATTTTTTCATTGTTTTTATTGTAGTTGATTTCTAGTTTTATGCCATTGTGATCTGAGAAGATGCTTGTTATGATTTCTATCCTCTTGAATTTGAAGAGACTTTGCCTGTGTCCTAATATGTGGTCTGTCTTTGAAAATGTCCCATGTGCACTGGAGAAGAATATATATTCTGTAGCTCTGTGGTGAAATATTCTGAAGATGTCAATTAAGTCCATATGATATAATGAACAACATAAACTGATGAACAAGGACAGATTCAGAGACAGAGAGGCATTGATTGGACTGTCGG
>NW_005370366.1:1667230-1673580 GCF_000412655.1 Myotis brandtii
TTTTTTTGTCTGTGAATCTCCTGATTTGACCTTCAATTTTGAATCATAGCCTTGCTAGGTATAGTATTCTTGGATTCAGTCCCTTGCTTTGCATCACTTTGTTTATTTCATTCCATTCCCATCTGGCCTGGTGTGTTTCTGTTGAGAAATCAGTTGATATTCTAATAGGAGATCCCTTGTAGGTAACTTTCTGTCTCTCTATGGCAGCCTTTAAGATTCTTACTTTGTTGTTGGTGTTTGCCAATTTAATTATGATGTGTCTTGGTGTCGGTCTTTTGGGGTTCATCTTGTTTGGGACTCTATGTGCTTCTTGGACTTGCATAGTTTTTTTCTTGCCAATATCAGGGAAGTTTTCTGTCATTAATTCTTCAAACAGGTTTTCTATTCCTTGCTTCTCTTCCTTTCCTTCTGGTACTCCTATTATGTGAATGTTGTTTCATTTTGTGTTGCCAGCAGGGTGTACTGACGCACTCTGAAGGGCCCTGGCACTGAAGCCATGCAATCGAGGTATCTGTGGGCAGGTATTCAGGATGAGTGAATTCAGAATTTCAACTGCTGGAGGCGTGTGTCCCTGTTTTCCAAGATTGCACCCAGCGGGGGCTCACAGCAGCTCCCAAGAGTGCCCTGTGGATTGATGGGCTCAGGAGGCCTGCTCACTGGAAATGTGCGATTGTGGCAGTGCGTTTGCCAGCGCAGAGCTCTGACACACTCGGAGGGGCCCTGGCGCTGAAGTTGTGCAGCTGGGGTGTCTGTGGGCAGTTATTCAGGAAGAGGGAGTTCAGAATTTCTACTGAGCGGCAACGCACCCTTGTCTGTACAAAATCACACCCCGCGGGGACTCACATGGCTCCCAAGAGCTGCCTATGGAGTGGTGTGCCCAGGAGGCCTGTGCTCTGGAAATGCGCTTGTCTGTGGTGTCCGGAGGTCTGCGGCTGGGGAGTGGGGAAGTTGACCTTACTGCTGTGGGAGCAGTGCACCTTTGGAGGTGGAGGTCCCAGGGTCCGCAGGTCTGCGGGTGGGGCAGCAGGATTTTGGCTGGAATGGCTGCCGGGTCGCGGGCAGTGTCCAAGGCCTGTCTGGGTGGTGGTGCTGATGAGTTCCTAGAAGAGGCCGCTCTCCCCTTCAAGATGACATGGGCTCTGTGCCTGAGTCCCGCAGTCTGGGGAGTGCCTGCAGCAGTGGTAGTCTCTCCCTGTCCAAGAGAGCCTGGTCTGCCAGCCCCTGCTGGTCCTGCTGGATTTAACTGTCCCTGACTCACTCACACACACACCACACACATCCACACACTCTCCTTTCATCCCCTCACTCACTCACTTCCTCTTCCTCACCTCCGTCCTGCCAGCCGCCATCTTTCCCTCCCCCTCTTTATCCCCCCATCTACTCTCTCAAAAATCAATGGAAAAAATATTCTCAGGTGAGGATTACCAAACAACAACAACAACAACAAAATAATGTTATTTGGTTCAATGTCATTTTGTTATAATGTTGATCAGAAAAGGAATTGATTCCCAGCCAGGGACACTGTCTGTGTGGAGTGTGCACATTCCCCTCATGTATGCATGTGTTTCCTCGGGGACTGGTTTCCTCCCATACCCCAATGGTGTGCACTGTTCCCATCTGAGTGTGTGTGAGTGTGAGTGATCCTTCGTTGGAAGGGGGTCCTGTCTAGGGTGGGTCCCACCTGGTACCCTGCTCTGCCTGGAAAGGCTCCAGCCACTGGTGATTCTGAACTGGAATAAATGGGTTGGAAAAGAATGATCATCCTTTTTTTTTTTATTAATCTGTCTTAAATGTATGTATAGCTTACAATGATGTCAATATTTAGTATTTTGAGTCTTTTTTCAGAAGTTTGGTGGTGCTTTTGTGACCACAAAAATGTTGTAAGAACTTAATTCTTGTTTATATCAATTATCCTAGGGTAACATTTGTTTTGTTACACATCTTTTTACTTAAAGTCACAGTTTTCAAGACTCTATCAATTGATGTTAACTGAGGAATTACTGTATTTGATTTCCTTTTGGGGTATTTCAACTGTTGGACTTAAAAATTCCCCAAATGCCAAATTATTCTAAAGTCATTCTAATGTTCTCTCAGATGTTCCAAGACCATGCAAAAAGTAGGAAGAATTCATCTTAAAAATTGTTTAAATCAGTCCTAGCCAGTTTGGCTTAGTGGATAGAGTGTTAACGCATGAACTGAAGAGTCCCAGGTTCAATTGATAGTGCTGATCCTAGGCTATTTCAGGGAGCAGAGCTAGAAAATACCTTTTTTTTTTTTAAAAAAAGATGTGAATTCTTAATGATATTTTCTTTTTCTTTTTTGTAATCCTCAGCCAAGGATATTTTTCCAATGATTTTTAAAATAGCAATATGATATTGGTATGGAAAATAAAACTACCAAATGAAGTTCAAGGTTCTTTTTGTTCTTAGAATATGTCCCAGGAATAAGTATGGTTTCTAGAGTCATCTGCAATTCCTATTTTGTATGATTATATAAGAACATTTCAGTTTGAAGTCTTTGCATTCCAATAGCTTCGGATTCTTAAAATCTATACAGAAATTAATCCTGACTTTATGAAATGAGTGGACAAACATAAGGAATTTACCTCTGAAGTAAGCCCTAAGTTTAATTTGGCCATCATCTAGCTTATTTTCAACAGTTGACTACTTGGTTATATATGAAAGATTTGTAATAAGGAAATTTTGGCTGTGGAAACTCATTCTGCCTAGTAAGATTCAATTTCTAATTACATCAGCACCTATATGTTTTCGTACACTAATTTTAATTTTAACTTTGTCAAGTTAAAAGCTTCTTTTCCTGAACCATGAGCTTTTCTCTCATACCTGAGTTTCATGCTACCCAAATGCAACTTCCAAAGACTAATTGGAATCTCAGAAACATGTAACCAAGGTATATCAATATCAGGTTCAATTAAGTAATTAAAAGAAAGGAAAACATGTCAGAGATTACACTTTTAAACTGTTGGCAGAAAATTCATGTGAAACCTCTTTATATACTATATTCATATGGATTTTAGACTATCTGGTTCCATTAGAATCATTTCATAAATACCAGCTTTTAACATTCATAGAATTCAAAGTCCAGTCTGGAAAACAGAAACCACACTCAATAGTACAACAGAGAATTTAATATGGAGAAGTAGTTCAAAAGAAGGACTGGAAAGCAAAGAGAGGACAGTGAGGTGACAAAGTAACATCAGGAGGTACTACTTCCCACAGGACTTGGGGAAGGCAGGAATATTTGGAGTTATTAAGACTAGAGTCTCAGAGGAGGGGCCAGAGGGAGCTGGGCATGCCTGAAGGTATTTGAGAGGCAGTGTCTACCAGGTCCAACAGAGCTGGACACAGAACCAGTGGAGGGAACTAGTGTGATGGCTAGGGTGACATTAACAGGATCAGCAAGCTAACATTCTCTCTCCCTCTGCCTCCCCATTTTTCTCTAGTGGAATTTAACAGGAAACCTGCTTCAGTGTCACACGCCAAAGTGTAGAACGTTGGACTGGAGCAGGGAGACAACCGCCCCAAAATCTCGGCACAGACCCTTCTGCACGCACCCTTCTGCACGTGGTTGGACTTCTGTGCCATAATAGTAAGAACAATGCTTTCTCCCAAGACGATGCAATTCTTCTCCCACAGAGATGCTCTCACTGTCCCCAAAAGGGGAGATGGAACAAATATTGACAGTTGTTGTGTCCATGTTACCATAGAGCAAGCATGTCAAACTCATCGCCGGTGGGCTGCGAGTTTGACATGCTTGCTATAGTCATTAAGAGCGCAGAGAAGTCTCCCTCATTGGCCAAGATAGCATAGGGAAAGGTTCTTACACTGAGTGAGCCCAAAGCTAGAAAGATGGATAGAGCCCAAGTGTGCCAACAGTTAGGAAGATGAACGGCAGGACCCCAGCCAGTGGAAAACTTGAATGATGAATGGATAGAGCCTGAGCGCATCAAAAGCTAGCAAGATAATTGGATAGAAAAAAAAAGCTCTTCTTCCCTTATCCTTATAAGAACTGGGGGCTTGAGTAGAAAGGGGAGTTGGTTTTTGAGATGGGAGTCAACATTTTCCCAGGTTGAATGGCACCTGAATAAAACCTTTTTCCTTTTGCACCAACACCTGCTTTGGCTTTTGTTTTGGCGGGCAGCTGAACCTGTGTTTTTGGTTACATCCACCTCAAGACATTTGTGTCTAATTCAGTCTATATCTGACCTGAGTATTCTGAAACCTACAGACTAAATTATAAACTTAAGTGCTACCAACAACCCTTACAGAAAATAATAAGGGAAAAGGAGGAGGGAGGAAAAGAAATGAGCTGACAAACACACACATATATACACAGATAAAAATAAGAAAAAATGCGTGGCTGCTACAGTCTTCATTTCTGTTACTGGTCAGAAGAACATAATACTTATTACTTCCTTTTTCAACTACTGGTTACAAGTCCAGAATCTCAGCTGATCAAGGTTTTATGTATTTTTTTCCCCCTAGTTGTAGGTGGGGTGAACTAAACTTTTATTCTTGAAGGATATAAATCACCCCAAATCCTACCTTTAAAAAATCAACTTATTGAGATAGAACTTTTATTTAAGTGTATATTTCAATGAGTTTTGATAATTTATATACCCATGTAACTACCACCATAATAAAAATACAGAATACTTCTATCACCCCAAATTTCTCCTGTGCCCCTCCTAAGGAAGTCCTCTCTATCCCCAGGCCCAGAAAGCCACTTGAGAATTCTAGAGTTGCATTTAAATTGAATGATAGATACACTCTCCTGTGTTTATCTTCTTTTGCTCAACATAATGTTATTGGGAGTCACTCATGTTGTCCCAGGCATCAATAATTTGTTTTTTCTTATTGTTGAGTAGTATTCCATTGTATGAATATACAAAATTTGTTATTCTATTCCCTATTTGAGTTGTTTCTAGGTTTTGGCTATCCTATCTAATAATAGACAAACAGGGTAATTGACCGTACCTTCGCTACACCTCCCATTGGCTAATTAGCACGATATGCAAATTAACCGCCAACAAAGATGGTGGTTAATTTGCATACATAGGCACCCATCGACTATCAGCTATCGGAGCCTGCAATCAGAGCTGAGAGGTCCCCTGCCCAGGCCTGACGCCTTGGTCAGAAGCATTAGGCCTGGGCATGGGTGGAGCCGCGATGGTGGGGAGCAGGGGGGGAGCCAGAGATGGTGGGGAGCAGGAGCAGAGCCCATGATTGCGGGGAGCTGGGGGTCCCCTGCCCAGGCCTAATGCCTCTGCCAGAAGAGTTAGGCCTGGGCAGAGGCAGTGCCAGCAATCGCAGGTAGCAGGGGTGGAGCCAGTGATTGTGGGGAGCAGGGGGTCCCCTGCCCGGGCCTAACACCTCGGTCAGAGGCGTTAGGCCTAGGCAGGGGTGGAGTGGGAGATTGCGGAGAGCTGGGGGTCCCCTGCCCAGGCCTAATGCCTTGCCCAAAGGCGTTAGGCCTGGGCAGGGGTGGAGCTGGCAATCGTGGGGAGCTGGGGGTCCCCTGCCCAGGCCTAATGCCTCTGCCAGAAGAGTTAGGCCTGGGCAGAGGCAGTGCCAGCAATCGCAGGTAGCAGGGGCGGAGCCAGCGATTGTGGGGAGCAGGGGGTCCCCTGCCCAGGCCTAACACCTCGGTCAGAGGCGTTAGGCCTAGGCAGGGGTGGAGTGGGAGATTGCGGAGAGCTGGGGGTCCCCTGCCCAGGCCTAACACCTCGGTCAGAGGCGTTAGGCCTAGGCAGGGGTGGAGCTGGCAATCGTGGGGAGCTGGGGGTCCCCTGCCCAGGCCTAACACCTCGGTCAGAGGCGTTAGGCCTAGGCAGGGGTGGAGCTGGCAATCGTGGGGAGCTGGGGGTCCCCTGCCCAGGCCTAATGCTGTGTCCAGAGGCATTAGGCCTGGGCAGGGGCGGAGCCAGTGATCATGGGGAGCAGGGGCTGAGCCGACGATTGAGGGACGATTGAGGGAGCTGGAGGTCCCCTGCCCCGGGCTAATGACTTGGCCAGAGGCGTTAGGCCTGGGCAGGGGCCAAGCCGGCAATTGGTGTGAACTACAGAGAAAACACCTTTTCTGACTGCTCATTGGCTTCGCTCCCTGTATGTCACTGGTAATATTCTTAGTAACTTGGGTAATAAGAATCCAAATAGGTGATCTAGGGTTTTTTACCACACTCCTGGAGAAAAAAAGGAAGGTCCGCTGCTGGAGGGTTAAGAAATGTCATATCCTGTCCTAGCTGGTTTTGCTCAGTGGATAATGCCTTGGCCTGCCCACTGCTGGGTCTGGGTTCAATTCTGACTAAGGGCATGTACCTAGGTTGCAGG
>NW_005370366.1:1673855-1676506 GCF_000412655.1 Myotis brandtii
AGACACATCTTGAAAATGCCTAAAGAAAGTTGTCATTTTTTCATGGTGAAGGGACTGGAGTCCGTGTTGATGAAAACACCTTGGTGGCTGCGGTGACTGGCAGTGGCTGCAACAGCGGGGTGATGGGAACTGGTGCCTTCCCCTGATCAGCCCGGTCGCCTCCCACAAAGGGAGGCCAGACTGTGGCTTAGGCCCGCTCCCCAAGGGGAGCAGGGAGTAGGACATCCCCTGAGGGCTCCCAGTATGTGATAGGGGGCAAGCTGGGCTGAGGGACTCCCCCTCCAGTGCACAAATTTTTGTGCACCAGGCCTCTAGTTATGAATAAAGCTGCTAAGAATCTTCATGTACACATCTTTGTGTGGACACTTGTTTTAATTTCCCTCGTGTAATACCTAGGAGTGGAGTTGCTGAGTCATATGTTAAGTATATGTTTCACTTCAGAAGAAACTGCCAAATTCTTTTCCCAAGTGACTCTTCCTTTTGCATTCTTACCAGAAATAATATGAGAATTCAATTGTTCCACATCCTTACCAAGAATCTTCATGTACACATCTTTGTGTGGACACTTGTTTTAATTTCCCTCGTGTAATACCTAGGAGTGGAGTTGCTGAGTCATATGTTAAGTATATGTTTCACTTCAGAAGAAACTGCCAAATTCTTTTCCCAAGTGACTCTTCCTTTTGCATTCTTACCAGAAATAATATGAGAATTCAATTGTTCCACATCCTTACCAACACAAGGTGATTTTAATATTAATCCTACCTGGTGTGTAGTGGTATCTCATTGTGATTTTAATTCACATTTTCTGATTAGTAGTTATGTTTACCATCTTTTCATTGCTTACTGACGATTAATATATCTTCTTTGGTGAACTGTCTCTTCAAATCTTTTGCCCACTTTTTAATTGGTTGTTTCTCCCTTTTTTGAGTAACAAGACTTCTCTGTATGTCCTGAACACAAGCTTTTAACTACATATGTGTTTTGCCAATATTTTCTCCCAGTGTGTGGTTGGTATTTTTATTTTTCTTAACAGTGTCTTTTGAAGAGCATCTTGGGCACATGTAGAAATCCTCTGTACTATAATCCTCAAAACTGTTTCTTATTGATAGATATTCATCATGTTTTCAATATTTTTCTATTAAAAACTATGCTGAAACGAACAGCTTAGCCTATCTTGGTGTCTACTTGTGAGTATTTCTGTAGGACTGGAATCAGAAAGCCAAAGGGTACATACATTTAAAAATTTGATGTTTCAAGCACTGTGGGAAGGGGAGGATAGTAGGGGGTCACCTTATTGCAGACAAACAAGATAATGGGTCATAGTTTTGTGGAAGTTGACAGAAGACATGAGACTCATGGGTTAGAGGTAAACAACTTTATTACTAGTACTCACCGCAACAGTAATAGCCAGGATGTCTGCATATGTATATACATTTGGTTTTGGAGCCTCCAGTTCCCACAGGGTTACATAGAGGGCCATTTGCAATGGGCCAAGGACCAGCACGTTTTAAAGCAAAGAGCCACTGGGCCAGAATGGCTCAGTTGAACATCAACCTATGAACCAGGAGGTCACGGTTCGATTTGGTCAGGGCACATGCCCTGGTTGTGGGCTCAATCCCCAGTGTGGGGTGTGCAGGAGGCAGCTTATCAATGAGTCTCTCTTATCATTGATGTTTCTATCTCTCCTCCCCCCTTCCGCTCTGAAATCAATAAAAATATATTACAACAAATATATTACAAAATAAAACAACAACAACAAAAGAGATTATCACTGATAATCTCTCATAAAAAAATTAAAGAGCCATCACTGTAGTGAGCAGCAAAAAAGCCAGTCTCTTTCTACCCCAAGAGTAGTCATAATCATCCTGCGGGTGCCTTGACCCCTTTAGCTGCCTGTGTGAATAGCTACAGAAACTGCCCAGTATCAGTAGATGGATAAATCTTGGCATCTGACACTCAGCAGGAACGTGCAGGGATGCTCAGGCCTCATGGTGACAGCTCTTCCAACAATATACTGTAATATTTCTCTCCAGAAAGCCTATTGAAGTATATGCCTGCCTTCAAGTGTGTAGGAAAGAGTCTTGGTTGCCAATATGGGAATATCATCAATCTTTGTAATTTTAGCCAATTTGATGGGTGAAGGATAACTTCTGTTTGTTGTGTACTTTTCGTTTTTCTTTTCTTGAGTTGAGCACCTTTTCAAATGTTTATTGATAATTTGTGAAGTGGATCTTCAAAGCTTAGCCTCCCCTCTGACTCCCTCTTTCCATGTTTCTGACTGGGGAAAACAAATAAAGGAAAAGCTCCATTTGTCATGAGTCTACTGGTGTTGGATGTGTTTCCACTCGAGTAATCGCCTTGAATGGGATGACCGCGGCACTTCCCAGAACTGTGTGCTGTGTAGACATACACTGCTGTCATGTGATGTGTGATGGATGCCCTTTATTTTTGGTCTGTTTCCTCCTGGGTTCCAAAAAGGGTCAGGCACACTGACTTTAGGGTGAGGGTGGAAAACTGAAAAAATAAACAATGAATTACTGAACTCCGCGTGTCTGGTCGCCGTGCTTCCCACTGGCATTCCCTCCAGTGGGTTTTGCGGGGACAGCTCTGCCCACGCCCCTACGCACGGGGCGGGGCGGGGCGGGGGAGGA
>NW_005370366.1:1676629-1677543 GCF_000412655.1 Myotis brandtii
GCCGAGGCGCGCGTCAGCCCTGGCCCCGCCCTAGCCAATCCGCAGCCAATCGGAACCAATCTGGGCTGTGCGACTCCGAGCGCAGCCAATAGGTGTGGGTCATCGCCCGTCTGGCGTGGGGCCCCGCGTAGCAGTGAGCCCGAAGTCAGAGCTTGCTACTCCGACCCTCAGTGCCTCCAGGCCAGCCCGGCTCCGGCATGGCGACCTCGGCGGCCGGTCCCGTGCTCATCGTTGGCAGGTAAGCGGCGCCCGCGGGGAAGTGCGGCGGAGCACGGTGCTGACGCATGGCGGGTCGGAAAGCTGACGGAGCAGGCTGCGCGCAGTAGTGGACTCGCCGGGTATGCTGCCCGCCAGCGAGCGAGCTCCAGTGAATGTGCCATTCGTTCCGTGTGGGCAACATGATGTGTGGCTGCAGAACTGAGTTGTTAACCATTCCCATTAATGGAAGAGAAAACCGAGCTTGAACAGTTTAGGGACCCAAGGCCACAGCCAGTAAGGGACCGAGATGGGGCGAGCCCAGCGGGAGTGTCCAATGCTCGCGGGGCGTGGGAGCGGGTTCTGGTCCCCACCATGCCACTGGGTGGGAACACGTGCTTGGCCAACACATCTGGCATGCCTAATTCTTGGGGAAATGAGCCCTTTTCAGTTTGCTAAGGTGTGTCAGCCTAACAGCCTAAATTCCATCCAAATTGTTACGGTTGGTGCTCCCATCCCTTTTATATTTCCTGCTACTATGATTTAAAAATGCATTTATGTGTATCTTACCATTGGTAAGCTCTCATAGTACTCTACCCATATGTGGATACTATCCGCATGTTGACACCTGCTATTGATAGTTAGAAGCACCTTTTTTGGGGTGGCTTTGTGAACCTCTATACCACTAAGGAGTTCGCCTACCCTATTCCCCCCCCCCC
>NW_005370366.1:1677560-1712597 GCF_000412655.1 Myotis brandtii
TCAGTTTTACAGTCTATTAAAGGAAGGAGTCAGGATGCCTTTTGTCACCTTTCTTTTGCTCACAGATCAGTGGCATTAACTGTGCCCTTGTCCTTTCCAGGCACATGGGTATGTGTGGCTGCCTAGTAAAGAAATAATAATAATAATAAAAAAATGTATATAAGTGCACTTTGCACCAGGTAAAGTGACTCTGCTTGCTTTGCATTTTTGATGTCCAGGGCTGGAGTGTTGTATGTTTCCCACTCTGCCTTGGAGTAGTGTTCTGTCTGCACCTAATCAAGGGGGAAGGAGTACAGTTTGGAGTAGGAGCTGCGCTTGGGAAGTCAGAATTAGGGGGCGGCGGTGGGGGTGGCAAACTATAATGACCACAGGACATAGCACAGGATAGAAATTCCTATCTATGCACACACTCTCAGCACCTCACAGACACTCATCTCTGCTTCTAGGGTAGCATTGCTTTCCTGCCCTTCATCCTTTTCTCTCCCCTCCCTTTCCTCACTCCCCCTTTCTTTCTCTTTCTCTCCCAGTCCCATAGGTAATTCCAAAAACATCCATTTAAATTCCCTAAAACCTGGTTGAGTTTCATTCTTGGATTTCAACAGACTGAAAACTAACATATTTCAATTTCAGAAACCTGTTGGGCCATTGTTTTTCCATCAATACCAGACTCCCTCTTAAAAGTACTTGCTAGAAATAGTCTCTAATTCCTCTCCAGTGATCTTTTCATAAAGGCCACTCTTCCTTAGGGCCACTTAGCTGTTCTGTGAACCCCAAGGCAAGTCCCTTCAGAATGGTGGGTTTGAGAGAGTAAGTGTGCATTTGAAAAAATAAGAAAGGAGTGTAGGTCTGTGGGAACATAAAGAGGGAAAATCTGATAATGACAACTTTAAAAAATTGAAGTAGAAATGGGTATCCTAAAGACAAATTTGCATTTGGGGGGAGTCCTCAGGCATTCATTTCTGTTGGCTTATCACATCTACAGAAACTTATTCCTGTATATAACTGAATAACTGTGAAGTTTATTAAACAGAAACCTCATGTTGATTAGAGTTAGGAGGGACAGTAGGGGTTAATGGTTGCTTGTGGGTTCCCAGGAGTTGGCATTCTGCTATTGGTGGGCCCTATAGGGGAATGTGGGCAATACAGGCCATAAAACCTATTACAGTAAAAATAAATCAACTTTGTCTTTAATGCCTGTTTATATGGACTATAACTAATTTCTCCCCAATTTTTTATTATGAAAATTCTCAAACGCACAGAAAAGTTGAAAGTATAGAAAAAAGAATACCCACACACCCATCTGTTTTCAACAATTGTTAAAATTTTGTTATTTTGTTATATTTGCTTTATCTGTGCCCAATTTACTAACCAATTCTGAATATTAGATGGTTAGTTTTAAATTTTTTGCTAATATAAATTATTTGCCAGCATGAAGCATTGTCAGTCTTTTTAATCTCTGCCATTTTGATCTATATCTTATTTGCTGTTATTAGACTAAAGCAGTAGAATCTATTTTCAAGTTAGTTTTCGCCTCTTCATATAATTTTTTCAGGCTTTTCCCCTCTCGTGTTTGTTACATTTATTTTTTACTTTTGGGTTTTTATATATACATACTAGAGGCCTGGTGCATGAAATTCATGCACAGGGGTGGGGGTGGGGTGTCCCTCATCCCAGCCTGCACCCCTTGCAATCCAGGACCCCTCGAGGATGTCTGACTGCCGGTTTAGGGATCGAGCCTAAACAGGCAGTTGGACATCCCTCTTGCAATCCAGGACTGCTGGCTCCTAACTGCTCACCTGCCTGCCTGCCTGATCGCCCCTAACCACACTGCCTGCCTGCCTGATCGCCCCTAGCCCCTCTGCCTGCCAGCCTGATCGTCCCTAACCACTCTCCTGCCTGCCTGATCGCCCCTAACCACTCGCCTGCCTGCCTGATCACCCCTAACTGCTCGCCTGCCTGCCTGATCACCCCTAACTGCTCGCCTGCATCTTCGTGTCTTGGAGTATTGTAAAAAATATCTTTGATGGAAAGGTTGGAAACTAGTGTTTTAATGTAAATATCCCCCTCCTCCCACTGCATTTATAGATGACTATAGGTCTCTTGGAGATGTGACTTCTGTATGATTTTAGCATAGTAGAATAGCTGGGGGTGGAACTAGGCTTCCTGATATAAATTAACTATTGATTGAATTATAAGTGATTGAATTATAATACTAGATAATTGTTTAAGTGACCACTGCCCTTTAGAAATATGTGAGCCACATATGCAAGCCACATACATAATTAAATTTTCTCTTGTTATCTTAAAAAAGTAAGAAGAAAAGGTGAAATTAATTTTAATAATATATTTAATTAGCATAATATTTCCAAAGTATTATTTCAACATCTAATTTATATAAAATAATGTTACTGAAATAGTTTACTTTTTTGTTTGGTATTGTCTTCAAAATCTAGTGTGTATTTTATACTTACAGTGCATATCACTTCAGACTGGTGTTGACTTTAAACAGATAGCTAAATATTTCTCCAGCAAAATGGTTTTATTCAGGAATAACAAAGACTTGCACTTTGGGACATGTGGTCTTCTGGCAAACTTCAGGCAAATCCTGAGAACAAAGGAGAAGAACCCTGTTTTATAGAGGAAGAGAAGTTTGGAGAGCTGTGATAAAGAGTTCTTCCTGTTGGATTCCACCATCTCGGAGCAAGAGAGCACCCCATCTGGCCGCCTGACTTCATTTTATTTATTTATTAATTTATTAATTTATTATTTATTTATTTATTTATTAATTATTATTATTATGGTTAATCCTCACCCGAGGATATTTTTCCATTGATTTTCAGGGAGAGTGTGGAAGAGGGGAGGAAGAGAGAGAAACATTGATGTGAGAGAAAAACATTGATTGATTGCCTCCTGCATGAGCCCTGACCAGGGCCCGGGCTGGGGAGGAGGCTGCAACCAAGGTACATGCCCTTGACCAGAATTGAACCTGGGACCCTTAGGCCAACATGCTATCCACTGAGCAAAACCGGCTAGGGCCTGACTTCATTTTAAATGGGGTTTCTGTCTATGAATTATTTTATTAGCCACTTTCCAAGTGCTTAATAGCCCCATTTTGCTGGTGGCTACTGTTCTGGACATTCGGGTTTAAATAATGATGAAACCTTTGTTAATCAAGAAAGCAGATTTTGAGAAAGCTGCCTTCTCCTGCTTTTAGTGGCTCCCATTGTAATGCAGACTCATTTGAGAGGTGCTTAGACTTATTTTGAAAAAGCAAGTGAAGTAGTGGGAGGAGGTTTACCTTGAATCTGTTATGTTCTCCTTTATGGAAAGTCTTTTCTGTAAAAGCAGCTATAACACTTTGGGCTTTTATAAAAATACCAATTGAAGCACCTCTCCCTTCTACCATTGTTCAGCCTGCTAGCTCTTCCTGTTCCCCATGCCTGGCATTTGCAGTTCCCTTTTCCTCTACACCAGTTCTCAGTTTCACTGTGTGGTGGACACAGGATGTCAGAGGACCCAATCGATTGAGGGTCTGATGCTAAGGTTGCTTTAGAGCAGCGGTTCTCAACCTGTGGGTTGTGACTCCTTTGGGAGTCGAATGACACTTTCACAGGGGTCGCCTAGGACCATTGGAAACACATATATAATTACATATTGTTTTTGTGATTAATCACTATGCTTTAATTATGTTCAATTTGTAACAATGAAAATACATCCTGCATATCAGGTATTTACATTACAATTCATAACAGTAGCAAAATTACAGTTATGAAGTAGCAACAAAAATAATTTTATGGTTGGGGGTCACCACAACATGAGGAACTGTATTAAAGGGTCGTGGCATTAGGAAGGTTGAGAACCACTGCTTTAGAGGTTAAGTGGAGCTCTCATCCCTGAGGGAGTCAGGGTCAGGTGCCTGATCACCATGTGGGCGAAGGCTTTTACATGTATGGATGACTATTTTTTTAAGGTATGATATTTTCTTAAACAACAAAGTGGCAAAGAACGAATTATTTTTTTAAGAAATATGACCTGTCTTAATTCAGTAAAGTGCAGAAATCATATGCATACAGCTCAATGATTATCACAGAGTAAACACACCACTGTAAACCCCACTGTGAAATAATTCTTCTTTCTAGACTTAGGCTGCAGTAGGGCTTCTTTTACAATTAAATAAGTCCCTGTATGTTTCAAACATTATGAGAAGGGCAATAGAAGGAATGTTTAAGGTCAATGGCTGGTCAGTTGGGATGACCAGCATGAATGTTAATTGGCCTTCTAACTGACCTCCTTGCAGCTCTAGAGTGAGTGAGTGTGTGTTTGTGTTTGAAGAAGGAAAAGATGTCTTCATGCATGGACTATCTGTTTCAAACTCTGGATTTCTTTTTCTTCAAATGGTCTAGACCAGTGGTTCTCAACCTTCCTAATGCCACGACCCTTTAATACAGTTCCTCATGTTGTGGTGACCCCCAACCATAAAATTATTTTCGTTGCTACTTCATAACTGTAATTTTGCTACTGTTATGAATTGTAATGTAAATACCTGATATGCAGGATGTATTTTCATTGTTACAAATTGAACATAATTAAAGCATAGTGATTAATCACAAAAACAATATGTAATTATATATGTGTTTTCCAATGGTCTTAGGCGACCCCTGTGAAAGGGTCGTTCGACCCCCAAAGGGGTCGCGACCCACAGGTTGAGAACCATTGGTCTAGACAGATCTGTCCAATAGAACCATCTGCAAAGACTGAGTGCTCTCATATACCCTTGCTGTCCAAGATGGCAGGCACTATCACCTGTGGCTGTTGAGTACTTTAAATGTGCTTAGTATTTTGGATAAATTGAGTTTTAAAATGCACTTAATTTTAATTAATTTAAATGCCTACATGTGGCTAGAGTCTACCATATTGGACAATGTAGGTCTAGAGCACAGAGCATTTCATAAAAAATTTATAGGAACTGATATATAAATTTTAATTGCAAAATATTTCAATATTGCAGAAGAATATGGAATAAAATCCATGGCATAATCCTGCTCCCTTCTCCAGAAGTTGTGTAGAGATTATTTCAGTTGCTTTCACTTTTTTCCCCTATAGGGTTTCACATAAGATACCTTATAAGAAGACAGTAGCCCCTCTCAATGGCCCTTTGTATGCATTAAAGGCTTAGCTCAAATGAGCATTCTGTGAGAGCTTTGAAGCTTGGATAGCACTTCTGTGGCAATTGCAGGATTTTTCCTTAATGGGAGGTGTGCTAAGCTCTTTGCTTCAATCACTTGGGCCCGAAAGCTATGACAGAAGCTATAGGGATTTTAACTATCTCTAGTGTGAAGCCTTTTCTGTGCTCAGAACCTGAACTACAGATTAGCCGAAAAAGGAGGAAGTGGGAGGGGGTAGAGTGGGGAGAATGCTTCTTGGAGCCCGCCCTGTGACTGCTATTCTAGCCTCCCTTCCCCAAAGTGGCTCCTATAATTACTTCAGTGAAATAACACCATGACTGAGACAAGCTTGCCCTACTGTCCGTTCAGGCTACCTGCATACTAGTAAGTTAGCTGGTTACTGTTTCTTGAAAGCTGGCAAAGGACGTGAGACTGCAGGGTCAGAGACAAAGGACTTTATTAATCACAGCAGAGCAGGCCGCGTGAACATTTATACTTGGGATGGTTCCCTTCTCCCCGAGTCCCATGGAGGTGAAGTGGAGGGGCTGGTGGACAGCTGCAGATTCATTGAGTATGTTCCAGGAGAGGGACATTGAACTTGGGGAAGCCACTGTTTTTTATAGTAAGAGGTAAGCAAGCTTGCTCTTTGTCCTTGAGGGATATATTTCCTCTTCTCTCAGCATTGTTCTGCAAACATAACTCTGAGAAATGATCTGGGTCCTGGCAGTTACTTATTGAAGAACATGATCATTTGTAAAATTTTCCATTCTGGAATTTGCTGAATGTAACCCTGTAATGTCATTTAACACGTTCCTCTGTCCCTTTATTTTCAATAAATCTGAAGCAGTGGGCAGAACGTAATGGTAAGGACTCAAGAGTCAGACTGCTGGAGTTCATTTCAGCTCTAGCACTTACAGCATGTATCATCTTAACCCACCTGTGCCTCAGTTTTTCTTTGTATAAAATGGAAATAATAATAGTACTGACTTTGGAGGATTGTTGTAAAGATTAACAGAGGTGGGACACATAACATTTTTAATGTTGCCTGGCACCTAATACATGGTCTAATGCCAGTGGTAATAGCAGTTATTTATTTATTTAAGAGACAGGGGAAATTCTACCTATTCTTCAGGATAAGCGAAATGGTCAGATGGAGGATCCCTTAGGAGGCCTGTCTCATCCATGACATCCTGTCACCTCCCAACTCTAACTTTTTGTTTCAGTGTGTAAGTGCCTGTTAACTACCTGTCCGGTGGTACTCCATACACATTAATGCTGGGCTGGAATTGAGGATTCAGGAACTCCTACGTGGACAAAGACAACATTTAGAATCAATGCAGCTATCAAAATGTGTATTTTTAAAAATAACTTTATTGTTGAGAGTATTACAGTGTCCCCCCATTATTCCTCCTCATTGCCCTCCTCCACCCAGATCCTGCTCCGCTCCAGACCTTTACCACCCTGGTGTCTTTGGGTAATGCATGCATGCATATAAGTTCTTTAGTTAATCTCTTCCCACTCCCTCCATCCCCCTTCCCTCTGAGATTGGTCACTCTGTTCCATGTCTCCATGCCTCTACTTCTATTTTAGTCATCAGTTTATTTTGTTCATTAGATTTCTTGTTTATTTATTTTGATTTTTAGATTCAATTGTTGATAGATATGTACCTTTTGCCATTTTATTGATCATATTTTTGGTCTTTTTTTTCTTCTTAAAGAAGACCCTTCAACATTTCATATAATATTATTTTGATGGTGATGAATTTTGTCTGTGAAGCTCTTTATCTGACCTTTAATTCTAAATGAGAGCTTTGCTGGGTAGAGTAATCTTGCTTGTAGGTCATTGCTATTCATCACTTTGAATATTTCTTGCCACCCCCTTCTGGCTTGCAAAGTTTCTGTTGAGAAGTCAGCTGACAGTCGTATAGGAGCTCCCTTATAGGTAACTGCTTTTCTCTTGTCTTTAACCTTTGGCATTTTAATTATTATGTGTCTTCTTTGGACTTCTTGTTTGGGACTCTCTGCACTTCCTGGACTTGTAAGTCTATTTCTTTCACCAGGTAGGGGAAGTTTTCTGTCATTATTTCTTCAAACAGTCTTTCAATTTCTTGCTCCCTCTCTTCTCCTTTTGGCACCCCCATGATGCGAATGTTGGTATGCTTGACTTTGTCCCAGATGCTCCTTACACTATCTTCACATTTTGGGATTTTTTTTGCTCTTCTGATTGGGTGTCTTTTTGCTTCCTCTTATTCCAAATTGTTAATTTGATTCTCAGGATCCTCTATTTGACTTCTGATTCCCTGTAAATTATTCTTCATTTCAGTTAGTGTATCTTTCATTTCTGACTGGTCTTTTTTCATGTCTTTAATGTTCTCACTGAGATCCATGAAATTCTCACTAAGTCCCTTGAACCTCTCATTAAGATCCTTGAGCATCCTTATAACCATTATTGTTTTTTGTTAATCCTCACCTGAGGATAGTTTTCCATTGATTTTTAGGTAGAGTGGAAGAGAGAGGGAAAGACAGAGAGTAACATCAATGTGAGAGAAACACATCGATTGGTTGCCTCCTGCAGGGCCTGGGCCTGGGAGGAGCCTACAACCGAGGTATGTGCCCTTGACCGGAATCGAACCTGGGATGCTTTGTTCTGCAGGCCGATGCTCTATCCACTGAGCCAAATCAGCTAGGGCTAACCATTGTTTTGAACTCTTTAGTAGTTTGCTTGCTTCCATTTCATGTAGTTATTTTTCTGGAGGTTTCTTCTGTTCTTTCATTTGTGGTAATGTTTTTTTGTCTCCCCATTTTGGCTGCTTCCCTGTGTTTGTTTCTATGTATTAGGTTGAGCTGCTATGTCTCATGGAATTGGTAGAGTGGCCTCGTGTAGTAGGTGTCCTGTAGGGCCCAGTGGCTCAGCCTCCTCAGTCACCTGAGCTGGGCACTCTAGGTGCACCCCTGTGTGGGCTGTGTGTACGGTCCTGTTGTAGTTGAGCCTTGATTGCTGTTGACATCACTGGGAGGAATTGACCTCCAGGCCAATTGGCTGTGAGGACCTGCTTCAACTGCAGCAAAAGAATTGCTGTGCCAGAGATACCCCTATGGAGCAGGACTTGCTTCAGTGGGGCTTTGGTGCTCACTGAGTCTGCCCCTGAGTGCGTTGCTCTTGGATGTGGTAAAGTTATAACCTGGTGTTGTCTGAAGTTCTCCACTGGGTGTACTGGCACTGGGGCCTCCTGGGAGGTACAAAGTCAGTCACTGCCTGTGCTCTGTTGGGGCCACCCAGCATGAGCTACAGAGTGATCTCCAGATGGGTGCTACTTGTGTTGGGCTTGGAGGTACTCAGGAGAGGCCAAGCTGTGAACCTTGGTAAACTACTGCTAGTGCCAGGCCGCGGCCACTTATTGAGAGGTATGGGGTACATTGAGTCCAGCTGCTGGTTCTTTGAGAGATCTTAGGAAAGTCTGAAGTTTGAGCCAGAATAGGTTATTCATATGGAAAAGACACTGTGAAGAGTTTGGGTGGGGCTGCAAATTGGGTAGGGCAGGATCTCAGGGAATCACCAGGGCAGGGTAAACAGCAGTGGTTCTCAACCTTCATAATGCCACGACCCTTTAATACAGTTCCTCATGTTGTGGTGACCCCCAACCATAAAATTATTTTCGTTGCTACTTCATAACTGTAATTTTGCTACTGTTATGAATTGTAATGTAAATATCTGATATGCAGGATGTATTTTCATTGTTACAAATTGAACATAATTAAAGCATAGTGATTAATCACAAAAACAATATGTAATTATATATGTGTTTTCGATGGTCTTAGGCGACCCCTGTGAAAGGGTTGTTTGACCCCCAAAGGGGTCACGACCCACAGGTTGAGAACCACTGGTAAACAGTGATAGAGACTCAGATATGGTGCCTGCCAGTCAGCTCTGTGCTGGGGAGGTCCTAGCACTTTTGTCTGTTCTTGTCCTCATGTTTAGTTCCTTCCATATGTCCCTGGATCCTTTCAAGCTGCTTCCCCAGCGCTGGAGCTCACAGGGAGTGAGTCCGAGTAAGTTCATGTGCAGGCCCTTTAAGAGGAACTGCCTGGGACTCTAGCAGCCTCTGTGTCACTCAGCCACAATCCTTGCTTGTTTTTATAGCCCAAAGTTATGGGCTCTTCTCTTCTTGGCACTGGAACTCTGAGGTGGGGTTCTGGTGTGGGGCTGGAACCCTTTGCTCCTCACAGGAGGCCTCCTTAGCCAAGATATCCCTACTGATTAAAAACAGGCCACATGCCCTAGCCGGTTTGGCTCAGTGGATAGAGTGTCAGCCTGTGGACTGAAGGGTCCCAAGTTTGATTCTGATTAAGGGTACATGCCTGGGTTCCGGGCTTGATCCCCAGTAGGGGGCATACAGGAGGCAGCCAATCAATGATTCTCTCTTATCATTGATGTTTCTATCTCTCTCTCCCTCTCCCTTCCTCTCTGAAATCAATAAAAATATATTAAAAAAATAAAATAAAAACAGCCACATGTGGGTGTTGGACCAGCCTGTTCCATGCTTCCACCCCTCCTACCAGTCAGTGCACTTTCTTCTTTAATTCTCTAGTTGTAGGGCTTACATTCAGCCAGATTTCAGGCAGTTCTGAATGATGGTTCTGTATTTTAGTTGTAATTTTGATGTGGTTGTGGGAGGATGTGAGTACTGGTATTTACCTACTTTAAAATGTGTAATTTCAAGATATTAAATATTTTAAGAATAGGATGCTTATAATTTGAAAAAAATTATTCTGGGTTAGGAATAAAAAACTGTTCAATTGCAAATTAACTGAGAGCCTCTCCTGATTTTCTATCCCTTTAGTGGCCTCATTGGGCGAAGCTGGGCTATGTTGTTTGCCAGTGGAGGCTTCAGGGTGAAACTGTTTGATATTGAGCAACAGCAGATAACAAACGCCCTGGAAAACATCAGGTGAGTCAGCTGGCATGTTGGTAGGAATATTGACTCTGTTACTCGCAGTGGGTCTTATTTATCACACTCTTAAAGCCATCGTCATCTGTGACTTCACTCTTTCACTTCAGTTATAGTGCCATTGAGCTGGTAAAGCCAGGCCTATAATGGTAGAATCGTCAACTAATAAGAGGTTCATATTGTGAGGAAAGGACTCAGGGTTGTAAAGATGTATAATGGGAGTAAGGGAACTCAATGTGGATCTCAGGCTTCCAGCCTGAATAAATCTGTAAACCTTTGCTGTGTCCCACAGGGCTGCAGGCCTGGGTATCCTTGCTTCTCTCTGGGTCAGCGAGCTGGTTTATACCATGTGAGAGCCACAGCTGCATGGGCATTACATTTTAGGAACAGAGGTCCTGAGGTTTGTTTTGACCTATTGATCTAATGACCGCAGGACACAGTTTAACTGTGATAACTCTAGTAGTTAAAGTTGTGAGAGTAGATGAGCTTACAAGATGTTGAGAGGTGAATTTTAGGCATAACCATAGGGGGCAGAAGAAGAATAGGAGCCAAACGAGAAAGGACGAGAATTAGGAGGTCCGAAATAGAAGAATCAAGCTAATGCAGTGTGCCAGATGGCAAGGCCCCACCTGAGTTGATGGTCACTGAACACAATTTGACATCTCAGATGTTGTTTTATTCAGGTGATTATTATCTGTCTTTGGGGGCTATACATGGATATGTAACTTGAATTTGCATTTTTTTTGGTAACAGAAATATTCTTTATCATTTACTTTCTGAAAAGACTAATATATAGGGTATGCTGTCAGGCTATAGGCATCAAGAAAAATATAGGTATTGCCCTAACTGGTTTGACTCAGTGGATAGAGTGTCGGCCTGCGGACTGAAGGGTCCCAGGTTCGATTCCGGTCAAGGGCATGTACCTGGGTTGTGGGCACATCCCCAGTAGTGGGTGTGCAGGAGGCAGCTGATTGATGTTTCTCTCTCATTGATGTTCCTAACTCTCTATCCCTCTCCCTTTCTCTCTGTAAAAATCAATAAAATATTTTAAAAAAAGAAAAAGGCCCTAGCTGGTTTGGCTCAGTGGATAGAGCATCGGCCTGTGGACTGAAAGGTACCAGGTTCGATTCCGGCCAAGGGCAGGTGCCCGGATTGCAGGCTTGATCCCCAGTGGGGGCCGTGCAGAAGGCAGCCAATCAATGATTATCTCTCATCATTGATGTTTCTATTTCTTCCTCCCTCTCCCTTCCTCTCTTAAATCAATAAAGAAATATATTTAAAAAAAAGAAAAAAAGAAAAAGAAAAATATAGGTATTAAATACAAATATTTGAGCCTAATTCTGTTGTATAACAGATTAAGAACCTGAAATCCAGAGAAGTCAGATTGCTTGTTACATACAGTGACATGTAGCCAATGTCAGGATAAAATGTCAATCTAAAAACCCCGAAAACCCCAAAATGAAACAACTACTATATAGCTACCCCCTTTATTCTGTACTGCTATGGAAGGAAGAGGAATTGACATAAATACCTACTACATTCCAGGCATGTGCTATTCACTAAGGATACACAGAGGAACAAAACAGATACAGTCCTTTCCACCATGAAGCTTATAGTCTAGTAATCTTACCATATTAATTCTCATAGTAAACCCTGTGAATCAGATATTATTGCCATTATTTTATGAGAAAAGTTAGGTCTATAAATGGTCAGTAACCTGCTCACAGACCCAGTAAGACACAAGATTCTAGCCCTGGTCTATGTACATGTTAAGGGTGGGTCTGAGCTCTTCAGTATCCATTTATACTATTTGCTTTATAGAGATCCTGCAAATACTACTTTTAATATAATATGTAATATATGCAACCAAGTAGATCATTTATGCTAGTTTATGAAGAATATAATAAATTATCTAACTTGACATCTAGAATATTATCAATACCCTGTGTGTATCTCATGGGTTTGACTCCCCTGCCTTTTCACCGGAAGCAACAAATATCCTTTATTTTGTATTTACTATTAACTTGCCTTAAAAATAGTTATATATATAACCAAACAATATATGATTTATTTTTGCTCATTTTTGTGGTTTATAAAAATATTTTTGAGATTCATCCATGTTATTGCTTATAGCTATAGTACATCTGTTTTCATCTTCTATAATAATAAAAGTGTAATATGTTAATTAGACCGGACAACCGAATGACCTTCCAGACGTCATTCCGGACATCCTTCCAGATGAAGTTGTGGCGGCGGGGGCCGAGACAGAGGCGGTTAGGGGTGATCAGGCAGGCAGGCGAGCAGTTAGGGGCAATAAGGCAGGCAGGAGAGTGGTTAGGGGCAATCAGGCAGGCATGCAGAGTGGTTAGGGGCAATCAGGCAGGCAGGCAGAGGGGTTCGGGGCAATCAGGAGGCAGGCAGAGGGGTTAGGGGCGATCAGGCAGGCAGAATGGTTAGAGGTGATCAGGCAGGCAGGCGAGCAGTTAGGGGCAATCAGGCAGGCAGGCAGAGGGGTTCGGGGCAATCAGGAGGCAGGCAGAGGGGGTAGGGGCGATCAGGCAGGCAGAGTGGTTAGGGGCGATCAGGCAGGCAGAGTGGTTAGGGGCGATCAGGCAGGCAGAGTGGTTAGGGGCGATCAGGCAGGCAGAGTGGTTAGGGGCGATGAGGCAGGCAGGCGAGCAGGTAGGGGCAATCAGGCAGGCAGGCAGAGGGGTTAGGGGTGATGAGCAGGCAGGTGAGTGGTTAGGGGCGATGAGGCAGGCAGGCAAAGGGGTTAGGGGCGATGAGTAGGTAGGCAGAGTGGTTAGGGGCGATCAGGCAGGCAGGCAGGAGAGCGGTTAGTAGCCAGCGGTGCCAAATTGTGAGAGGGATGTCTGAATGCTGGTTTAAGCCTGATCCCTCAAGGGGTCCTGGATTGTGAGAGGGTGTAGGCTGGACTGAGGGACCCTCCTCCCCCCTGCATGAATTTCGTGCACTGGGCCTCTAGTTGCTATATAATACTCTACTGTGTGACTTTGCTATAATTTATTTATCTTTTTCCTTTTGATGAACATTAGAGTTGTTTTCAGTTTGGGGCATATGTCCAGTGCATAAGTGCTTGAGTGTCTACAGGATACATATTGTAGAGTGAGATTGCTGGGTTTTTTTTCCTTCTGGGATTATGATTATATGTATATTGAACCAATTCATTCATATCTTTTAACCTCTCTCTCTCTCTTTTTTTGTCTTTGTCTTATACTGACTCCCCCCACCCCTTTTTTATTGAATTTATTGAGGTGACATTAGTTTGGAATATTATACAGGTGCACAATTTCACAACACATGATTTGTACACTGTTTTAACCTCTCTTTTATATATTCTTTCTCCCTATATCTTTGGAATATATTCTTGTTACACTTTTTTTTAAATCTTTATTTTTTTGTTAATCCTTACCTGAGCATATTTTTCCATTGATTTTTAGAGAGAATGGAAGTGACGGGGAGGAACAGAGAGAGAAATATCAATGTGAGAGAGACACATCAATTGGTTGCTTCCCACATGCGCCATGACCAGGGCTGGGGATCGAGCCTACCATCGAGGTATGTGCCCTTGACCAGAATCAAACCCAGGATCCTTCAGTCTGCAGGCTGACACTCTATCCACTGAGCCAGACTGGCTAGGGCATGGGTACAATTTTTAGATCTTCTAGTTTACTAATTCTAGTTTTAGCTGTGTCTGATCTGCTGTTTAAACCATCAATTGAGTTATTTCAATAATTAACTTTTCATTTTAAAAGTTCTATTTGGTTCTTTTCCAAATATACCTATTCATTTTTAATAGTTTCTCATTGTTTGCTCATTCTTTATGGTACCACTTTTTATTTTTTTACTTATTATTATTTTTTAATTGATTGCAGAGAGGAAGGGAGAGGGAGCGAGAGATGGAAACATCAATGATGAGAGAGAATCATTGATCAGCTGCCTCCTGCACACCCCCTACTGGGGATGGAGTCTGCAACCCAGGCATGTGCCTTGACCAGAATTGAGCCCTGACCTCCTGGTTCATAGGTCGATGCTCAACCACTGAGCCCTCTGGGCATGGTACCACTTTTAAATCTTTGAGTATTTAATATACATTGCTTTATATTATGTTAGCTTAGATCAGGAACCTCAGAATCAGGTCCTGAGATGAGAGTTCCTGGGCCAGGGTTTGATTAAGGAAATGCTCCCAGGAGAAGCCAGTTTGGTAGTGAGGGGACATGATAAGGAAGACAAAGAAACCAACTGAGGGCATGATTTCAGAAATGCAGGCTCATCAAGATTCCAGGGAAGTTCTGGAGCATGAAGTACTCTGTAAAGTCTGTCATCCCTGAAGGCAAGAGAGGTTAGCTTTCATATTCTCTTATCCATCATTGTCTAACAGCTGTCCTTGGTTGGTGTGAACTCCCAGGCACTTCCACTTCTCTGGTCTGGGTCCAGTCTACTGAAAGGTTGCTGGTTTGATCCTGGTCAGGGCACATGCTGGGGTTGTGGGCTCCATCCCTGGCAGGGGGCCTGCAGGAGGTAGCCAATAGATGTTTGCTCTCATGTTGATGTTTTTCTCTCTCTATCCTCTCCTTTCCACTCTCTCCAAAAATTAATAAAACTTTAAACAGTCATTGGGGGAATTTTAAATAAAACAATATTTTCCCGATTGACATATTCCTACTTTCTTTTTATTTTATTTAAAAAAATCTTTATTGTTGAAGGTATTACATATGTCCCTCTTTCCCCCATTGACCTCTTCCAGCCCGCCCCCCAACCTTGCCCCAGGCCTTCACCACCCTATTGTCTGTGTCCAGGGGTTATGCATATATGCATACAAGTTCTTTGGTTGATCTCTTCCCACCAATCCACCCTCCCCCACCTTCCTTCTGAAATTTGTCAATCTGTTCCATGCTTCTATGTCTCTGGATCTATTTTGTTTATCAATTTATTTTGTTTATTAGATTCTACATATGAGTGAGATCATGTGACACTTATCTTTCTCTGACTGGCTTATTTGGCTTAGCACAATACTCTCCAGGTCCATCCATGCTGTTGCAAATGGTAAGAGTTCTTTTTTTTTACAGTTGTGTAGTATTCCATTGTGTAAATGTACCATAGCTTTTTTATCCACTCATCTGTTAGTGGGCATTTGGGCTGTTAACAAATCTTAGCTATTGTAAATTGCAGTGTTATGAACATAGGGGTGCATATATTTTTTTCTGATTGGTGTTTTGGTTTTCTCAGGATATGTTCCTAGAAGTGGGATCACTGGGTCAAATGGGAGTGCCATTTTTAATTTTTTTGAGGAAACTCCATACTGTTTTCCACAGTGGCTGCACCAATCTGCATTCCTACCACTAATATACTAGGGTTCACTTTTTTCCACATCATCACCAAAACTTGTCTTTTGTTGATTTTTTTATGATAGCCATTCTGACAGGTGTAAGGTGATACCTCATTGTCGTTTTGATTTGCATCTCTTGGAAGATAAGTGACTTTGAGCATGTTTTCATATGTCTCTTGTCCTTCTGTATATCCACTTTGGAGAAGTTCTATTTAGGTCCTTTGCCCTATTTTTAATTGGATTGTCTGTCTTCCTTTTGTTAAGTGGTATGAGTTCCCTATAAATTTTGGAAATTAACCCCTTATCGGATGTACCATCATTGGCATGTTCTCCCATGCAGTGGGCTGGTGATTTCTTTTGCTGTGCAGAAGCTTTTTATTTTGATGTAGTTCCTTTGGTTTATTTTTTCTTACTTCCTTTGCCCAAGGAGATGTATCTTATCTAATAAAGAGGGAATATACAAATTGCCTGTCATGCCATAACGGTCAAGATGGCTGCGCCCACAGTGGAGGCAGGGATTCCGTAACATAAGATGGCTGCGCCCACAGCAGAGGCCGAGTTCCCGTAATGAGCCTTAACGAGCAATCAGCAGGGACCTGAGGCTGTGTGGCGCTGGGCTGGGGCAGGGGACCTGAGGCTGCGCACCCCACCTGGCGGGGCTTGACAGGGGACCTCAGGCCGTGTCCCCTGCCCACCGGGGCTTGACGGGGGACCTGAGGCCACAACCCCTGCTCTGGTGCCAGGCCGGGGGACCTGAGGCCACGCCCCCCCACCTGGCGGAGCTTGATGGGGGTGGGGCCGGCCAAGTCTGGATCTAGCCCAATGGGGGTAGGGCTGGCCAGGTCTGGGTCTTGCATGATTTCGAGGTGCACGTGGGTGGGCGGGGACTTGACTCTGGTTCCCGTGGCGCACCCCAGACTCTGACAGGAGGAAGATTTTTTTATATACATTTTACTAATTTTCTGTCATCTCTGACACTTCTATTATAGAGAAAGGGCAAATAGCAATATTAAAATATTTCCTCTAATTAATTCCCTTTTAATGTGCATGAATTTCATGCACCGGGTCACTAGTCTATAACATATTGCCATGAGAAGTGTCTGAGATTTTGCTGCCTATGGTTTAAGTCTTATCCATTTTGAGTTTATTCTTGTGTAAGTTAAGATATGTTCCCTCTATTCTTGTGTATGGTTGTCTAGTTTCATTTTTTTTGTATGTATCTGTCCAGTTTTGCCAACACCATTACTAGTATTGAAGAGACTCTCTTGACTCCATTGTATGCTCTTGCCTCCTTTGTCAAATGTTAATTGATCATAATGGCTTGGGTTGATTTCTGGGTTCTCCGTTCAGTTCCATTGATCTATATGCCTGTTCTTGTGCCAGTACCAGGCTGTTTTGAATTCAGTGGCTTTGTAGTATAATTTGAACTCTGGTATTATGATTCCTCCAACTTTGTTCTTTCTCAGAATTGCTGCAGCTATTCGGGGTCTTTTTTGGTTCCATGTAAATTTTTGGAGCGTTGGTTCTAGATCTGTGAAATATGCTGTTGGTATTTTAATTGGGATTGCATTGAATTTATAGATTATCTTGGGTAGTATGGTAATTTTAATGATGTTGATTCTACCAATTCATGAACACGGTATATTCTTCCACTTTATTATATCTTCCCCTCTCTCTTTTTTCAATGTCTGGTAGTTTTCGGAGTAGTAGTCTTTTACCTCCTTGGTTAAGTTTGTTCCTAAGTATCTTAACTTTTTTGTTGCAATGGTAAATGGGATTGTTTTTTTAGTTTCTCTTTCTGTGAGTTCATTATTGGTGTATACATATGCCATCGATTTCTGGGTGTTAATTTTGTATCTTGCTACATTGCCAAATTCATTGGTCAATATCATATCATCTGCGAATAATGAGTTTTATTTCCTTCTTTCCAATTTGAATGCCTTTTACTTCTTCTTGTCTGATCACTCTGGCGAGGACTTTCTGTATTATTTTGAATAAGAGTGGTGAAAGTGGCCATCCCTGTCTTGTTCCTGTTCTTAAGGGAAATGGTTTTAGTTTTTGCCCATTGAATATGATGTTGGCTGTAGGTTTGTCATGTATGGTTTTTATTGTTGAGATATCCTCCCTAGAGTTCCACTTTGCTCAGAGTTTTTATCAAAAAAGGGTGTTCTGCCCTAGCTGGTTTGGCTCAGTGGATAGAGCGTTGGTCTGCAGACTAAAGGGTCTCAGATTCGATTCTAGTCAAGGGCACATGTGTGGGTTGTGGGTTCGATCCCCAGTAGTGGGTGTGCAAGAGGCAGCTGATCAATGATTCTCTCTCATCATTGATGTTTCTATCTTTCCCTCTCCCTTCCTCTCTGAATTCAATAAAAAATATATATTTTTAAAAAGGGTGTTTATTTTGTCAAATGCTTTTTCTGCATTAATTGAAATGATGATGTGAATTTTATATTGCAGTCTGTTTATGTGATGTATCATGTTTATTGATTAGTGAATATTATACCAGCCTTGTATCCCTGGAATAAATCCCACTTGGTCATGGTGTATTATCTTTTTAATGTATTGCTGGATCCTATTTGCTAAAATTTTGTTGAGGATTTTAGCATCTATGTTCATCAGGAACATTGGCTTGTAATTCTATTTCTTAGTAGTGTCTTTATCTGGTTTTGGGATGAGGGTAATGCTGGCCTCATAATAAAGAGCTTGGAAGTGTTCCTTCCTCTTGAATTTTTTTGAAATAGTTTGAGGAGGATGGGTGTTAGTTTTATTTTGAATGTTTGGTAAAACGCTCCTGTGAAGCGGTCCAGACCAGAGCTTTTGTTTGCTGGAAGTTTTTTATTTTTTAAATTATTTTTAATTTTTTTTTTATTATTGCTTCAGTTTCATCAGTAGTTATCAGCCTTTTCAGGTTTTCTGATTCTTCCTGATTGAGTTTTGGAAGATTGTATTTTTTCTGGGAATATGTCCATTTTGTCCAGGTTGTCCAGTTTATTGGACTCTATCCATTCATAGTATTTCTTTATGATCCTTTGTATTTATGTTGGGTCAGTTGTTACTTCACCTGTTTGATTTCTGATTTTGTTTATTTGGGTCCTCACTCTTTGTTTCTTGATGAGTCTGGCTGGAGAATAATCAATCTTGTTTATCCTTCAAAGAACCAGCTCTTGGTTTTATTGGTCTTTCATATATATATATTTTTTGTCTTTATGTAATTTATTTCTGCTCTGCTCTTTATTATTTCCCTCCTTCTACTTACTCTGGGCTTTTCTTGTTGTACTCTTTCTAATTCTTTAAGTTGTAGGGTTAGATACCTTATTAAAAGTTTTTCTTGGCTTTTGAGGTAGGTCTGCAGTACTATGAACTTCCCTCTCGGAATTGCTTTCACTGTGTCCCATAGCTTTTGGATTGTTGTGTGTTCATTGTAATTTGTTTCTAGGATGTTTTTGATTTCTTCTTTTTTTTTTAATATATTTTTTATTAATTTTTTACAGAGAGGAAGGGAGAGAGATAGAGAGTTAGAAACATCGATCAGCCGCCTCCTGCACACTCCCCACTGGGGATGTGCCCGCAACCAAGGTACATGCCCTTGACCGGAATCGAACCTGGGACCTTTCAGTCCCCAGGCCGATGCTCTATCCACTGAGCCAAACCGGTTTCGGCTTGATTTCTTCTTTGATCTGTTTGGTAACCCAATCATTGCTTAATAGCATGCTAGTTAGCCTTCATGTGTTTGAATGTTTTTTATTGTAGTTGATTTTAATTTCATGCCTTTGTGATCTGAGAAGATGCTTGATATGATTTCAATCTTCTTGAATTTGTAGAGATTTAGCCTGTGTCCTAAGATGTGAAAATGTCCCATATGCACTTGAGAAGAATGTATATTCTGTAGCTTTGGGGTGAAATGTTCTCAAGATGTCAGTTAATTCCATCTGATCTAGTGAGTCGTTTAGGATCGCTGTTTCCTTGTTGATCTTTTGTGTAGAAGATCTATCCAGTGATGGCAGTAGAGTATTAAATTTCTCTAATGTGATTGTGTCGCTATTGATCTTTCCCATGATATCCTCCAGAAATTTTTTATATATTTGAATGCTCCTGTATTGGATGCATGTATGTTCACCAGAGTTATATCCTATTGTTGTATCAGTCCCTTTAGCATTATGAAATAGCCTTCACTTTGAAGTCTATTTTGTCTTATATGAGTATTGCTACCCTAGCTATCTTTTCATTTCCATTTGCCTGAAAAAAAATTTTTTCCATCCCTTCACTTTCATTCTGTGTGAGTCCTTTGTTCTGAGGTACATTTTTTTTGTTTGTTTGTTTTGTTTTTTTGAGGTGGGTTTCTTGTAGATAGCATATATATGTGTCATGTTTTCTTATCCATTCAGCTACCCTATGTCTTTTGATTGGAGCATTTAAGCCATTTACATTTAAGGTACTCACATTGATAGGTACTTACGTGTTGCCATTTTTATTTTCATTATTTTTATATATTTTTATTGATTTCAAAGAGGAGGGGAGAGGAAGAGAGAGATAGAAACATCAATAATGAGAGAGAATCATTGATTGGCTGCCTCCTGCATGCCCCCTACTGGAGATTAAGCCCTCAACCCGGGCATGAGCCCTTGACTGGGATTGAACCTGGGACCCTTCGGTCAGCAGGCTGATGCTCTAGCCACTGAGCAAAACTGTCTAGGGCGCCATTTTTATTTTTTATGACTGCGTTCTTTTCTTTTTTTCTATTTCTTCTTACAATAGTCCCTTTAGCATTTCTTGCAGTGCTGGTTTGGTGGTAATAAACTCTTTTAGCCATTTTTTTACCTTTGATTTTGAATTATAGCCTTGTTGGATAGCGTAGTCTTGGGTTCAGTTCCTTCATTTTCATTACCTTGCATACTTAAAGCCATTCCCTTCTGGCCTGAAGTGGTTTTATTGAGAAGTCAGCTGACAGTCTAATGGGAGCTCCCTTGTAGGTCTCTCTTGCAGCCTTTAAGATTCTTAAAGGCTCAGTGTGGGTCTTTTGTTGTTCTCTTGGCTGGGGCTCTCTGTGTTTACTGAACTTGAGTGAATTTTTCCTTCACCAGGTTAGGGAAATGTTCTACCATCATTTCTCCAAACAGGTTCTTTGTTCCTTGCTTGGATTCCTTCCTTTTGTTACCTCTGTGATGTGAATGTTGTTACATTTCACGTTGTTCCAAAGCCCAATTATATTCTCCTTCTGCTTTTTAATTTTTTTTTTTCCATTTGCTGCTCTGAATGGTGTTTTTTCTACCTTGTCTTCTGATTCACTGATTTGGTCCTCAGCTTCTTCCAGTCAACTCTTGAATCCTCCCAGGGTGTTTTTTTGTGTGTTTTTTTTTTTTTCATTCTCAACTGAGGATATTTTTCCATTGATTTTTAGAGAATGGAAGAGAGAGGGAACAATAGATAGAAATATTGATGTGAGCGAAACACATCGATTGGTTGCCTCCTGCATGAGTCCCGACCAGGGCCCCAGGCTGGGGAAGAGCCTGCAACAGAGGTATGTGCCCTTGACTGGAATGGAACCTGGCACCCTTTGGTCTACATGCTGACACTCTATCCACTGAACAAAACTGGCTAGGGCCCAGGATGTTCTTTATTTCAGCTATATCTTTCCTTATTTCTGATTGATTATTATTTATTCTTTCAACATCTCTTTCCATGTTGGTGTAGCTCTCATTAATTCCCTTAATATTCTCATTAATTTTCTTATAATTGTTATTTAGTTGCTTATAGTTCTCACTGAATTGTTAGAGTACCCTTATTACCAATACTCTGAATTATTTACCTGAAAAATTGCTTGCCTTCATTTAATTTAGTTTCTTTTCTGGAGATTCCTCCTTTTCTTTAATTTGGGGGTTGTTTCTCTGTCTGCCTATTTATCTGTCCCTTTGATTTGTTTCTGTGTATTAACTCAAACTGCTCTGCCTTCCAGACTTTGCAGGGTCTTATATAGTAGGTGTTTTGTGGGTCCCAGTGGTGCAGTCTCTTATATCTCCTGAGCTGGCTGCTCTAGGAAAGCCTCTTACTTGAGTTATTTGGGTCCTCCTGTTGTAGTTTGGTGTCTAATGTTATTGTCCCATTCGAGGATGGAGTCTCCTCTCAGCCTGGTTGACTATGTGGCTCACCCCAACCACGTTGTGTGAGCTGTTGTGGAGGTACTGACTGAGCAGAACAAAATATAAAAATAGGAAACAGAAGAAAATCAAAAACATACACAAGACTCCTACAGCACCAAAAAAAGCAACCACCAGAGAAGAATTATGAAAGAGAAAAGAGTGCAAGAATGATAGAAAAAAGAAAAGAAAGAGAAAATATGAAGGGAAGACAAAACACAACAAACTAACAAAAGCACAAACAAAAAACAATAAGAAAAGGGGTGGCAGAATATGTAGATGCAGAGCTAAAATAAAGAAAATAAGAATGGAGAGTTAGAGGAATAGGGGAAGGAAAAGAGTTTAAAATAAAAGAGGGAGAAGAAAAGTGAAGAGACAAAAATAATTTGTAAAGGGAAATAGAGGAGAAAGCAGATAGATCTAAAATAAAAGAACAAAAAAGATGAAAAAGCAGGAGAAAAACAAAAGAGAAAGAAAAGAGAAAAAAAATTAGTAGGAAAAGAAGAGGAAAGTTAGATATATGAATAAAACACCAGAGATTAGAATAATAACAAATCAATAAAGCAGTGTTAACGTAAAAACATTCAAACCTGTAAAGAATTTTTGTGAGTTTGAGCCAAACTGTCCACAATTGCCTGGAAGCAGTATCTCAACAGATTGGGATAGTGCTCCAGAGAATGGCGGTTTCTCATCTATTTTTATACATTGCAGTCAAAGGAAGGGATGTAGGTGGGTTACATGAAACCCACTGTTGATAGATTAGAGAGGTGGGAGAAAGCAATGTGGGGAAACCCCTGAGATTAGATAAAAAGTAAAATGATAAACACATACTTCGGTGGGTGCAGGATAGTTAACAGTCAACAATTAACGTGATAACAATAACAATGAAGGAATTTGTGGTATCTGTCCTGGCTCCTAGACTGTACCCCAAGTGGTCCGGAAAAAGGGAAGTTACAAGTTACCCAGAGATTTCAAGGATATGTTATCATAGATGCAAAAAAGACAGATAGGCTCAGTTAAGGTAAAGGTTGACCTTGTCAGTGAAGATGCCAACCTAGGAGGTAACTATCCACCATAACTACTTTTAGTTAAAGTTTAATTTCAGACCATCCTTTGTGGTTACTTTAGGTCTTTGAGTTTGCAAGACCGCCATGCAGGCCTTCCCTGAGCTTGTTAGGTTAGCATGTGGCCCCTTTGGTCCACAGTAGATAGATAAAGAAGATAAATTTTAAAAGGGGGAAAAAAAGAAAGAAAAAAAAAACACCCCAAAAGTAAAAGAAATGCCCGGCCAGCGTGGCTCCGTGTTTGAGCTTCGACCTATACCAGGAGGTCCTGGTTCAATTCCCAGTCAGGGCACATGTCCTGGTTGCTGACTTGATCACCAGTAGGGGGCTTGCAGGAGGCAGCCAATTAATAATTCTCTCTCATCATTGATGTTTCTCCCCCTCTCCCTCTCCCTTCATGTCTGAAATCATTAAAAAAAATATTTTTTTAAAAAAAGGAGAAAAAGGGGAGGAAAAAAGAGAAAAGAAGAAAAAAAAGGGAAGAAAAAAAGTAACAAAACTGAAGAGCATTTGTTTCCGGCAAGTTTAGTGCCCCCTGGGAGCTCTCTTTGGATCCCACTCTTCCCTTCTGTCTGCCAATTCTAGGCTTCCTGTTAGGTACTTAGGTAGTAACCACTTGCAGGCACTATGTTTTGGCTTTCAGTAACCTGCTTGTAGCTACAAGTGATCCATTGATCCACCGTTTGTGTCTGCTTCCACAGGCCTTGGCTGCAAACAGGAGGGGCCAGTCTACCTTCTAAAGTAGGTTTTTTAGCAGCATGGGGCCCAGGCCTGGGTCAGTAAATTTCCCCTGCTCTGCCTTTGTCCCCCTTTGCTTGCTAGCCAGGTGTCAATCTTAATCACTCAAAAGTCTGTTTCTGAAAGGGCTTTAGGTGGGGGTAGATGTTATTTAGCTTTTAGAGAATATGGTGGGTGTGTTTCCCTGCCCCAGAGCTACTTCTCCACAAGTGGCTCAAAATATTACTCTGCCCTTGGCTGGACAGAGATCCTTGTATGGAGACCAACGGGGTCCGCTTGAAACCTGGAGTTTTTTTGGTTTTTTTTTTGCAAGAAAAACAATTTTAAATAGAATATTGTTATATGCAATAAATATTAATATAATATTTCAAAAAAATATTTCAAGAAAAATGATTTTAAGTATAATAATGTTACATGCAATAAAGATTAATATTTCAGGAAAAATTATTTTACCCTATATAATAGGCTAATATGCAAATTGACTGAACGGCGGAACGACCGGTCACTATGACATGCACTGATCACCAGAGGGCAGACTCTCAATGCAGGAGCTGCCCCCTGGTGGTCAGTGTGCTTCCATAGTGGGAACACTGCTCAGCCAGAAGCCTGACTTATGGCTGGCAAGTGCAGCGGCGGTGGCAAGAGCCTCTCCTGTCTCCCTGGCAGCACTAAGGATCGACTGATTGCTTAGGTGGTGAGCGGGCCTAAGCCGTCAGTTGGACATCCCCTGAGGGCTCCCGGACGATAAGAGGGCGTAGGCTGGGTTGAGGGAACCCCCCTGCCTGAGTGCACAAATTTTGTGCACTGGGCCTCTAGTCTATAATAATATTACATACAGTAAAAATTAATATTTCAAGAATAAAGATTTTAAATGTAATAATATTACCAAAACTGTACTAACATAGTATAATATCACAAAAGTTGTAGGAAATATTAAAAATCTGCAAATACCAGGATTATTTTTATTATAATTAAAGTATTTTTTATCTCTGGTTGTATTTTGGTTCATCAGTTTAGGTTGTTCATTATATTTCACAAATGAGTGAGATCATCTGATATTTATCTTTCTCTGACTGGCTTATTTCGCTTAGCATAATGCTTTCCAGGGCTATCCATGCTGTTGCAAATGGTAAGAGTTTCTCCTTTTTAACAGCAGCATAGTATTCCATTGTATAGATGAACCACAGTTTTTTAATCCACTCATCTGCTGATGGGCACTTAGGCTGTTTCTAAATCTTAGTTATTGTGAATTGTGCTGCTATGAACATTGGGTGCATATATCCTTTCTGATTGGTGTTTCTGGTTTCTTGGGATATATTCCTAGAAGTGGATTTATTGGGTCAAATGGGAGCTCCATTTTTAATTTTTTGAAGAAACTCCATACTGTTTTCCACAGTGGTTGCACCAGTCTGCATTCCCACCAGCAGTGCAAGAGGGTTCCTTTTTCTCCACATCCTCACCAGCACATGTCGTTTGTTGATTTGTTGATGACAGGCATTCTGACAGGTTTGAGATGGTACCTCATTGTTGTTTTGATTTGCATCTCTCGGATGATTAGTGACTTTGAGCATGTTTTCATATGTCTCTTGGCTTTCTGAATGTCCTCTTTTGAAAGGTGTCTATTTAGGTCCTTTGCCCATTTTTTGATTGGATTGTTTATCTTCCTTTTGTTAAGTTGTATGAGTTCCCTATAAATTTTGGAGATTAGGCCCTTATCAGATATAATGTTGGCAAATATGTTCTCCCATGTAGTGGGCTTTCTTGTTGTTTTGTTGATGGTTTCTTTTGCTGTGCAGAAACTTTTTATTTTGATGTAGTCCCATTTGTTCATTTTCTCTTTAGTTTCAACTGCCCTAGGAGCTGTATCAGTGAAGAAATTGCTTTGGCATATGTCTGAGATTTTGTTGCCTTTGAATTCTTCTAGAATTTTTATGGTTTCCTGTCGTACATTTAAGTCCTTTATCCATTTTGAGTTTATTTTTGTGTATGGTGTAAGTTGGTGGTCTAGTTTCATTTTCTTGCATATATCTGTCCAATTTTCCCAACACCACTTATTGAAGAGACTATCTTGGCTCCATTGAATGTTCTTTCCTCCTTTGTCAAATATTAATTGAGCATATTGGTTCGGGCCGATTTCTGGGTTCTCTATTCTATTCCATTGATCTATATGCCTGTTCTTGTGCCAGTACCAGGCAGTTTTGAGAACAGTGGCTTTGTAATACAGCTTGATATCTGGCATTGAGATCCCACCTACATTGTTCTTTCTCAGGATCGCTGCAGCTATTCGGGGTCTTTTTTTATTCCAGATGAATTTTTGGAGAGTTCGTTCTAGATCTTTGAAGTAGGCCATTGGTATTTTAATGGGAAGTGCGTTGAATTTATAGATTGCTTTGGGTAGTATGGACATTTTAATGATGTTGATTCTACCAATCCAAGAACATGGTATGTTCTTCCATCTCTTTATGTCTTCCTCTATCTCTTTTTTCAACGTCCTGTAGTTTTCTGAGTAGAGGTCTTTTACCTCTTTAGTTAAGTTTATTCCTAGGTAGCTTAATTTTTTTGGTGCGATGGTAAATGGGATTGTTTTTATAATCTCTCTTTCTGAAAGTTCACTATTGGTGTATAGAAATGCCTCAGATTTCTTGGGGTTAATTTTGTATCCTGCTACATTGCCAAATTCATGTATTAAGTCTAGTAGTTTTTTGATGGAGTCTCTAGGGTTTTGTATGTATAATATCATGTCATCTGCAAATAAGGACAGTTTTACTTCCTCTTTTCCAATTTGGATGCCTTTTATTTCTTCTTCTTGCCTAATTGCAATGGCTAATACTTCCAGTACTATGTTGAACAGGAGTGGTGAGAGTGGGCATCCCTGTCTTGTTCCTGTTCTTAGGGGAAATGGTGTTAGTTTTTGTCCATTGAGTATGATGTTGGCTGTGGGCCTGTCATATATGGCTTTTATTATGTTGAGGTATGATCCTTCTATTCCCACCTTGCTGAGAGTTTTTATCAAAAATGGGTGTTGGATTTTGTCGAATGCTTTTTCTGCATCAATTGATATGACCATGTGGTTTTTTTCTTTCAATTTGTTTATGTGATGTATTACGTTTATTGATTTACGGATGTTGTACCATCCTTGCATCCCTGGGATAAATCCTACTTGGTCATGGTGTATGATCCTTCTGATGTACTGTTCATCTGCGAATAATGACAGTTTTACTTCTTTTCCAATTTGGATGCCTTTTATTTCTTCTTTTCTGATCACTATGGCTAGTATTCTCAGTACTTGGGTCATGTTTTCTTATCCATTAAGCCACCCTGTGTCTTTTGATTAGAGCATTTAATCCATTTATGTTTAAGGTTATTATTGATAGGTACTTGTTTGTTGCCATTTTAATTCTTTATGCCTGCATTCCTTGTTTCCTTTCTATTTCTTCTTTTTACAACAGTCCTTTTAGCATTTCTTGAATTGCTGGCATGGTGGTAATAAATTCCCTTAGCCTATTTTTTGTCTGCGAAGCTTCTGATTTCACCATCAATTTTGAATGATGCCTTGCTGGGTAGAGTATTCTTGGATTAGGTCCCTTGCTTTGCATCACTTTGTATACTTCATTCCTTTCCCTTCTTGCTTGATGTGTTTCTGTTGAGAAATCACTTGATAATCTAATGGGAGGTCACTTGTAAGTAACTCTCTGTCTCTCTCTTGAAGCCCTTAAGATTCTTTGTTTTTAACGTTTGCCATTGTAATTATGACATGTCTTGGTGTGGGTCTTTTGGGGTTCATTGTGTTTGGGACTCTTTGTGCTTGTGTGACTTTTTTCTTCCTCAAGTCAGGGAAGTTTTCTGTCATTATTTCTTCAAATAGGTTTTCTATTCTTTGTTCTTCTTCTTGTCCTTCTGACACCCCTATTAGGCATATGTTGCCTCATTTCATGTTGTCCCAAAGCTCCGTTAAACTCTCCTCCTGCTTTTTAATTTTTTTCCAATTGCTGTTCAGGTTGGGGTTTTTTTCCACCCTGTCTTCTAACTCACTCATTTGATCCTCCACTTCTTCTAGTCTACTACTGAAACCTTCTATTGTGTTCTTTATTACATCTATATTATTCTTCATTTCCTCTTGATTCTTACATATGTTGGTGAATTTCTCATCTGGATGGTTGAGCATCTTTATAACCATTACTCTGAATTCTTTCTCTGTCATATTGCTTGCCTCTATTTTGTTTAGTTTCTTTTCTGTCAATTCCTCTTTTTCTTTCCTTTGGGGATTGTTTCTTTGTCTCCCCATTTTGCTGTCTCTTTCTGGCCCTGGGCACCCTGCTTGGGGTCTGAGAGGTAAAAGCCCCTAGTGGTCCAGTGATCTGGGACTTGTTAACCAGGAGGATGGGTCTGCCTTGGGTCTCAAACATTTATTGACTCTGCTCTGAGTTGTACCCCCTTCTGTTGTCTGATTCACATGTTTGTGGTCGCGGGTGGGCTGGGGGTGAGATGAGGGTGCGTGCACACATCCTCTGATCCTCTTCTGTGTGACTCCCTGTGAGTCCCCAGAGCTCTCTGGCCTGCAGTTCAGTTTGTGTCCTTGGATCCTGCAGCAGGGTGGCGCCCCAGAACCCTCTAGCAGTGAACTTGTTGCAGAGTCCTGTGAGCCATGGGTGGGTGCACTGGGTTGCACTGACTGCTCTGTCCTAGGGCCAGTATTGGGACAGTCGCCTGGTGGTTCTGTGTCACTGTGGCATTCCTGACCTGAGCCTGGAATTGGTGCGTCACTGGGCAGCTCCTGGTTGCTATGGCACTGCTGACCTGGGGCTGGGTGTTGGGGCATCACTGGGCAGCTCTATGTCACTGTTGCACCACTGACCTGGGTCCAGGGTTGGGGCTTCGTCGGGCAGCTCTGTGTCACGACAGCAGCGCTGTCCTGGAACCGGGTTTGGATTGGTTGCTGGGCAGCTCTGAGTTGCTAGGGCAGCGCTGACCTGATTCCAGGGTTGGGGTGTCACTGGGGGCCCTGTCGCTACAGCAGCCCTATTAGCGTGGGATCCTAGAGTGCTGGGTCCTGGTGCAGGGGTGAAGAGGCGCATGCTGAGGTCGCTCTGGCAAGCACTCACTGCAGACGTCTGGGAGCCTGCGGGGAGGTATTGCGCCACTCACTGCCAGGGCACAGTGGTGGTGGCTGGCAAGCTGCTCCCTGCACCGTCTGGGGTGGTGTCTGAGGCCAGTCTGAGTGTTGGTGTGGCTGCACTTCTGGCCTCCACTGCTCCCCTCTATAAGATGGTATGGGTTCCATGACAAAGCCCCACTGGCCTGGGAGTGCCCGTGGCAATGGCAGGGGCTCCCGTCTAGGAGAGCCCGATCTGCCGGGACTCCTGTGAGATCTAACTGTCCCTCACTCACCCACCCACACACCACACACGTCCACATACGCCTCTCTCGCTCCTTTACTCACTCACACTCTTTTCCTCCCTGATGTCCTGCCGGCCACCATTTTGGGATCCTCTCATTTCATCTTTTATTTCATAGAGCCAATTCCAACTCAGTTGTGACCAAGAAAAAAACTGTAAAATATCTAACTGAAAAGTTCTTTGTTCTGTATCTTGGGGGGTATTTTTATTTTAGACTTTCTTTTTTAGGTATATCATTAAAGGTTTTGGCCACTTTTGAAGTCCTTTCAGGCATTAGGAGTACATGGGGAAATTGTAGGTAGGTTTTTTCCCCCCATTTTTTAAAGGCCAGATTAAAGGTATTCTTGTTACTCTGCTACTTTGCTTGATGAAAAGCTAGTGTTTCTTTATTTTTTTTTAAATCCTTACCTGTGGATATGTTTTCACTGATTTTTAGAGAGAGAAGAAGGAGAGAGAGAAAAAAAATCGATGTGAGAGAGAAACATTAGTCGGTTGCCTCCCATATGCTCCCTGACCAGGGATTGAACCCGAAAACTAGATATGTGCCCTGACCAGGAATCAAACCCACAGCCTTTTGGTGCACAGGATGACACTCCAACCCATTGAGCCACCCAGCCAGGGCTGAAAACGTAGTGTTTCTTAATGTTATTTGTGCCCAATTAGATTGAACTTTTAGATATCAGTTTGTAAGACTTTTAAACCAAAAATTCCAAAATAATTTATTTTTTAAACAGAGCATATTTAATATACAACTTCAGATAATTTCTTATTATTATCTGACTTATTATAGAAAAAGCAAATGTACTGAATTCTTATGTATCTAAGACTTAGAGTGCACACAGTTCTTTCCTCAATAGCAGAGACTGAATCTTTACAACTCATTCAGATTTAAGTTGAGTTAATGTAAATATGCAGAACTGGTTGTACCTCTTTGGCTGAAAGTAGAGAATCTCAGGGTATCTTATAACTGACTTCCTCTTTCTTCTCAAGTTATTGTGTGCAAAGTGCTTCAGGAAAATTAGGTTGAGGAGTGTCATGTTGCCTTCCTAGGGAGTACTAAATTTTTGGTCTTGTGCCACCTGCTTTCCCTTTTTAAATCAAAAGATTTTCAAAGTGCCTTTCCTGTACAGAGAGACCGTTTAAGAGAATTGAGTTCAAGCCTTATTTTTGTAATTATTTTGATCAGTAAGGTGAAGTCTGAGTTTCAAAATTTTTTCAGCCAGGAAAGAATTATTGCTGCTGCTTTCAGTCAGTAAACTGTGTCAACCTCAGGTTAACAATAACATTAGCTCATGTCAACAGCAACACTGTATTGGCTATAGTCCCTACATGTTCAGGAACCAAAGATTAAAATGTTCCTGACCATATATTTGGCATAAGGTATAAGGAGAACCTTTTGTTAAGAAATATAAACAGCCTGTCTTCCTGATTGGGTCCTTTTATGACACTCTTCATTCATTACACTAGGTTGTGAGCTTCATGAGGACTCTCAAGTACCCCTCGTTATTCAGATGTTATGCGATCTCTGTGAGAGCCATATGGGCACAGAGAGCCATGTGGGCACAGAAATAGCAAGGTGCAAGTTTCTTGTCCATAGAGCCTGGAACATCATGGGCACTAGCTCAGTCATTGTTTTAACTGAGTAATTGGAACCTTTTCTTGAATCTCAAAAGGCAGTTCTTCATAGTCTTTTTCCTGCCATCAGTTCCATCCTTGTAGTTTGGTTCACTTCCCATATTCAGATTCTCCTGAACATTCTGTAGTAGAAAATAAAATGTTGAAATTCATTACCTCTGCATGAAAATTCTGTGTAACAACTATTAAACAAATCTTAAATGAATAGAAATGGTGCATCTTGATTCTGAACTTGTAAAAATGAACTTAAACTGGATGAGGTTGATTTTTTAAAAATTAATAAAACATTAGAAGATTTAAGAAATTATTATCACAACTCATACCATGCCCAGAGATCTTAGTGAATTAAAAAATTAAAATTAAAAAGCTGTCATCCAAGACTATTCTTTTCCTACCAGGGTTAGCAAAATGAGTAACTTAAAACTTAACATTTTTATCAATGGGAGAAAAAAAGGGGATGTATGTAATACTTTCAACAATAAAGATTAAAAACATACACACACACACAAAAACTTAACATATTTAATTTTTAAAAATCTTCACCTGAGGATTTTTTGTTTTTGTTTTGTTTCGTTTTTTTGTTAATCCTAATCTAAGGATATTTTTTCCATTGGTTTTTAGAGAGTGGAAGGGATGGGGAGAGACAGAGAGAGAGAAACATCAATGTGAAAGAGACACATTGATTGGTTGCCTCCCACATGCTCCCCTACCAACTGGGGCCAGAGATGGAGCCTGCAACCGAGGTACATGCCCTGGACCAGAATTGAACCTGTGACCCTTCAGTCCGCAGGCTGATGCTCTATCCACTGAGGGTGAGGATATGTTTTTTAACTGATTTTTAAAAAAATTTTTTTTTTAGAGAGAGAGAAGAAGGGAGAGAGAGAGAGAAACATTTATGTGAGAGAGAAACATTGATAGGCCACCTTCTGTATGTATCCTGAGCGGGAATCAAACTTGCAACTTTTTTGTATATGGAACAAAGCTTCAAGCAACTGAGCCACCTGGCCAGGGCAAACTTAACATATTTAAATCTCAGAACAGAAAGGTAGTTGACCTTGGAAAAGCTCATTGGCAGATGCTTCACTACTTGGTTTTTGTTTTGCATTATATTTGTTGGGCACATACTAGGTCTTAATTAAGAATTTGAGAGGATGAATATATTTTAAGAAGAAAAAAATCAAGTAAGCAAAGTTTTATATGGACCCATAGATGAGGAGTGTTTTACTTCGTACGATTTAGATCCAGTCTCCTTGCCACATAGTGATGGGGCCAGTCTTGCCCTCGAGGGACCAGGACTCCCTGGTGTGGGCCATGTTGACGTCTCAGTAACCAACTCTTTCTGGGGCAGAGAACAGCTGCCTTGTCTGGCTGGAGTCTGTATCAGAAATCACCCTCTTTTGGTAAACCTACTCTCCTCAGTGTCTTTACTGCCACCTCTCTACCAGCTGAAGATTGTTGTTGTGGTACTCAATCCACCTAAAAATGAATCTGCTTTCTAAATAGATAGGGATTTAATAAACCACCAGAAGTGACCTCTGAAATGAGGTGGCTGCCCTGGACTCCGTCTCCTGAGTAACTGAACTGCTTGTCCCTGAACTTGGTGTTCCCAGTAATGGCCTCAGGGCTTGTTTATAACTTGCTACCCTGATCTCTGCACACTTGCTGAAACTTCTTGATCTCAGTTTTGATCTGGATGCCCCTAGACTGGTCTGTTCTGGTTTGAAACTGACTTTCAGTTTTCCTACATACCATGGGCTGGAATAACTGAGGATAATAGATCACACAATGGCCACACACTGCTCCTATTCCTGTACCTATCCCCTTTTGCCCTGTGATTGTGCTGCTCCCACTCCCTGACTCCAGGCTTGGCCAGGGACTTCGCTGCTCCCACTCCCGCCCTCCATCCTCCATCCTGTCAGTCAGCTCAGCCTAGCCAGTAGAGATAGGGGGCCCAGCTGTCATCCAGCACTAGCTAACCGACTGCTAGACAGATGAGCAAAGACAGCTTAGACCACGCATGTCAAACTTGTGGCCCAAGGGCCGCATGTGGCCCACAATGAATATGTTTGCAGCCCAGCCAATATAACGTTATGCAAGAAACATTTTACTAAAAATTTTGTGACTTAATTTTTACATTATTTTGTTATACATAATTATTAGTAATGAACTACAATGTTCGCTAATGACTGATTACTATAATCGTGTTGCATTCATTTCCCTTATGCGCCTTATGTGCAGGCACATAAATTTCTCTCCACTAATACTAGCAGCAAATATTTTAGCAGCTGATTGTCACGCCATTAGTCTTGGACTGACTTGTTTGGTGTGTGCAACAAGAAATATTTTGCTTTTGGAGAATAAGAAAAATAGGTTTATTTGCGTTACACTTATTAATTTGTGCAGTTATTATTTGCTTTATGCTTATTATGTGCAGTTAATCAGTGTCTGGTAAGTTAATGTTCAAGAAAAAATATTAATTTTTATTAAAATGTTCTATTATTTTATGGTAACAGTTACTCATTTATTTCAGCCCTTTGTATTCAGCATATCTCTATAGAAATAAACCTACGTTTCTATGAAAATTGAAGCTTTTGTTTTTTTGCGGCCCACATAAACTTAAACTTTGTTTATTTGGCCTGTGTTAGCCTTTGAGTTTGACATGCTTGGCTTAGACCAGTAGCCCCCAACCAACTGACTGCAGCCCTCAACTTACTGCAGCCATGCAAGTGAACCTATTTGAGCCTTGCCCAAAATTCTTAACCCCTAAGATTGTGATAATAGATGGTAGAGAACTGATATACTGGCCTTGGCCAGATTCCTGTGGTTAGGTTGCTACCTCTACTGACTCTAGGGTCTGGGGATTTTTGGTTCTGTCTTGCTACAGCTGTCCTGTTACTGTGGGAATTCCACTTCTGTAGGAAGTGAGGCAGAACTGTCCATTCCAATCCTTGGCATGCCATAAATAAAGTTTTATTGGAACATAGCCATGCCCACTGTTTACATATTGTCTGTGGGTTGCTTTCACTCTGCAGGAGTAGTTGTGACAGAGACTGTATGACCCGCAAAACCTAAAATATTTACTATCTACCCCCATGCCCTGGGAGGGAAATAGATATGTGATGTATGAATAATAGGAGATTCCAGGAGAAGTTGAATAGTTCTAGCCAAGTTGACAGTGAACACTTTACTATTAGGTGAAATTTAAAAGGGTGAAATTTGAACATAGACTTTGTTAGTAAAATTTCAAGGCTGGGAATAATACATGTCAGGTGGAAAATAAATTGTTTCTATAAATTGACCATATGTGGTTAGAAAATAATTAAAAATTTGCTACAATTACCAAAAAATGTATGCAATCTAGGTAGAAATATAAGAAAAATGTATAAGACATTCAAGGGGACTTTTTTTCAGTTTTATTGAAAGACAAAAAGCAAGACTCATCTAAATGATAACTATACCCTGTTCCTGGGCAGAAAACTTTTATTTTATTTTCACAGAGATAGTGAAAATAAAGTGGTAGAAGAAATGGGCCCAGGAAACAAGTTACAGAGGCAAAAGGAGGGGCCCTTGGAGCTTAGGAGAGAGAAGGGTAAAGGTAATACCTGAGAGTGGAGGGAAGGAGGGGGAGAGGAAAGCATGAGTATGCTCCCAGGAGAGAGAGTGCAGAAAACTTTTAGTGGGTTAATCGAAGCACTCCTGGAAGTAGGGTGTAGGGAAGTGGGGTTGATTGAACCTACTGGACTGCAAAGTCAAGAAATCCTCTTGTTAAACATTCACCCCATGGTCCAAGGGTTCAGCTGGGTCATTCAACCTGGCTTATCTGTGTGTTCACAGATCATACTGTCACTTGGCTATCATCAGGACAGTTCAAATGATGGCTTCATTTCAGTTATTTATTTTTCTCCAACGGAAATAGCTTTATTTATCTAATTTGTGAAAGTTATATAGGTTAATTGCACATTAAAAATATTGGCACATCAGGATGCTTTGACTATCTTTGGATGGCAGAATAAAGAGTGACTGTTGAACATTTTGAGGGTACACACTTATATCATGATCCTATGTGCTTGGGCATGTAGACACATACACGTTAACAGTGAAGGTAGGCTGTGAAGCTTACTTGGTGTGAAGGGTGTGGACTCACAGTCATGTGGATTGTCTCCCTTTGAGGTTTCCAGCAATGACAGATAGGAAATCAAAGTTCACTTTTATTAATTGGGCTAATGCCTGATTCTCCAGTGAAAACATTGCTGAAGTTGACTGATGTGAGGCCTAAGCAGGCCCTTTTGAGTTATCTCCCCCCTCCCCAAATCCCAATGGTACCACCAACTTGAAGGGAAGAGAACATCTGAGAGCTTCAGAAAGGAGAGGGGAGAAAGCAGGGACAGCGACTGTCTGGGCAGTGGGGGGCTCTGGGTCCAGGCAGTCAGAGCCTCAGCCATCCTGGGGGACAAATGGAGGGAATTTTTTTTTTCTATGGCATGTTTAAATTTATATGTAGGGTAGGACAAAAGTTGGTTTACAGTTGTAAGTATGAAAAACACAGAGTTTATTCTTATATTATTATACTAGGGGCCCGGTGCACAAAAATTTGTGCACTCGGGGGG
>NW_005370366.1:1713356-1716952 GCF_000412655.1 Myotis brandtii
CGCAGGGCAATCAGGGGGTTTGGGCGCTGCCCCCTGTCACGCTGATCCGGGTGCCAGGAGGCCTCGCGGCTCCGCTGATCCTACCCGGCAGGGTCACATATCTGGGTCCTGGGACCGCAGACAGCCTCAAGCACTGCCGCCCGCCTGGCAGGGTCACAGATCCGGGTCCCAGACTGCAGACAGCCTTGCCTGCTGCCGCCTGCCTTCAGTATGCAAATTAGCCGCCATCTTGTTGCTTCAGGGTGGGGGTCCCCACTGGGGTGCCTGGCCAGTCTGGGTGAGGGGCTGAGGGCCGTTTTCAGGCTGGCGGGCGACTGAAGCTCCAAACCTCTCCTTTTTTTCTTTTTTTTTTTATTCTGGCATTTATTTACCTTCTATGGCTGTCACTGGAGCTGAGAGCCGGCTTTCTCTCTGAGGCTCGGCTGCTGAAAGCAGGTTTCTGGCCTTTGTTTTCTGTATTCGAAACAATGTTGCGACTCCAGCTCTGAGATCCCGGCTGACTGACAGGAGGTTTCTGGGGTTTTGTTTATCTTCTATAAATGTTACAATGTTTCCAACTGAAGCTCAGAGGCCGGCAAGGCAGGCGGGGAACGTTGGAGTCCTCTGTCACTGAAGCAAGCCTCCCTGTTCGCATCAGCTGCCTGGCTGCCGGCCGCCATCTTGGCTGACAGTTAATTTGCATATCTCCCTGATTAGCCAATGGGAAGGGTAGTGGTCGTACGCCAATTACCATGTTTCTCTTTTATTAGTGTAGATTATTATTTATTGTATTTCCCTAAAACAACTATAAAACTACTTTTCCCATCCTGTACTTCACTGAGAGGTTTTCAGATTCAGATATTTGAGGGGCTCGGCTGGTAACCATGTGAATAGCCCTTGGGAAACTGGAAGCAGTCACGATTTTAAAAACATTGTGCTGTCATACCAAGTATGGGGCTCTCTTTTAAATAAAATTTTGGTGTTCTTTCCCCCCATTTCAAAAACATTAAAAAATGATAAAAATGAAATGAATGAATGATAGAAAAGTGTTCACATGATACTTCACAGCAGGAGGTGCGCTGCACTGTTGGATGTTTTTCTGAATTTTCACACTCCAGGGACTTTATTTGGGATTTTGTGGAGCATGAACTTAATCCATGTGTGTGTAGTGAGAGTGTGTGATTGGAGCTCTGGGGTACTCAGACAGTCTGGGTGGGCTGGGTATCAGCGATAGAGCCAGGTCAGGGGACTGGGAACAGCAGTAGCATCACCGACCAGATAGGTGACACACACGGGTCACCCCACCCGCAAGATCCTGGCCTTCTGTTTTCCTAATTGGTTTCTGCTGAAGTGGGAAGAAATACAGGCACAGAGTACCACTCTGTCAGGGACTGGAAGAAAAGAGATTGCAAAATTATAGATAGCACATTAATGCCACTCTGAAAAAGCTAAAGGCCTAGATAGTTATATTTTTTAAAATTCTCATTAAAGAAATACATACGTAAAGACAATTATTACTACCAAGTTTATAACTCAGACCTGCAGACTCCTGTCCCACATCTTTCTACACGTAGACTTCATACCTGATCTGGAAACGTATCCTGTTTGGGATATATTTTTGTATTATTTCTTTGATTAAGTTCCTCCCTACCCCCCTACCCTACCTCCCCCTTTTTTCCCGTTCTCTCCTAGGCCAAGGGTTCAGCTGGGTCATTCAGCCTGACTTATCTGTGTGTTCACAGGTCATGCTGTTACTTAGTTGTCATCAGGACAGTTCAAATGGCTTCACTTCAGTTACTTATTTTTCTTCCTAAGCAGAACTCTTACTAGGCAGATGTTGGACCACATAGAAAAGTCTTAATTTTTCTATCTTCTTTTCTATTAGCCATCTCAGTCTTTTTGTTCTTCCTCAGATATTTCCACAGATTGACTTTCCAGCCCTTTCATCCCTTTCATTAAAATTTCCATTTGAACTACCATGTATTTCATTTGCGGTTTCTATCTTTGTATGTTTCTTCCTTTATCTTATTACTGAGTCCTAGATGTAATATATTCTCCAATTTTTCTGGGGATATTACAGTGTTTTTTTTTTTTTACTCTCTTTCATTTCTTGCATTGTTATGATTTCTTCATAGTTCCATACTGAATTTTGTTTTTGTCTCTACCTTTAACATTAGAGGCTGTCTAGTGATGGGTGATGGTATATTGTGCTTAAGAAAGAGACACTGACAAGCTCAATGGGATTTGTGTGTGTGGATCAGGCTAACAGCCCCTGGGTATCTTTTCAGAATAGTGGGCAGGGGTCCAGCTTTCTCACGGAGATTCCTGTGTCTCTTCTCCTTGACACACTGTCTCCAGAAGAGGACCTGCTGCTCTCCACCCACATTCTTGTTGCTCATCTAAGGAAAGTGCCTGAAGGGGTATGTATGCTTGTGGGGGTTCTCACCATTCAGTGTGTATACTTGATCTCAACTCCATGTTTCTATAGGGTGTCATGCCTGCCCCTCATGTGTCTGGTGTGTTCTAGTTGAGTTTCTGCAGGAGTGGGGAGGGGAGGGACTCATGGGCTCCAGGCACCTCACTTGTGTCACATTTGGTGTCTGCAAACCCTCACCTTTGCCAGGTCCTTTGGGAGACACTTTGACTTCCTTCCCACAGGATTTTTCCTTTCTCCATCCACACTAATAAAAGAGAAACATGCAAATTGGTGTCACTCTGCTCCACTCACCAGCCAATTGGATGAGTATGCAAATTAACCCAACAAAGATGGCAGTTAATTTGCATACATAGGCGCCCAGTGTCCTGGGTCCCGGGAACATCATCGGCACCCAGGTCACTCCAAGGTAGGCCCCGTGTGGGCCCTGAGCAGCGTAGGAAGGGCCTGAGCCAGGGGACTCCTGGGCAGGGGTGGAGCCGGCCATCAGAGCTGTGGGGGGGGGCCCCTGCTCAAGCCTAAAGCCTTGGCCAGAGGTGTCAGGCCTGGGCGGGGGGCGGAACCTGCGATCGGAGGGAGATGGGGGTCCCCTGCCCAGGCCTGACGCCTGGGCCAGAGGCGTCAGGCCTGGGCAGGGGGCCGAGCTGGCCATCGGTGTGAACTACAGAGGAAACACCTTTTCTGACCACTCATTGGCTAAGCTCCCTGTATGCCACTGGTAATATTCTTAGTAACTTGGGTAATAAGAATCCAAAAAGGTGATCTAGGGTTTTTCACCACGCTCCTGGAGAAAAAAACAAAGGTCCGCTGCTGGAGGGCTAAGAAATGTCATTTCCTGCCCTAGCTGGTTTTGCTCAGTGGATAATGCCTTGGCCTGCCCACTGCTGGGTCTAGGTTCAATTCTGACTAAGGGCATGTACCTAGGTTGCAGGCTCCTCCTTGGCCTGGGCCCAGGTCAGTGCTCATGCAGGAGGCAACCAATCAAAGTGTTCCTCTCACTTTGATGTTTCTCTCTGTCTTTCCCTTTCTCTTCCACATTCTCTAAAAATCAATGGAAACATATCCTCAGGTGAGGATAAAAAAAAATAATAAAGAAATGTCATATCCTATGAAAGACACATCTTGAAAATGCCTAAAGAAAGTTGTCATTTTTTCATGGTGAAGGGACTGGAGTCCATGTTGA
>NW_005370366.1:1717017-1719437 GCF_000412655.1 Myotis brandtii
GGCTTAGGCCCTATCCCCAAGGGGAGCAGGGAGCGGGCCTAAGCCGTCACTAGGACATCCCCTGAGGTCTCCCAGTATGTGAGAGGGGGCAGGCTGGGCTGAGGGACCTCCGCCCCCCCCAGTGCATGAATTTCATGCACCGGGCCCCTAATATGTAAATAATCAGCTTTGTTCACTCCACTGGTCATTCACCTTACCTCTCTTGCATTATTTCCCATCTTCCAAAAAAAAAAAAATTCAATCTTTCTTTATTTCTAGGGGCCCAGTGCATGAATTCGTGCACCTTGAAAGGAACTGTGGGCTGCGAGGCTGCTATGGGCACAGGGGCGGGTCTCGGCCCATCTTACGCGACCCCACCTGGCCCCTCCTGCTATGGGCGTCCCCCCCATCCTCTGTCTGCCCGCAGCCCCGCTCCCGCCGCTGCCGCTCCCACGCACTGTCAGCACTGGCTCCACTCGCACCTGCTGATGGTGTGGAGCGATTTGGGCCGGCGCCAGTGCCAGCAACAGGTGCAAGGGGGCCATTGCCGGCAGTGGGTGCGAGAGGCAGCTGTCGGCCTTGATCACCCCTCAGGAGCAGTGGGAGGTGGAGAAGCCCTGAGGGGCGATCAGGGCCGGCAGCCGCCGCTCACAGCTGCTGAGGGCGTCAAATGATCAGAGCCAGCACCAGGCGCTGGCAGCAGGTGTGAGCGGTGGGTCTGGTGCCAGCAGCAGGTGCAAGCATCTGGCGGGAGCAAAGAATTTTCAGTAACCGCCAGAGGCTTGCCCCAATGACAGCAACCGGCACCCCACCTTGGTCTGGTGCCCCTGCTCACCTCCACCATCCCGCCATGGCTGACGCCCGCCATATTCTGCGCACACCCCCTGGTGGTCAGCACACATCATAGCAACTGGTTGTTCGGTTGTTCGATTGTTCCCCTGTTTGGTCTATTTGCATATTAGGTTTTTATATATATACTAGAGGCCCGGGGCACAAAAAATTGTGCACTCGGGGGTCCCTCAGCCCAGCCTGTGCCCTCTCGCAGTCTGGGACCCCTCGGGGGATGTCCATCTGCTGGCTTAGGCCTGCTCCCCGGGGGATTGTGCCTAAGCTGGCAGTGATACATCCCTTGGGGGATGTCCACTTGCCAGCGGGCCGAAGCTGCAGTTGAACATCCACAGAGCTGCTGAGGAGGCAGGAGAGGCTCCCACCATCGCCGCTGTGATGCCGTCAGCCTGGCTTGTGGCTGAGCAGAGCTCCCCCTGTGGGAGCGCACTGACTACCAGGGGGCAGCTCCTGCATTGAGCATCTGCCCCCTGGTGGTCAGTGTGTGTCACAGTGACCAGTCATTCCCAGTCGTTCTGCTGTTAGGGTCAATTTGCACATTACCGCCCTAACGGGTTTGGCTCAGTGGATAGAGCGTCGGCCTGCGGACTGAAGGGTCCCAGGTTCGATTCTCGTCAAGGGCATGTCCTCTGGTTGCGTACACATCCCCAGTAGGGGGTGTGCAGGAGGCAGCTGATCGAAGTTTCGCTCTCATCAATGTTTCTAACTCTCTATCCCTCTCCCTTCCTCTCTGTAAAAAATCAATAAAATATATTTGGAAAAAAAAATTGCATGTGCACATTACCCTTTTATTATATAGGATAGAAGCCTGGTGCATGGGTGGGAGCCAGCTGGTTTGCCCTGAAGGGTGTCCCGGATCAGGGAGGGCAGGGGCCCCCCGGCTTCCTACGATCACCCACGCCGCCCATGCTCACGATCGCTGCCTCTGCCCATGCTCAGGCCTAACACCTCTGGCCAAGGCATTAGGCCTGGGCAGGAGCGGTGCCAGCGATCATGGGGAGCAGGGGCAGAGTCTCTGATGGTGGGAGCTTGGGGTCCCCTGCCCAGGCCTAATGCCTCTGGCCGAGGCGTTAGGCCCGGGCAGGGGCGGAGCCCACGATCAGCAGGGGCGGCTGCAGCTGGGGGGGTCCCCTGCCCGGGCCTAACGCCTCGGCCAGAGGCATTAGGCCTGGGCAGGAGCGGTGCCAGCGATCATGGGGAGCAGGGGCAGAGTCTCTGATGGTGGGAGCTTGGGGTCCCCTGCCCAGGCCTAATGCCTGTGGCCAAGGCATTAGGCCTGGGCAGGGGACCCCAAGCTCCCACCATCAGAGACTCTGCCCCTGCTCCCCATGATCGCTGGCACCGCTCCTGCCCAGGCCTAATGCCTCTGGCCGTCCCCCCCCCATCGTGGGCTCCGCCCCTGCTCGGGCCTTACACCTCTGGCCGAGGCATTAGGTCCGGGCAGCGGGGACCCCCAGCTGCATCCGCCCCTGCCTGGGCCTAACGCCTCTGGCCAAGGCGTTAGGCCCGGGCAGGGGACCCCCCCAGCTGCAGCCGCCCCCCGATCGTGGGCTCCCCCCTGCCCAGCTCCCATTGCTGGCTCCACCCCTACTTCC
>NW_005370366.1:1719824-1728513 GCF_000412655.1 Myotis brandtii
CGGCTCTTAGCTCCCCCCTGGGTTTCTCATCACTGTCAGTGCCAGGGGGCTTCTTCCGTGCTTTCCCTTTTGCCTCCCTGCATTGTGCCTACATATGCAAATTAACCGCCATCTTTGTTGGCAGTTAACCGCCATCTTGGCTGGTGATTAATTTGCATATCTCGCTAATTAGCCAATGGGAAGGGTAGCGGTTGTACGCTAATTACCATGTTTCTCTTTTATTAGTGTAGATATATATGTATCTTGATATCTTTCACCTGTGGGCCCATATTTTTATTTTAAAAATTTTATTGAGGTGTAATTGACATCTGGCATATTATTTTCAGGTGCACAATATAATGATTTGATATTTGTATATATTGTGAAATAATCACCACAGTAAGTCTAATTAGGATGATTCCTTTAGTCTGGTTTTACTGAGATTTCTGGAGGGAGAAAAAATAAATATTGTGTTTTATTCACCATTTGTAATTGGAAGTCCAAGGTCTATATTGTTACATAAATTAATTAAAACAAATCTAGCTAAAAAGATTTTTTCCCCCAAAAATCTACAAGCTGGTCCCTAAATCAACATATTTCTGAATTGTAGTTCGTACGGAGTTTTGTCCTTGCTTGACTTCTACCCTCTCTTACCTACTAGAAGATTCAAGTTTAAACAAAATTTAATGCCAGTTAAAGTAGCCACTCCTTTAATAAAGAAAACATAAAAAGAAAAAAATTATCTTTTTAATTTTTAATTGTGGTAAACAACATGTGACAAGTTTACCTTCCTTGCCATTTTTAAGTGTATAGTTCAGTGATATCAAGTACATTCACATTGTTGTGCAACCATCAGCACCATCCGTTTCCAAAACTGTTCATCTTTTAAAATTAAAATGCCATACCCATAAACAACAAATCCCCATTCTCCCTACAACCTCCATTCTACTTTCTGTCTATGAATTTGACTTCTCAAGGGACCTCATAAAGTGGTATCACACACTACTTGTCTTTTTGTGACGGGCTTATTTCTCAGCATAATGTGTTCAAAGTTCATTCATGTTGTAGCATGTGTTAGAATTTCCTTTTGAAGGCTGAATAATATTCCATTGTATGTTTATACCACGTTTTGTTTATCCATTCATCCACTGATGGACATTTAGGCTGCTTGGCTACTGTGAACAATGCTCCTATGAATCCAGATGTACAAATATCTCTTAAAGGCCCTGCTTTCATTTTTTTATATATATCCCCCAAAGTGGGATTGCTGGATGATATGGTAATTCCACTTCTAATTTTTTGAGGAAGTACCGTACCATTTTCTACAGCAGCTACATCATTTTACAATCCCACTAATAGTGCACAAGGGTTCCACTTTATCTTTTTAACTTACTAAATGCTCCTTTTCAATAAAACTTCAAAAATAGAAATATAAAAAATCACCCATATCCCACCCGACACTAATCATTAACATTTTCTTTTCTCTAATTTTAAGTAAAAATTTAATTTTGCTGAAGGATGCCAGTACTATTTTGAGTTCTAATGCTAGGCTGACCTCTAGAGGTTGCACTGGTGTGGGACAGCCTCTTAGCAACACGCTTTGAACTAGAAGGTTCTTCACTGTTAACAATGTAGGGGGTTTGAGCCAGCATGGAGGGACCTGGAGAGTATTATGCTAAATGAAATAAGCCAGTCAGAGAAAGACAAGTATCACATGATCTCACTTATATGTGGATTCTAATGAACAAAATATAAACTGTTGAACAAAAAGATCCAGAGACATAGAAGCATGGAACAGACTATCTAATCTCAGAGGGAAGGTGGGGATGTGTGGGGGTGTGGGAAGAAATCAACCAAAGAACTTGTATGCATATATGAATAACCCATGGACACAGACAATAGTGTGGTGAAGGACTGGGGCGGGGGACAGGGGTGGGCTAGAAGGGGCCAATGGGGGGAAAAGGGGGGCATATGTAATACTTTTAACAATAAAGATTTTTAAAAAATGTTAATTAAACAATAACAACAACAAAAAATAGTGTAAGGCTGAACACTGTGACATACATGAGGCTACTGAAAGCTGGTTGGGAGTCATATCATTTTTCTAGGTTTTTATCTACGTCTTCTGTAAACCTTGAGGCAGAAGTTCTTTCAGAATATTCCATGAAAAATATTGCAACTAGTCTAACTGGGACAAAACATTGCCAAATGGCTGGGTTTGATTGTGGCATATAGCTTTGCGGAACTTGAAGGGAACTTGAGGAGTTTGTTTGAGTGTGTCTGAAAGCTCTTCCCAGCCTTTAATCTGCCTTCCCCTCAGGACATGGTGTGCAGCCGTCCAGTGGGTTAAAGCATGCCACATCTGTCCCCTCTGCCTGTTTCCACCCCGGAGGGAAGAGGGCCTCGAGGTCCAATCACTTAGGTAGATTCTTCGTATGAGTCTAATTTTTGGGAGGCCATTGGTTGTGGCTGTTGCAGTGCTGGCTTTCTGTCCCCACATGACCTCCTTCTTCTCTGCTGCAAAGGGATGTCCCAAGGAAGGTCTAAAAACAGTAGGTCATCAAAGGAATAAGAGGCCCCTTTGTCCTGGCATTGATTTGATCTCATGTGACTCAGGACATTTGGAAGAAAGTCCAAAAGTTTGCTTTGGCCTGTTGAAGCTTAAAGAAGTTGCCTTTGAGCACATGAGCTACTAAGGGCAAAATGGTTAATGATTATGTTATTGGGCTTTGGCATTAAAAACCCTATCGAGTTCAGCAGAAAAGTTTTGTGAGGTTGGAGGCCAAAGGAACTTTAATGTTTTTTTATTATTTATTTTTAAAACTTTTACATTTAACAAATGACCAGAAGCAAATATGTCAGGATTGGTTGTTGTTAAATCTTGATTGTAGAAATATGGGGATGTTTATTATTCTTTCTCTAATTTTTTAATTTCTCAAAATAAGTTTGAAAAGAAAATAGTCCTAGAAAAGAAACAGGGTACTCCGTTAAATTTATTTCCTGTTTCTCTGTGATAGCAAATACTTATCAATTTAATTGAAGTGATTTTGTGTGTGTGTGTGTGTGTGTGTGTGTGTGTGTGTGTGTGTGTGTGTGTGTGTATGTTTGTTTGGTGGCCACAAACAGTCTGGCCACTTGTATTCTGGTTGTATTTATGGGCAACGTAGTTAACTTATACCAATGCCATTGATTCCCAGGCTTAGCCATTGCTTCAGGTCTAATTTACATAAATCATATAGTTCAAAACTGAGCAGTTTAGATGTGTTGACATTTCCTTTAGCCCAAAGGTCCATTGACTCTCCAAGCAAAGTAGGTGCTAGGCGCTTTCAGGTTGTCAAGGATGAAAGTACTCAGATTATATCTGTCGATGAGGATCAATTGTGAGACTGAGGGAGTAAGGAATACAGGAAGCCATCACTGCCACAGAAGTGGGACATTGTTCAGGAACACCTGAGCCTCTGATTGCCATATAGCAGCTTTGGTAACTCACAGCAATTCTACGGCAGGAAGGTTGTTTCATAGTAGGTCCTTGTCTCAGGACTTGCATTTCTAAGGTCCACCATTGTGACTCTACCACGGGCTATTCATCTGTTGCTCATCCTGCCCTTGACCAGTCTACTTTCTAGGTCTTCATTTCAAATTGTCCAAGGATGAACCGATTGGTTGGCCACGTGCCATTAGCACAGGATCCCACTGGGCTGCCCTCTGGAGCCAGGCTGCAGGTTCACCTGTGCACAGCTGCCTTCGGTTCAGCTTCTCATCTTGGCCCAGTCCAGAAAGTCACAGTATTGGTTCACATGGGACACAGCCTGTTGGTAAGGAAATCCTGAAAGGAGATGGCATGTTTGCTAGGTACACTGGGGCTCCCTGAAGGGAACACATGAGCCTGTAGTCTAAGTTCAAGCTCAGCAGGTTGGAACTCAGGTGTTAGCAGCATTCATGAGGGAGGAAGTGCACACAAGCTCTTCTCTTTCTAGTCTCTTCAATATTGAGTACCTAGAATCTTCAGATTTTAAGGCAATAAATTGTGCCAAATAGTACTATAAATAAATTCCACCTGACAGGATTTTCTTTTTTAAATGAGAGAGCCATCATAGTTTTGGAGGAAGAGTCAGGAAGAGGAAGAGGTTCCTATTAATATGTTTAACAGAAAGAGTCTGAAGATGGTTTTCATCCCATCCTGCTTCCTGCAGCTTGATGTCCATGGGCAAATCTGTAACTAACTTGGGCCTCGATTTCTGTGTTACCAAAGTGAACAACTTAGACTAAATAAAAAAAGAAACATTATTTGTGTTTTGATGCATTTCATTGAAATATCTATAGCTGTTTTTAAGGCTAGGTTTATTGGATTCAGGTAATATATACACTGAGTGTCCAGATTATTATGACCACCTGACGTTTGTAGGCAAATTAGCTATAATTTCGCGCTGAAGTTGCTGGAGGGCCAGACAATTATAAATAGGGAAACTGGTTGTTTACCACGACAGTAGAAGTGATTTTTTTCTGAAGATATGGGTAAATAATTCGATTTAACAGCCTTTGAACGTGGGATATATTTGAACCTGCGTGGCCAGATTATTATGACAACCCCAGCAGTATTTCGTTGGGCCACCTTTTGCCTTCAATACTGCGGCGATTCTTCTTGGCATTGACTCCACGAGCTGTTGAAAGGTGATGCGAGGAATCTGACACCAGGCCTGATGAATAGCACTGTCCAGTTCTGTGAGATTTGATGGTTGCGGAACCAGCTGCCTGATGGCTCTTTTAACTTCATCCCACAAATGCTCAATTGGATTGAGATCTGGTGACTGTGGGTGCCACCCAAGCAAGGTAAAGTCTCCCTCATGTTCTTGAAACCACTCCTGCACAATACGAGCACCGTGGCATGGAGCATTGTCTTGTTGGAAGAAGCCATCTCCATTGGGATACACCATCAACATGATAGGATGAACTTGAACAGCAACGATACTTAGGTATGTTGTGCTATTCAGACGTTGTTCCACATGAATTAAAGGGCCCAAATCATGCCAGGAAAACATGCCCCAAACCATAACACTGCCCCCACCAGCTTGAAGGGTTGTACTCATGCATGTGGGGTGCATGCTTTCATGCTGTTTCTGCCAAATTCTCACTCTGCTACTTGCATGATGCAATTGGAAACATGATTCATAGGACCACATGACTTTTTCCCAATGCTCGACTGTCCAATCCTTGTGTTCCCGTGCTAATTGGAGACATTTTATCTTGGTAACTGTAGACAGGAAAGGTGTTCGAAAAGGCCTTCGGCTTCCATATCCCATATGATGCAGTGTACGGCTAATTTACCTACAAACGTCAGGTGGTCATAATAATCTGGCAACTCAATTTAATATATATCCCACATTCAAAGGCTGTTAAATCGCATTGTTTACCCATATCTTCAGAAAAAAATCACTTCTACTGTCGTGGTAAAAAACCTGTTTTCCTATTTTTAATGGTCTGGCCCTCTAGCAACTTCAGCGCAAAATTATAGCTAATTTGCCTACAAACGTTAGGTGGTCATAATAATCTGGCCACTCAGTGTATATATTTCCAAATGGGCAAAACTGGGAAACAAAAGAGCAGGCATTAGCAGTAATAATCCTAATACCAGTAATGTTTTTGTTCCTCTGAATGTGAACAAGAACTGTAACGAAATCACTTAATAATTATATAAATTTATTTGTATAGTAGAGCTCGTATTCACATTGAATAACATTATCATTACAAAATTGAAGGCAGTGAATATTTTCCTTTTCTCATGAAATATAAAATATACCAAGTATCTAGGAATATTATACTTTAAAGAAACAGTCTAGAAATTAGTTTCTGGCAATATGGCAAAGCAAATATCCTGAAAATCCTTTCAGCTTGAAATACTTAAAAATATGGAGTAGATGTATATAGGTCATAGTTTCTTTATAATGTGCAGCTGAACTGGTAAGAAAGTAACATAAATTCTGAGAGACCAGTCAGAGAGCAGGAATCCCAAGGGATGTGTGAAAACTACAACTGCTCTAAGAGTGTTTTCCTATCTTGCTAATCTAGACCTTTGGTTCTAATAGCAAACCTTAGTCTGTAGATGATGGGGGATCAAATTGGAGATCTCAAATGAAGCTAGTATTCAAAGGGCTACATTGTTAGTGAAATGGAGAACTAGGAAGAATATAACTCACTTATATGTGGAGGCTCTGACTTTGACTCTGGGTGGAGAGGAGAAAGAGTTTCTCTGAGAGTTTATACATAAACTAGTGGCCTGGTGCACGGATTTGTGCACTGGTGAGGTCCCTCGGCCTGGCCCGCGGGGATTGGGCCGAAACTGGCTCTCCGACATCCCCTGAGGGATCCCGGATTGCGAGAGGGCTGTTCTTGTGTGACACACTCTGGAATCAGGCTCCCTCCTCTCTGGTTCCAGGTGCGTCACCCGAGAACTGCAGCTGCCCAGTCACTGCAGCTCGGCAGCTCCTGTGTTGAGCATCTGCCCCCTGGTGGTCAGTGCACGTCATAGCTACCAGTTGGCCAGTCACTTGGGCTTTTATATATATAGATCAGCCCTCTTAGAGTTTTGAAACCCAAATTCATACTACCTGTGTGGTCTTAAAAACTCCATGCCAAGAATTCAGATTGGTCCCTTGGTAATTAGTGTCTCCAAGTGCTTGTTAGAAGCAAAATACATTCTGTCTCCAGAATAATATACCTTTAACCCAAGACTAAAAGAATTCCCACAGATAGAGTTCAGCTCACAATCAAAAATCACAAAACACAGGAGAGACCAGGTATTATGAGCATAGTGAATTGACCTGAAGTAGGATTTGAAGATACTATTTAGCATGTAATTCAGGAGTTGAAGTGATGGAACATGTAAAGTAGTTCACTAGAGGTCTGAAAGATTTAGAGAGACTAGGGAAAGGAGCAATTTATGAAGACATAATGATTGAGAGTTTATGTCAACTACAGACATGGATCCTCATTTTGTTTGGAGGTTCTAGCAGGGGAGCGCAGCTACTCGTATACCCTTGACCGAAGACCGGTCCTCTCCTCGGGGGGGAAGGTCGTCCTCTTCGACCGAGCGCGCAGCTTCGGGAGGGACGCACATGGATCGGTGAGGGAGGAGGGGGACACCCGCCTAGCCAGCCAGATCAGCCGAATCAACCCTGGCGATCAGTGGGGTGACAGATGTCGCAGCCAGATCGCCCTCACATCCAGATCCTCATTTTGGAAGAAACAAGTGTCCCAAAGAGCATAAATACAAAGGGTGTCTATCCCTAGATGAGTCATAGTGAAGTTATAAAAACACCAAGGAACACAAGAAAAGACTGAAAAGCAGCCAGAGAGAGAAAAGACAGACTGCCTATAAAGGAACTACAGATTGACAACAGCCAGTGGAATTCAGAACATGATAGAATAATATCTGCCAAGCACAGAGCCAGTCATATAAAGCAGATTCTTTCTTTTCTGTAAGCATAATATTAGATAGTAATTTTATAGGAAATTTATTTATATTACATATTATATTTCTTTTATACTTTAAAAAAAACAGGTATGGTAGGCAGAATAATGGCTCCCCAAAGATGTCCAGGTCCTAATCCTGGAACCTGTGAATATGTCACCTTACAGGAAAAGAGGCTTTGCAAATATAATAAAATTAAGAATATCAAAATAGGGAGATTATCTGGGTGGCCCAATGTGATCACAAAGATCCTTGTGGGAGAAAGAGGGAGGCAGGAGACTCAAAGAAGGAGGTCTGATGATAGATGTAGAGGTTGGAATGAAGGTAGAAGAGGGCCATGAAGCCAAGGAAAGCAGGTGGCTTCTAGGGTCTGGAAAAGGCAAGGAATAGATGCACCTCCAGAGCCTCCCAGAGGAACACAGCCCCACCAACACTTTGATATTAGTCTACCTGAGATTTCTGACTTCCAAACTGTAAGATGGTAAGTGTGTGTTGTTGAAGCCACTGAGTTGTGGTAATTCGTTACAGGAGTGATGGGAAACAAATACAACAGCTTTATTGAGATATCATTTATCAACTTGTTTAAAGTGTACTATTAAATGTTTGTTTTAAAATAGATTTTTTATAGAGAGGGAGGGAGGGAGAGAGAGAGAGAGAGAGAGAGAGAGAGAGAGGAAGGAAAAGAAAAACATTGGTGTGAGAGAGACACATGGATTGCACCCTGACCGGGGATCGAACCTGCAACCCAGGTATGTGCCCTGACCAGGAATTGAATCTGCAACCTTCTGTTGTACCGGACAACTCTCCAACCAACTGAGCCACACCAACTAGGGCTTACATGGTTTTTAGTATATGTATAGTATTGTATAATTGTAAAAAATTTTGAAAGATGCATCAAAAACGTGAAATTGAAAAGAAATGATCTTTGAATCATATGGAGCTCTCCTCACTGTGGTAATTTGAATAAAAAATGCAGCTGTGTTCTGGGAGGTTTGCTGGATGATACTGATGTGTGATCCAAGAAAGCCTAGGACAGTGATGGCGAACCTATGACACGCGTGTCAGAGGTGACACGCGAACTCATTTTTTTGGTTGATTTTTCTTTGTTAAATGGCATTTAAATATATAAAATAAATATCAAAAATATAAGTCTTTGTTTTACTATGGTTGCAAATATCAAAAAATTTCTATATGTGACACGGCACCAGAGTTAAGTTAGGGTTTTCCAAAATGCTGACACGC
>NW_005370366.1:1728706-1739412 GCF_000412655.1 Myotis brandtii
GGAGGGAGGGAGGGAGGGAGGGAGAGGGAGAGAGAGAGAGACATTGATGTGAGAGACACATCGATGGACTGGTTGCTTCCTGAATGTAACCTGACCAGGGGTGGGGAATGAACCCACAACCCAGGAATGTGCCCTTGATTGGGAATTGAACCTGAGACCCTTTGGTGCTCGGACCAACATTCTAATCACTGAGCAACACCGTCCAGGGTGGTTCTTTCTTGATTTTAGGTATCAAACTGATAAATCTTAAATTTTGAATCTGTCACTATGACACCGTACAATACTCTGTACAACTTATACCAGTATAAGCTGCTTGAATTGGCTCAATAGCCACAACTGAAAAAATGACAACACACATGTGCACAGAGAGTTGATCTGAAGTCAAATCTGAAGACACTATTTTGCATGTAATTCAGGAGATGAAGTGATGTGTTCTTGGGCTGAAGGACTTTGACAGCTTTAAGGTAAAAAGCATGACATGAAATCATGTAAAAATTATTTGACTCACTGGCAGAAAAATCCCCAAGATTTTTTGGAAAGCATGAATGGTGCTCCTTAAGCAACTGTGTGTGTGCGCTTGTGTCTGTGTCTGTTTGTGTATGCACTCTGCCTTGTTTATTTAACCCATCATGAATTTTCAGCAGGACTGACTACATAATTTGTGAGGCCAAGTGCAAATGTGGGCCTTTGGCTCAATATTTATGAAGAGTTTTAAGGTGCTGACAGCAGAGCATTATATCCAGCACAGGGCCCTTCTGAGCACAGTTCCTACACCAGGAAGCCAGATGGTCCTGATTAGAATATACCTTCTTTCAAACCTTCTCCCCAGGGACTGAGGGTGAGGATGAAGAACTCCTGCTTTCCAGTTTCACCTCCCGTCAGCCTTGTTTCATCCTTTCTGAAAAAAATACTGGAAATTTACTATCATAGTAATTTTAAGTGTGCAGTACAGTGATATTAAATACATTCATATTATTGTGCGTCTCCATAACTCTTTTCATCTTGCAAAACTGAAACTCTGCCCATTAAACAATAATTCTCCCCCCCAGCACTGGCAACTACCCTTCTACTTTGTGTCTCTATGGGACCTCAAATAAGTGGAATCATACAGTATTTGTCTTTTTGTGACTGGCTTATTTCATTTAACATAATATCCTAGAGGTTCATCCATGTTGTGGCATGTGACAGGATTTCCTTCCTTTTGAAAGTTCAATAATGTTCCATTGTATGGATGAACCACACTTTATTTATTCATCTGTCTATGGATATTTGGGTTGTTTTTATCTTTTTAAAATTAATTTTTAGAGAGAGAGGAAAGGGTGGGGGTGGGGAGAGGGGAGAGAGAGAGAGAGAGAGAGAGAGAGAGAGAGAAAGAAAGAAAGAAAAAGAGAGACATTGATTTGTTGTTCCACTTATTTATGCATTCACTGGTTGCTTCTTGTATGTGTCCTGAGCAGGAATCGAACCCATAACCTTGGCATATGGGGACAATGCTCTAACCAACTGAACTACCCGTCCAGGGCCTTGTTTCTAACTTTTTACTATTGCAAACAGTGCCTTTATGAACATGAGTGTACAAATATCTGTTGAGTCCCTGCTTTCAATTTTTTTGGTTATGTACCAAGAAATGGAATGCTGGATCATGTGCTAGCTGTATTTTTAACTTTTTGAATAACCACCAAACTGCTTGCCACATGTTTTACATTCCTACCAATAGTGCACCTGGTTCCAATTTGTCCACATCCTCACTAACGCTTGGTTTATTTTCTCTTCTTTTGTTAGTAGCCATACTAATGGGTGTGAAGTGACCTATCCTTGTGGTTTTGATTGGTATTTCCCTACTGATGAGGGATGTTGACCTTTTTGTTTTAAAATTTGTTTTTGAATACTCACAGTGAATACACTTTCCTTTTTTTAAGGAAAGACATGAAGTTGCTGGAGCAGTCAAGTTCTCTGAAAGGTTCACTGAGCGCAGAACAGCAGCTGTTCCTCATCACTGGTTGCTCAAATATTCAAGAAGCAGTAGAGGGCGCCATACACATTCAGGTGAGTTAAGGGCCTGTGCTCAATTCCATAAGGGCTTCCTACCTCCTTGGAAGAACAGGGGAAGATACAAGGCAGTTAAAAGTATGGACCTCTTGTCCTGGTGGGATGGCTCAGCTGGTTGGAGTGTCATCCCGTACACCAAAAGGTTATGGGTTAGATTCCCAGTCAGGGCACATACCTAAGTTGCCAGTTTGATCCCTGGGAGTCAGCTGATGGATTGTTCTTCTATCTCTGCATTTCTCTCTTTATCAAATCAATTAAAAAAAAAACATATCCTCGTGTGAGGATTAAAAAAAAGTGTGGACCTCTTGTAACATGAAGGTCAGAATTATGATGATTTTTTTGTTGTTGTTAATCTTCATCCAAGGATACTTTTTCCATTGAGTTTTTAGAGAAAGTGGAAGGGCGGGAGGGAGGGAGGGGAGAGAGAGAGAGAGAGAAGGAGAGAGAGAGAGAGGTATTGGTTGCCTCCCACACATACCCTGACTGGGGCTGTGCATTGAACCTGCAACCCAGGTATAAGTCCTTGACTGGGAATCGAACCCACGACCCTTGGGTGCGCAGACTGATGCTCTAACCATCCTCCCATACTGGCCAGGGCAAAATTATGATTTTTGTGATAGGAAATGTTATCATCAAAACATCTTATGGGCTTTAAACTACTGGGATGATGATCTTTCAGAGGTGTTAGGATTTTGAGCAAAAATAGATTTTCTGGACAGTTTTATCTTTCTATTGAATGAGAGATTATATTCCATTTTTTAAAATAGTTTTTTTTTCAATTACAGTTTACATTCAATATTATATTGTATTAGTTTTAGGTATATAACATAGCTGAGAATTTGGGAACAAACCCAGCAGTTTGAGCACACGTGTTTTATGGTCAGCTGCTGCCTTGAGATTCAGGTCAAATACACGAAATCTTAGAATCTCGACTTTGTGGCTCTAAAATTTCTCTGGTTCATTTAACAAATGTGTATCAGTCAGAACATAAGCAGGGGCCTATTTTTCAATTCTTTACCTTTTTCTATTATTTTCATCTCTATTTGATGTGGTGAAAGTTGTGTAGCATTGAGGAGGGATCCGATAGATGCTTCTTTAATTAGCCTTCACGTGCCACCTGTTTCACCCTTACTGAGGTGGTGGCAGGCCTGTACAAGGATTTGCTTCTAGAGAGAGCATGGAAGCTTTCTAGCATGGTCAGCACAGAAGGCTCTTCACACATGCTTAAGGAAGTGTGTGCTTTTTATGCTGATGTTGCTGGAGGAGGAGACACAGTTTATGTCCAACAATCCTCCCAAACACAGACATGTGGGAGCCGCCTGCATGGAGGCGGTGGTTGAGAACACAGACTTTAAGTCAGGCAACTTTGTACTGAACAGCTGTGTGACTTTGGCAAGTTTCTTAATGAGCCCACTTCCTCACCTGTGAAATGGGCATCATACCCCATGCACTGGGTGATTGTGAAGGAACCACAATGTCTAAGGGGACCCCAATGTAAGGCAAGGCTCTGTTTTTCCAATGAGAAGATTAAAACAATCCTTTTTGGGGTCCATTTGATATGTAATATTTACATGGTGGAAATAAATATTATAATTACCCATATATGTGATATAAAATATGAACATGTGAATATGTTTTCCAGAGCACATCTTTGCTTTCCTCTGAGATGCTTTAAAAAATCCATATATGATGATGGCACTAGAAGTTTTATTTTCACTCAACTACGAATTTTCAGACCTATATGTGTTTTTTTCTCCCTGCAGTAGTATGCTTGAGATTTGTGGTCCCACAACATAACAACTTGCTGTGTTCCTTTTTTTAAAAAAGTGATCTTTATAAAGCTTATTTACAAATTTTGCAGCCCAAGAAATAGTAAAGTCATGTCCCAGGAATCATTAATACACTGATGTTAAATTTCTTTGTTTTCTGGTCCAATTTTAAAAACTAGATTCTCTCAGATGGTTTCTACACTACCATGTTGAATTAGTTTAGGTTAATGCTTCTTCCCCAAACAGTATATTATTTTTCAAAAAATGGAGAACCTCCACAATATAACTTTAAAATGACTTGAATATAAAGCTGGTACTTTTATGGAAAAGTTTTGGGGAAATATTCCAACTTATGCATGTAAAGTGCTTAGCACAGTACTTGGCACATAAAAAATGCTTAATAAATTTATAAAATAAACTATCTTATAATGTAGCCAAGTATTACATATGTCCCCTATTTCCCCCCATTGGTCCATTCTAACCTGCCCCTATCCCCCGTCCTAAGCTTTCACCACCCAATTGTCTGTGTCCATGGGTTATGCATATATGCATACAAGTTCTTTGGTTGATTACTTCCCACCTTTCCCCACCTTCCCTCTGAGATGCCCCAATCGATTCTATGCTTCTGTGTCTCTGGATCTATTTTTTGTTCATCAGTTTATTTTGTTCATTAGATTCCACATATGAGTGAGATCATGTGATACTTGTCTTTCTCTGACTGACTTATTTCACTTAGCATAATATTCTCCAGGCCCCTCCATGCTGTCTCAAATGGTAAGAGATCCTTCTTTTTTTACAGCTGCATAGTATTCCATGGTATAAATGTACCACAGCTTTTTTATCCACTCGTCTACTGATGGGCACTTAGGCTGTTTCCAAATCTTAGCTATTGTAAATTGTGCTGCTATGAACATAGGGGTGCATACATTCTTTCTGATTGGTGTTTGTGATTTCTTAGGATATATTCCTAGAATTGGGATCACTGGATCAGATGGCAGTTCCATGTTTAATTTTTTCATGAAACTCCTTACTGCTTTTTATAATGGCTGCACCAGTCTGCATTTCCACCAGCAGTGTACTAGGGTTCCCTTTTCTCCACATCCTCATCAGCACTTGTCATTTGTTGATTTGTTGATGGTAGCCATTCTGACAGGTGTGAGGTGCTACCTCATTGTCATTTTAATTTCCATCTCTCTGATGATCAGTGACTTTGAGCATTTTTCATATGTCTCTTGCCCTTCTGTATGTCCACTTTGAGGAGTGTCTATGTAGGTCCTTTGCCCTTTTTTAAATTGGATTGTTTGTCTTCCTTTTGTTAAGTTGTATGAGTTCTGTATGTATTTTGGAAATTAACACCATATTGGATGTACCTTTGGAAACTATGTTCTCCCATACAGTGGGCTTTCTTGTCATTTTGCTGATGGTTTCTTTTGCTGTGCAGAAGCTTTTTATTTTGATGTAGTCCCCTTTGTTTATTTTCTCCTTAGTTTCCTTTGCCCTAGGAGATGTATCTGTAACATGGTTTCTTCTAGGATTCTTATGGTTTCATGACTTACATTTAGGTCTTTTATCCATTTTGAGTTCATTCTTGTGTATGGTGTAAGTTGGTGGGCTAGTTACATTTTTTTAAAATGTATCTGTCCAATTTTCCTAATACTATTTATTGAAGAGTCTATCTTGACTTCATTGTATGCTCTTGCCTCCTTTATCAAATAATTGAGCATAATGGCTTGGGTCGATTTCTGGGTTCTCTGTTCTCTTCCATTCATCTATATGCCTTTCTTGCACCAGTACCAGGCTGTTTTGATTACGGTGGCTTTCTGGTATAACTTGAACTCTGGTATTGTGATTCCTCCAACTTTATTCTTCTTTCTTAAGAGTGCTGTGGCTATTTGGGGTCTTTGTTGGTTCCATATAAATTTTTGGAGTAATTGTTCTAGGTCTGTGAAATATGGCATTGGTATTTTAATAGGGATTGCATTGAATCTATAGATTGCTTTGGGTAGTATGATGTTGATTTTACCAATCCATGAACATGGTATATTCTTCTACTTGATTATATCTTCCTCTATCTCTTTTTTCAATGTCCTTTAGTTTTTGGAGTACTAGTCTTTTACCTCCTTGGTTTATTCATAGGTATCTTAATTTTTTGTTGTAATGGTGAATGAGATTGTTTAGTTTCTTTTTCTGAGAATTCATTATTGGTGTATAAAAAAGCCATTGATTTCTGGGTGTTAATTTTGTATCCTGCTACATTGCCAAATTCATTTATTAAATCTAGTAGTTTTTTGGTGGAATCTTTAGGGTTTTCTATGTACAATATCATGTCATCTGCGAATAATGACAGTTTTACTTCCTCCTTTCCAATTTGGATGCTTTTTATTTCTTCTTCTTGTCTGATCACTATGATAAGACATGGGAAAGCAGACATCCCTGTCTTGTTCCTGTTCTTAGAGGAAATGGTTTTAGTTTTTGCCCGTTGAGTATGATGTTGGCTGTAGGTTTGTCATATGTGGTCCTTATTATGTTGAGATATCAGGGAAGGAGTTTAAATGGAGAGTGAAAATAATCAGAATAAAAAATGGGTAAGGGAAAAAAATTGAGATTTCATTTTTGTCTGATGCCTTGACTGATTTTCTTGGGCATGTTTACACATTTCTTTATATGACATGCAGCAAATTTGATTTTCCAAATTTTGCAACTAATGCATATTAATTTCACCTTGCTTACCAAACAAATAAGCAAATAAAATTCCCAAATCAAAGCCTGCTTAATGCTATACCATGTGTTTGTTAAATTTTATTAGGTTTCTAACAATTCAGGAATGTTAAAAATACATTTTAACGAAAAATAAAGTTTAGGAAAATACTGATTAGGTCCACTATTCAAAAAATGTTTTAATAGTTTTGTGTGTTCGTACTTCTTTCCATTGCTTCTATTTATTTTCTGTCTTTCTCTAACATAGTTGACATTTTACTGTTTAAGTAGTATTTTGTATCAAGGTTTTTATTTAAAACTTAGAATATTTCTGCCCTAACCAGTTTGGCTCAGTGGATAGAGCACCGGCCCGCGGACTCAAGGGTCGCAGGTTCGATTCCGGTCAAGGGCATGTACCTTGGTTGCGAGCACATTCCCAGTAGGGGAGTGTGCAGGAGGCAGCTGATTGATGTTTCTCTCTCATCGATGTTTCTAACTCTCTATCCCTCTCCCTTCCTCTCTGTAAAAAATCAATAAAATATATTTAAAAAAATAAATAAAACTTAGAATATTTCTTATAGCATGATTTGCCCAAGACTTTGTCAGATAGAAGAAGTATAATTTTTAGACTGAAAACAGTCGTTATGTATATCATGTGATGTTTAACCTAAGAATGACATTAAAGCTGAAGGATCAAAAGGCCATGGTCACCTGTCTTGCATCTACTCACCAGGCCTTGTTAAGCTTCCTCATCTTAGTGTCCAGAGACTTCTTCGTAGCTGTACCTTCTTATCAACTCTTGGAACTCCTTTTTATGATTTATAAATTAATCTAGGCTCTTTGGACATATTTTTTAAAGGCAAATAAAAGTATCATTACTTTAGGGAATTGTTCAAAAGCAGGACGCAGAGCTTGCGAATTAACAAGTGAATAAAACCACATTGTTGCCACTGTTCTCTAATGACAAACAACCCAATTATAGATGTTGCTGTGTCCCCAAGGGTGAAAGTCCCAGAAATGTGAGTGTAAATCTCCATGGTGGATTTTTTTTCTACCCAAACCCCAGTGGGCAGGAGCATGGGTCAGAGTTTCCTAATTCTGTGTTGAACGGTGGGAGTGTGCAAGAATGAAACCTGAATTGTTAGAACTTAGTGCAATTTAGAGATCAAATCTTGCCTGGCAAGAAAAGCCACTATTCTGGAAAAATAACTTTATCCTGAAAAGCCTGTCTAAAGCATTGACTCTTAAAGAGCATTAAGGCTCATTAGCTATGGTACAGAGGTTTTATCTAATCTCTGGAATTTAAGACTTGAGACTGAGGTAGCTCATAGGAGCCATGGAATGAGTTATAGAATTATGAAGTTTAACTGGAATTTCCTAACACAAAAATCAAGACAATAGCTGAAATCTAGAAGTAAAAATTATATTATCCATGCAGATTATCAGAATTTGCATTTGCACTTTATCTTTAAAATTTTGAAAATGCTAGTCATTTTGATAAGGACTTTCAGACTCTGTTAGTAATTACAAGAAGCAGTGTTTATTAATATTTATTTATTTATTATTTTTATTTCAGAGAGGAAGGGAGAGGGAGAGAGAGATCAAAACATCAATGATGAGAGAGAATCATTGATTGGCTACCTCCTGCACACACCCCCATTGAGGATCCAGCCCACAACCTAGGCATATGCCCTGACTGGGAATTTTGAACCGTGACCTCCTGGTTCATGGGAATACTAATGTTTTTAGATTTTACGTTTTATTTTTATTTATTTATTTTTTTAATCCTCACCTGAGGATATTTTCCATTGATTTTTTTGTTTGTTTTAGAGAGAGTGGAAGGGAGAGGAAGAGACACAGAAAGAGAAACATTGGTGTGAGAGAGACACATTGGTTGCCTCCTGTGCAGGTCCGGATAGAGCCTGCAACCGAGGTACGTGCACTTGACTGTAATCAAAGCTGTGACCCTTCAGTCCGCAGGCCAAGACTCTATCCACTGAGCAACTGGCTAGGGCTAGACTTTACATTTTAGCCTTTATATTTCCTTAAAGGATGGGAGTTTGGTGGAATTTTGTTTTGGTTCACTGAGGCTCAGAGTAATCCTTTTGGTAGGATGGAGGTATGGGTGGAGGTGAGGGATGTAGTAGCAAAGGGCATGTGGGATGCCAGCCTTGAGAATATATAGGAGTGTGCATTGAAAATTGAATTTCAATTTTTCTGTTCCATGTGTTTAAAAAAAAATTCTAAAATCAAATTTGCTAAGGTATAATTTACATAAAATAAAATTCACCAATTTTAGTGTTTAGTTCTAAGTGTTTTGACATTGCATACAATCCAGGCACCACCGTGATCACTTTCAAGCTTTACAACATTCCCATTATCCTCTGTGTGCCCTCAGTCCCCCTTGCAATTAATGTCCTCTCCTGCTTCCCCAGGCCCTGACTACTCCCAGTCTGTTTTTGTCCCCATAGTTTTTCCTTTTTTGTAATGTTACATAATATGGAATTATGCCATATGCAGTCTTTGAGTTGGACTTCTTTCACAGAGTAAAATGAATTTTAGGTGCATATATGTTGTGGTTATCAGTAACTTGTTTCTTTTTACTGAGGAGTATTCCACAGTTTGTCTTATCCATTCACCAGTAGAAGAACATTTGGTTTGTTCCCAATTTTTAGCAATTATGAATAAAGCTGTTGTAAACATTTGTGTTCACATTTTTATAAATGAACATTTACTTTATTTCTTTTGGGTAAATGCCTAGGAGTGGAATTGCTCAGCATATAATAAGTATATGTTTATCTTTGTAAGAAACTAGAGCCACTGTTTTCCAAAGTGGCTCTAGCATTTGCATTCTTGTTTGCAATGTATGAGAGTGTCAGTTGTTGTGCATACTGATATTATTAGGGTGGTTTTTTTCCTCATTCTCATATATTTTTATCGGCATCTTATTGTGGCTTTCATTTGCATTTCAATAATGACATTGAGTATATTTTCCTCTTTATTTGCCATTCATATAATCTTCGTTGGTGTAGTGTCTGTTTAACACTTTTGCTTATTAAAAAAAATGGGGTGGTTGTGTTTCTTATTATTGAATTTTGATATTTCATTATGTATATATTATGGACAAAAACCATTTATCAGTTATGTGTTTTGTAAACATTTTCTCCCAATATTTTTGTTTTCTTCTAAGAATATGTCTATTTTGTCTAGGTTGTCCTTTTTGTTTGGAATAGAGTTGTTCATAGTATTTTTTCATAATTGTTTGTATTTCTGTGGATCGATTGTTATTTCACCTCTTTCATATCTGATTTTGTTTATTTGAGTCCTCTCTCTTTGCTTCTTGGTGAGCCTGGCTAGAGGTTCATCAATCTTGTTTATTTTTTCCACCACTAGCTTTCCAAAACCAGCTCTTGGTTTTGTTGATCTTTTGTATTGTTTTTTGGTCTCTATTTCCTTTATCTCTGCTCTGATCTTTATTATTTCCTTCCTTCTGCTTACACTGAGCTTTTCTTGTTGCTCTCTTTCTAACTCTTTGAGTTGTAGGGTAGGTAATTTATTACCATTGTTTCTTGTTTTTTTGTGGTAGGCTTGTAGAGCTATGAACTTCCCTCTCAAGACTGCTTTCATTGTGTCCCATAGATTTTGGATTGTTGTATTTTCATTGTCATTTGTTGCCATGATGCTTTTTATTTCTTCTTTGATCTCTCTGGTAACCCAGTCATTGTTTAATAGCATGCTATTTAGCCTTCAGGTGTTTGATTTTTTTTATTGTAGTTGATTTCCAGTTTTATGCCATTGTGATCTGAGAAGATGCTTGATATGATTTCTATCTTGTTGAATTTGAAGAGACTTTGCGTGTGACCCAATATATGGTCTGTCTTTGAAAATAACCCATGTGCACTTGAGAAGAATGTATATTCTGTGGCTTTGGGGTGAAATGTTCTGAAGATGTCAATTAATTCCATCTGATCTAGTGAGTCATTTAGGATTGATGTTTCTTTGCTGAGTTTTTGTTTAGAGGATTTGTCCAGTGGTGATAATGGGGTGTTAAGGTCCCCTACTATGATTGTATTGCTGTCAGTCTCTCCCTTGATCTCCTCCAGAAGATTTCTTACATATTTGGGTGCTCCTATATTGGGTGCATATATATTTACCAGAGTTATTTCTTCTTGTTGGACTGCTCCCTTTAGT
>NW_005370366.1:1740760-1746086 GCF_000412655.1 Myotis brandtii
CTTCTAGTCTACTGTTGATGCTTTCTATTGAGTTCCTTATAGCAGCAATGTCATTTTTCATTTCTTCTTGGTTCTTCCTCATTTCCTCTTGGTTTTTACACATATTGTTGAATTTGTCTTCCATTCTTTTCAGCGACCTTATGACCGTTTCTCTGAATTCTTTCTCTGACATATTGCTTGCCTCCATTTCGTTTACTTCCTTTTCTGGTGATGCCTCCTTTTCTTTCATATGTGGGCTCTTTCTTTGTCTCCCCAGGATCTCTCTTCTCCGGTGTCTGGTTTTGTAGCTCTCTCTCTCCTTTTCCTAGCCGAAATCTGACCTTTCCGTGAGGAGGTGCAGAGCTCATCCAAGTCTGCGTATTCGCTCTGCTAGACATCCGGTGTTCCTGGGTTCGCAGCTGTTCCCTGGGTGGTGTTGTTGTAGATTCCCAGGATGTATAGGTTTCCAATAACAGCCACTCTCCCCTTCAATATGGCACGGTGTCCACGGCAGAGCTGGTCGCTCCGGGAGAGATTTCAGCAGCAGTGAAGGCTTCCCGGTCAGGGAGCCCAGTCCGGCAGTCCCCAACAGTCCCTTGGAGTATAGCTGTCCTTCACCCACAAATATACACTCCCCGTACGTCCACACTCTCTCCTTTCGTTCTCTCCCTCTCACACTATCTTGCAGTCTGCCTTCCCGTCGGCAGCCATCTTCCGTCCTGTTTTTGTTTTTTTGATAGTGACTTTTGAAAAGGAGCAGTTTTTAATTTTCATGGAGTCCATTTGGATTATGCTTTTTCTATTCTGTCTTTGGAATATTTATTTAACCCAAGGTCACAAAGATTTTTCTCCTATATTTTCTTCTAGGGGCTTTCTTTGTTTTATATTTTACATGTATATCTATGATCAATTTTGAGTTGCTTTTAGTACAGGGTAAAGGTCATTCAGTTGTTTTTATGTCATTTTTTGGAAAAGACTATCAGTTTTCTATTGAATTGCCTTTGAACTTTGTTTAAAAATCAGTTTACTATATATATGAGAGATTATTTCTGAACTCTGTTCTATTCCACTGATGTATGGGTCTGTGACACTTTGCCAGTGTGAATTCTTCAAATTTGTTCTTTTTCAAATTATTTTGGCTAGTCTTAGTCACTTTGCTTTACATTTTAGAATTAGCTTGTCAATTTCTAAAAAAAAAAATAATCCTGCAGAGATCATAGGATTGTATAAATATATAGACCAACTTGGAAGAGAATTGACATCTTGACAAAATTGAATTTTCCAATCCATGAACACAGTGCATCTCTACACTTATTTAGTCTTTAAAAAAATCTGTCTCATTGTGTTTTGTGGTTTTCAGCATATAGGTCTTACACATGTTTTGTTAGATTTATACATAAATAGACATGGTACTTTAACTAACAATTTTTCAACTTCCAATTATTCATTGCTAGTATGTAGTAATATAGTTAATTTTTGTATATTGATCTTATATCATGTGACCTGCTAAATTTACTCATTAGTTCTAGTAGCTCTTTTGTAGATTCTTCAGGATTTTCTGTGTAGACAGTTGTATTTGTGAGTAGAGTTTTATTTTTTAATTGATTTTAGTTATTTTTCTTAACTTACTGTTAGACCATCTAGGATCTTGAATAGGCATGGTAAGAGTGAGCATCTTTGTCTTATTTCTTGTTATGGGGGGGGGAAAGCATTCAGTCTTTCATCACTAATTATGATGTTAGTTTTTTCTTAAATATCTTTTATCAGTTCCCTTTAATTCTTAGATTGTTGAGAGTTGGTATCATCAATGGATGTTGAATTTTGAATTTTGTCAAATGGTTTTTCTGCATCTATTTAGGTGATCATGTTTTTTCTTCTTTATTCTGTTGTTATGAATTTTATTGGTTTACTAGAGGCCCGGTGCATGAAATTTGTACATGGGTGTGGTCCCTAGGCCTGGCCGGTGATTGAAGCATCTGGCGTAGAAGGGCAGGTCCCAGCTAACCTCTGGGCCCTGGGCAACACCTAGGATGCTGGGCCCCTGCACATCCCCCTCCGCCTGAGTCACGGTGCCTCAGTCCCCACATGGAGATGCAGTGAGCATGGCCGGGGACGCCGCGGGCTGGGGCGCAGCATGGGCATCTGGGCTGCCCAGTGATGTTGCATGGAAGCTGGGCGGGCAGTATGCTCTCTCCCGGCTGGCCTTGTAGACTGGCTCCTGTGTGAACCCACAGGGAGCCCGACTGGCCCCTGTGGTCCCAGCAGCTGCAGCCTGTCTCATTTGGAAGAGGCTGCGTGGGTGTGGGGCGGGCTCATCATGGGTGCCCGGTACCTGAGTGCGGCAGCCCTGGCGTCCCAGGGGAGGGTAGCAGGGGGAGTGAGAGCGAGCTTGGTGGACACCCTGCATTCTCACTGCACTTCTATTCCTGTCACCCCTGTCCCCAGGTAGCCAGCGAGAGGTCGCAACTCCCCCCTGCACAACCTGGGCACTGCGTCGCCCACCATGTTCCACGCTGCCCCCTGGTGGTCAGTGCACGTCATAGCAAGTGGTCGAACTCCCGGTCTCCCGGTCGAACGACTGCCCAAGGAGATAATTTACATATTAGGCTTTTATTACATAGGATTTTAGAATATTAAACGAACCTTACATCATGCCCATAATAAGCCTGAGTTGGTCATGATATATTATCCTTTTTGGATTTAATTTGCTAATATTCATTGAGAATTCTCACATTTATGTTCACGAGGGCTGTTCATCTGAAGTTTTTTTCTTGTCTTTTTCTTTTTTTTTTTTTTTAGAGAGAGTGGAAGGTAGGGAGATGGAGAGAGGGAAACATCGATGTGAGAGAGAAACATTGATTGGTTGCCTCCTGCATGCACCCTGACTGGGACCCGGGAACGAACCTGCAACCTGGGTACATGCCCTTGACCGGGAATCGAACCTCTCACCCTTCGGTGCATGGGCCAACGCTCTGCCACTGAGCTACATTGGCCAGGGCTATTTTCTTGTCATTTCTTCATCTGGTTTTCATATTGGCGTAATATTGGCTTCATAAATGTGTTAGGAAATGTTCCCATTGCTTTTACCTTCTGGAAGAGTTTGTATGGGACTGATTTTGTTTTTTTCCAATGTTTTATAGAATTCCCCAGTGAAACTATATAGGCCTCAGGTTCCCTAGTTGAAAGTTTTTAAACAGTGAATTCAGTTTCTTTAGTAGATATAGGACTATTAGGGTTATCTATTTCTACCAGAGTGAACTTTGGAAGTTTGTGTCTCTCAAGGAATTTGTCATGTCATTTATCACAAGGCAGGCTCATGTCATATTTTTGAATTGATGAGAATAAAGTTATTTATAGCATTCTTTTATTGTCCTTTGACTATCTGGGATTTTTATTGGTGAGTCTTCTTTATTCCTAATGTTCATAATTTATATATATTTCTCTTTTTTTAAAATATATTTTATTAAATTTTTACAGAGAGGAAGGGAGAGAGATAGAGAGTCAGAAACATCGATGAGAGAGAAACATCGATCAGCTGCCTCCTGCACACCTCCCACTGGGGATGTGCCCGCAACCAAGGTACATGCCCCTTGACCGGAATCGAACCTGGGACCTTTCAGTCCGCAGGCTGACGCTCTATCCACTGAGCCAAACCGGTTTCGGCTCTCTTTTTTCTTTAATTAGTTTCCTAGTGGTTTATGAATTTTACTAATATTTTCTAAGAACCAACTCCTGTACACCTCTAGTTGGATTTTTCTCTAGTTATTTTTGTTTTATATTTTACTGATATCTGTTGTTAGCCTTATTTCTTTTCTTCTGCTTACAGTGGATTTAATTTATACTTCTCTTTCTAGTTAAGATATAACCTTAGATAACTGGTCTGAAACCTATATTTTCTAATGTAAGCATTTAATGCAATACATTTCTGCTGCTTTAGCTGTATGCCAATTTGCTATTTTCTGTATGACTTGAAGTTATTTGTTTCTCTTCTTCCTTGCTGTCTTCATCTGTGTTTCATTGATTTTTTTGTTTTTGTAGTGACATGCTTTGATTTTTTTTCTTATTTTCTTATATGCATCTTCTTTATAGGTATTTGCTTTGTGGGATTACATAAAATATCTTATAGCAATCTATTTTAAATTGTAACAACTTGGCCCTGGCTGGTGTCACTCAGTTGGTTGGGCATCGTCCCATGCACCTGGCAGTTGCTGGTTTGATTCCTGGTCAGGGCACATGCCTGGATGTAGGCTGGACCCCCAATAGGGGTGTGCAGAAGGCAACTGATCAATGTTATGTTCTCATGTCGATGTTTCTCTTTCTCTTTCCCTTACCCTTCCTCTCTCTCTAAAAGTCAATTTAAAAAACTCTTTAACAAAAAAAGAAAAACAAAAACTGTAACAACAACTTACTTTAACTGCATAGAACAACTCTATTCCTGTACACTTCCCTTTATGTTATCAATGTCCCAAATTATATGAGCAGTTATAATTATTTTTTATGCTTTCATCTTATAAATTGTACACCAGAATTAAAAATGATGTAGGCACCCCCAGTTGCAGTATTATAGGTTTCTGAATTTGTATATTTACCTTTACCAGAAAACTATATATTTTTATATGCATTCCAGTTGCTATCTGGCATTTCAACTTGAAGGACTTTCTTTAGCAGTTCTTGTAAGGGAGGTCAATTGGTGATGAAGTCCCTCAGCTTTTATTTATCTGGAAAGTTCTTTATTTCTCCATTTTTATAGGACAGCTTTGCCAGTTATAGTATTTTTGGTTGGCAGCTTTTTCTTTTAGCACTTTGAATATTTCTTCCCTCTGCTTTCTAGCCTGTATGCTGAGAAATCTGTTCTTGATCTTATAGAAGCTCCCTTTCACATGATCGGTACTTTTCTCTTGCTGCTTTCAAGTTCTTTCTTTGTCTTTGACTTTTGACAGTTTGATTATAATGTGTGTAGGCCTCTTTGGGTTAATGCTAGTTGTAGTCTTTTAAGCTTCTTGAATTTGAATGTACATTATCTTCCCCAGATTTATGAAGTTTCTGGTCATTCCTTCTTTACATAAGCTTTTTGTCCCATTCTCTCTTCTCCTTCTAAAAAATCCCATAATGCACATATTGATTCACATATGGTGTCCCATAATTCCTTTAACTTTCTTTACTTTTCTTTGTTCTTTTTTCTTTTTCTTTTTTTTTATTAAATCTTTATTGTTCAGATTACATTTGTTCCTCTCCCCCCCCCCCGTAACTCCCCTCCTCCCAGTTCCCGCTCCACCCTCCGCCCTCACTCCCCACCCACTGTCCTCATCCATAGGTGCACGATTTTTGTCCAGTCTCTTCCCGCATC
>NW_005370366.1:1747733-1754578 GCF_000412655.1 Myotis brandtii
GGGTCTGGAGCTCAGAGTCTGAGACTCCCTCCCGATTGAAAACGACAACTGCGCCCTCAGCCACCAGCCCTCTTTGTGCGCGCACCTCCACACCTGAGTATTTTCCACACTGCGCCTCCTCTGAGCCTCGGTATGCTGTTGTCTTTCCTTCTAGTTGAAGAGTCTCTCCTCAGCCAGCCTTCCTGTGGTTCTGGGTGATGTCCGTTCCGTCTTTTAGTTGTATTTTTGAAGTGGTTATTTGCGGCAGCAATCTCCGGTGTTTACCTATGCCGCCATCTTGCTCGGAATCTCTGTTCTTTTTTCTTTTTATTCCTCTCACTTAATAATTTCAAATGACTTGTCTTCAAGTTTGCTGATTTTTTTCTCCTGCTTGGTCAAGTCTGTTGATCCTCTCTAGTGAATCTTTCAATTCAGTTATTGTATTCATCAGCTCCTGGATTTGTTTATGTCTCTTCATTGATATTCTCATTTTGTTCATGCATTGTTTCCCTGATTTTGTTCAGTTGTCTGTCTGTGTTTTCTTATATCACATTGAGCTTACTGAGATGATAATTTTGAATTCATAGCTTTTCATTTCTTTAAGGGCCAATTTCTGGAAATTAATTTTATTTCTTTAATTTGTCCATGTTTCCTTGTTTCTTTATGTGCCTTGCTATTTTTTATTGTTATTTGTGCATTAAAAATAAAACCAGGCTCCTCTCCCAGTCCTTATGGACTGGCTTCAGATAGGGGAAAACTTTCTCTGATCAGCCTAGGTAGTGATTCTTAGGGTTGTTATTGGTGGTATTGATCCTTTTATGGGGATATGTCTTTTCTGGTCCTGTGCATGTAATTTCACAGTTAGAGAGGTTTGCTGATTTTATTTTCAGGAGACTGTCATCTCTTCTCATCTAGTGGGTGTCTGTTAGTACTGCAGGTTCTCTGATACCAAGTAAGCTGCTGAACTCCTTTTATTCTCAATAGTCTCTAAGCATTCAAAATATGCCAGTTCCTCATCAGTTCTGAGTCAGGTAAGACAGGAACCAGTTCCTTAGGCAGTCCCCCAAAAGCTGGGATATTGGATGTGCATTTTACTCTTCTCTTTCCCTCCCAAGGGAGAAGCCATGAGTTGGATGTGTTTTCCTGATTAACTGAGCTTTACTGGCTTAGGGGAAGCTATTGCAGATGAAATACAGTAGCTTTTCTTACTCATTTCGGGGTACTTGTTCTTGGCTTTGTGTTCACCCGGGGTACTTACTCACCTGGGGTTATTGCGACTTCCTCGCTGGTTTCTGGACTTGTCATAAAGGCTTTTTGGACTGTATATTGTTAAGTTTTTGTCTCTGTGGGGGATTGAGGTCTGGGGCTTCCTATTTTATTATCTTGGTGATATCCCTTTATGAGTTTTATAACAAAAGAATCAGATATTGGTATCAGAAGGCACCATATTCTATAGCTCTAAATGAATTCATTTGTCCACATCCAGCTGCCATGCTCTTTCTCTGCAGAGATTCCTGAGCCAGTGGAATGCAGTCACTGAAAATCAAGTATCATTTAGAAAACAATGATCTTTGCTATTAAAAATGAAACTTGGTTGATAAGTCCCTCTATATAAGTGGTTCTCAACCTGTGGGTCGCGACCCCTCTGGGGGTCGAATGACCCTTTCACAGGGGTCGCCTAAGACCATTGGAAAACACATATATAATTACATATTGTTTTTGTGATTAATCGCTATGCTTTAATTATGTTCAATTTGTAACAATGAAAATACATCCTGCATATCAGATATTTACATTATGATTCATAACAGTAGCAAAATTACAGTTATGAAGTAGCAATGAAAATAATTTTATGGTTGGGGGTCACCACAACATGAGGAACTGTATTAAAGGGTTGCGGCATTAGGAAGGTTGAGAACCACTGCTCTATATCATATTTTGAGTTACCTTTTTAATGGCAGGTTCATTAAAATTGGAATTAAAATTATCAGCCCCTTTCTGGCTCTTGGTGATGTATTACTAAGTGACATTGTAAATCCCTATGGCAACCTATGAAGACAATTTGATTCTAAGCCTGCTAGTATTTGGTATATAGATCTTTAAAATGTTTATTAAATTGATAAGTGAAAACAGATACTTCATTATCCAAATTTGTAACAACAAACATGTCATTGTCCAACATTGACATTCTTAATTTGGTTTCTAAAATCACTGTAAAACTGAATGAGTGACCATACTTTCTCTTAAGCTTAAAGAAAGTAGAAGCTCAAATCTCTGTTTAAAAGGACACTGCACAGCTCTTTGGAAAGATGGGATGACATAATAAAAAATGGAGAATTGACATAATATTTATTATATATACTGTAGATAGAAACAGAAATGTAAATATCTGTCTACCTATCTATCCATCTATATCTAAACCTATCTTTTCATAGGTAGAAATGTAATTGTCCCTTTGCTTTAGAAGTTGTAGGCTGTTAAATTAATGCCCAAAGTCAAAATAAGCAAATGTCTAATATAAACATTTATATTGTATGGAGTACAATAAATGGAATATAAAATACCAACTAAAGAAATAATTTTTTGATGTTATCATTCCGTTAAAAACATAAGTCCATTTAAAAGTAGCCATGGCATGCATATCTAGTGCTTTGAAAATAGTAAATACTTTAGCAATTAATATACTAGCCTCTAGTTATTTTCCCCAAAGTGTTTTCACTTTTTGCTTTGGTGGTGGGTGGCCATTATTTATTAAGAACATCAGCTACCACATGTGATGCAGAACACGTCATAGAGGCCTCCTTTTGTAAGAGATATAATAAAACACATATGAGGGAATATGTCAGGGAGCTTATATTAATAAAAATAAGGAACACCTGGGGCAGAACTCCATGGGTAAAAGTCCAGGGACCCCAGCATTCAGGACTGAGTGCTATGGAAAGCATCCCATGGTTGTTTTTGTCTTGTAGCTCTCGGCCCTCCTACTGCTGGCCCAGTGACACAGGCACCCTGGGATTCATATCTGCTGACTCTAAACCTCCATGGTTATGTTTATTTTCATTTGAAAGTCAATATTCAGAGACTTGTTGCCCAGTATATCTGTTTGAACACGGGGGTGGGGAGGAGCAGTGGGAGAAATCAAAAGCTTCTTTGAAGCCGGTGACTTTCACCTTTTAGGAGTTGGGTTGTTTCGGAGTTGCTGTGTCAGTCCCTGTTGCCTGGGGAGAGCTTCCTATCGCTCAGAATCCCTGGGTATTAGCCAGCATCAGATTGCACATTGTGTGAAGGAATGCACCTTGGACTCTTGAGCGGCTGTTCCTGTTGTTTTGGCCGAGGAGGCAGCTACTGTCTGTTCCTTCTGTCTAATGATAAATGTTGTAAGTGAGGGTGGAAGGAATGATGTGCTCGCCTGCTTTAGCATTTGCAAAGTGTGTGCTTGGACCAGGATGAGGTTCTGATGGCCTTCCTGGACAATGCCTGTTTGCCTTACATCTTTCACACTTACTGAGAAAGTTTACACAAGCCTTTACTTAATAGGGTCTCTTCCTGCTATTTACTCATACCTTACATGGACTTGTCCTGGGGCTTTTTACATTTTCTTGCTTTGTTTACAAGTTTAAATGAATAACTACGTACCTGTTGTGCCACATAAATTGGTAGGTGGTGGGTGGGACTCTTACCCCTCCAGGGGTCCTGGGTTTTCCCTCACGACTCTATGCATTGCCCTGAGCAAGCCCTGGAACACCTGGGGACCCCAAGGCCAGCATGGATCTTCTTTCCTCTTGGCCAGCGATCACTGCTAATGGTCAGTGCTGTGTGCCAACCCCTTACCATTTACTAGATCCTGTGCCCTGTACTTTATCCATAATGGTCCTGTTCATACCCAGAATGACTCTGAGAGGTGGGTACTGTTATCTGTTATTTATTCTTACCTTGTTCCTCTCATTCTCCCTCGTACCCCCCATCATTGTAATCTCCCCACCCCCAGGTAGTTGGGGTGGTTTTATTTACTGGTATCCCCAGCACGTAAGCAGTGTCTGGCACATAGCATGAACTTGGTGTTAACATTTGCTGAGGACTGAGTGGAAGATGTGCTTACAGATGAGACATTAATGACCTTGCTGAAGACTCCACAGGCAGTAAGTGGTAAAGATAGCACTTGATTCAGGTCCTTTGTAACCTTCGTGCTCTACAACCCTTCCACGGGAAGGAGGGACTCAAGGGAGTGCAGGGGGGCCTGGCATATGGGGAGAGCCTTTTCCTGGTACCCCATGCCATTCATTTTGGCCTCTGCCTTCTCCTTATCTGGATCTTTGCCCTTTCCCATTCCCTTAGCCCACTGTAGGCTATTCTGTCAGCTAGACAGAAATTTCTACTTTGCTATATTGGAAGTAGGTGCAGTGAGAGGACTTAGCTGCCTCCTGCCTCTTTTATTGTGGACCTGGGAGAAGGGACACTGAGCTTTGGCCTGAAGGAGGAGGCTTAATATCTGTCTCATTGCACAAAGACCCAGGTTGTGAGAAGCTGGAGAAGACAGGTGTTCTAAGCTGGCTTGGCCCCGATGCAAGGTAGCCTTATCCTTGATCTTTCAGGAGCTGAAGAAAACTGCCCCAAAATTGAGAGGATTAAGATTGCCAACCCGCCCCTTCCTTTTACTGAGAGTAAAGGAGGTTAGGGCAAGACTAGGCAGGAACCTGCTGGATGAGGGGAAAGGCAGGAGAGGATTCCTCCAGATCTTTTGGGGCTGGGGTGTTGGCTGTGAGGAACTTGGGAGGGGAGAGGAGGGTTTTTGTGTTTCCTGTGGGCACCGCTGAGCAGCAGCTCCTCGTGGTCTAAACAAGGGAGTCAAGAATGCTACTTATTTCTTCCCAAGTGTCTCCTTCATTCTTTCCTCTAGCTAACCCTTGAAAGTTGGTTTGGCTGTGGGAAAATATTGTGAATGACAGTCACTTTACATGCATGACATTCCATGCAGGGATTTTTCATATTGTCAAATATGGACGGGGCTAGTTTTTGGTAAGTGTTTTGATTGCAGTGCAAGACTTTTCATGTTTTTAGCTTTATTAATTTGTCACTTGGGGAACATGGCTCTCTCTTCATAACTCAGAAATTAGAGGAAAGATTACATCCCATTTCCTGAGCACAACCTGGGGAGGGAGCAGGGCAGGTTGCCCTGTGAGGCTACTTGCTATCAAGACCAATGTGGGACTTGAAGTATGCTCCGAGATAACTAGTGAGAAACCTTAAAGTTACTATTATGGCTGAAAGTGTAATAAAATATGGAAAATATACCTTAAAACTCCCACTGTTGTGTGCACTTCAATGGAGCAGTTTTCAGTAGTTGTAGTCGAGGTCTAACTGCTGTTCTTTATAGAATTCATGACCATATATCCACACTTCTCTGCTTGTACCCAGATATTTTTATTAAATGCCTGCTATCTCTCTAATCATAAGTAGGGAATCCCTTTCTTTAGAGATTAAGAAATGGAAGCTGATGCCCAGCCAGTGTGGCTCAGTGGTTGAGTGTCGAGCTATGAACCAGGAGGTCATGGTTCGATTTCCGGTCGGGGAACATGCCTGGGTTGTGGGCTCGATCCCCAGTGGGGGGCATGTAAGAGGCAGCCGTATAGACCAATGGAACAGAACAGAGACCCCAGAAATCAACCCAAGCCATTATGCTCAATTAATATTTGACAGAGGAGGCAAGAGCATACAATGGAGTCAAGACAGGCTCTTCAATAAATGGTGCTGGGAAAATTGGACAGACACATGCAAAAAAAAAAAAATGAAACTAGACCACCAACTTACACCATACACAAAAATAAGCTCAAAATGGGAGAGGACTTAAACATAAGATGGGAAAGCATTAACATCTTAGAAGAATCCATAGGCAGCAAAATATCAGACTTATGTAGCAATATCTTTACCGGTAGAGCTCCTAGGGCAATGGAAACTAAGGAGAAAATAAATAAATGGACTACATCAAAATAAAAAGTTTCTGCACAGCAAAAGAAACCATCAACAAAACAAGAAAGCACATTGCATAGGAGAACATATTTGCCAATGTTATCTCTGATAAGGGCCTAATCTCCAAAATTTATAGGGAATTCATACATCGTAACAAAAGGAAGATAAACAATCCAATAAAAAAATGGGCAAAGGACTTAGACACTTTTTGAAAGTGGACATACAGAAGGCCAAGAGACATATGAAAACATGCTCAAAGTCACTAATCATCCAAGAGATGCAAATCAAAACGACAATGAGATACCATCTCATACCTGTCAGAATGGCTGTCATCAACAAATCGACAAAAGACAAGTGATGGTGAGGATGTGGAGAAAAAGGAACCCTCGTGCACTGCTTGTGGGAATGCAGACTGGTGCAGCCACTGTGGAAAACAGTATGGAATTTCCTCAAAAAATTAAAAATGGAATTGCCATTTTACCCAGTAATCCCATTTCTAGGAATATATCCAAAGAAATCAGAAAGGACATATGCACCCCAATGTTCATAGCAGCACAAGTTACAATAGCTAAGATTTGGAAATAGCCTAAGTGCCCATCAGCAGATGAATGGATTAGAAAACTGTGGCACATCTACACAATGGAATACTATCCTATCTAATAAAAGACAAAAATGGTAATTAACCATACCTCCGCTATGCTTCCCATTGGCTAATCAGGGCGATATGCAAATTAACTGCCAACAAAGATGGCGGCCGGCAGCCACGCAGCTGAAGCGAACATGAGGCTTGCTTGCTCCAGTGATGGAGGAAGTCAAGGTTCCCCGCCTGCTGAGGCCCGGCTCTGAGCCCAAAAGCAACAATGTTTCAATTATAGAAGCTAAACAAACCCCAGATACCT
>NW_005370366.1:1755535-1764450 GCF_000412655.1 Myotis brandtii
ATCTACCCTGCTCTGTGTGTGACAGAGGAAGGCGCCCCAACCCCCTGATCCGCCCTACTCTGTGCATGACAGGGGGTGGCGCCACAACCTCCCGATCTGTCCTGCTCTGTGTGTGATGGGGGAAGGTGTCCCAACCCCCTGATCCGCCCTGCTCTGTGCATGACGGGGCAGGGCCCCAACTCCCCAGTCGGCCCTGCTCTGAGCCCGACCAGGGGCTGCGAGGCAGGCACCTAGGGATTGGGCCTGCCCTCTGCCACCCGGAAGCGGGCCTAAGCCAGCAGGTCGTTATCCCCCAAGGGGGCCCAGACTGCGAGGGGGCACAGGCCGGGCTGGGGGCCCCCCCCCCCCGAGTGCACAGATTTTTGTGCACTAGGCCTCTAGTGCTGCTATAAAATAGAAGGAACTCTTACCATTCGCGACAGCATGGATGTTCCTGGAGAGCATTATGCTAAGTGAAATAAGCCAGTAGGAGAACGATAAATATCACATGATCTCATTCATATGTGGAATATAATGAACAATGTAAACTGATGAACAAAAACAGATCCAGAGATAGAGAAGCATTGAAAAGACTGTTAAACTTCAGAGGGAAGGGAGAGGGGGTGGAGGGGGTAAGAAATCAACCAGAGGACTTGTATGCATGCATATAAGCATAACCAATGGACACAGACACTAGCGGGGTGAGGGCATGTGCGGAGAGTGGGGGTGGGGGATGACGGGAAGAGGTCAATGGGGAAAAAGGAGACATATGTAATACTATATGTAACTCTTGAAACAATAAAGAATTCAAAAAAATTACCCTGTTACTTATATCTAATTAGCTTGGTATGTTTTGGGTACTTTCCTGAGATGTTGGAATAAGTGAGAGTCATTGTCTTATTATATAAACAGTGATAAAAATGAGAAATGAAAAACGAGTTATCTACCCTCACCAATTACACATCTTTATCTTTTCTGTTGTCTTCTGATACTTACAGAATTTTATGTGTAATTTTATATTGTGCTTCCCCACCCCCACCTTACTCTCGAGGGTTTTATTCTACATTATGTTTGTATTTCTGTAATAGAAACCCAGGGTACAGACCTTGGACTTGGGCTTGGTCCCTGTCCTGTGTGGTTTCCCACCCTGCCTTCTCAGGCTGGGTCCTGGGAAGTTCTGCCCACCTGACAGAATGGCCTGCACTGGCTAAGGGAACGGGGAAGGGCAGAGCTCCAGACACGGAGAAGGCAGAGGTGACAAGGCCTCCCAAGTGCTCCTCTGGCGTAAGGTCAGTCAGAGGCCTCAGTTTGTGATCCAAGGGCTGAATCTGGCCACATACAGTTTAAAAATGTTTATGTGTGTGTGTGAATGACTCACTGATGTTTTTAAACATTTTTACATAAAATGTAAATTTCTAGCAGCTCTTTAGAATCAGATTTCCCAGCCACAGTGAGCTGGTCTGGCAATGGTGACTCTGCCTGGATTACCATCACTCCCTTATGTTTTCTTAATACTGAGGCCAAAAGGCTATTGCCTCATGTCATGGTTCTTACATGGTTGGTCTTAGAATGGAGAGGATAGTGAAATATTTCTTGTGTTTGTATCTCAATTAAAATTTGGAAAACAGAAATCAGACTGAAAACTGAATTCTATATCACCTCGCTTATCTCCCTTTTTACCTCAGCCCGGGAAGCCCTTGACTTTGCTCCCCTACCCCTCCTGTCCAGGCCTACATCTTGACTCCGAAAGTCCTAACATTCTGCCAGCAAGAAGAGGCACATAAGTGAGTCCAAAGAGGGGTCCGTCTCCCAGATGCTGAGAGCTCAGCTGGCTTCCACTCCTTGCCCACTTCCCTCTGTCACCTCCTCCGCTCTCTGCCCCACCCCATCAATGTCCCAGATGTCATGGGATGCATCCTTTCCCCTAGGCAACCCAAGATCCACTCGAGTACTGACTGAGAACTGGGAGCATTGCGTAGAGCCCAGCCCCATGGCAGAGCTCAGCTTCTCCTCACCGAGGGCCATCCACGTGACCCTGTGCCTTGCCTTGGCGGACCCCACCCTGTCCCTAGCCTCCTCAGAATTCCCTTTTTAGAGGCGAAAGCAGTGGTAGGAGAAGCTTTGACCCTAACTAGTTACCCCTTGCCCCCACGAATGGCCAGCAGTTTTGGGGATAATGATAGGAACTGCCTGATAAGGGTCTACTGAGTAAATGGCTAACGCGGGTAACCAGTGGTGTGGTGTTAGCTGTGATTGTCCTTGTTATGGTAGGGCAGTGGGAAGGACCGCTGTAAACTTAGCTTCCTAATATAAGCACTACTGCCAGTGTTGGGTTTTCTTTCTCTTCTCATGTGTATGTTTTGTTTGTTTAGTGCATGGCTGTCACTAAAAGAAACAATTATTTCATATGTGTTCCATGTGTATTTAAGTGAAAATATCATCGTTCTAGCACTGCTAAACATTTGTTTTGATATTTCTTACTCTTTTTTTTTCTTTTTTTTGAGAGAGAGAGAGAGAAACATCAATGTGAGAGGGAAACATTGACTGGCTGCCTCCTGCACACCTCCTACAGGGGATGGAGCCCCAACCTGGGCATGTGCCCTGATTGGGAATCGAATCCACAATTGAACCAGCAACCTTTCTGTGCATAGAATGACGCCCAGCCAACTGAGCCACACCTGCAGCGCTGGTTTGATATTTCAACACAAGGACCTCTTTGATACCTGAGACAGCTTCTGTATGGAGGGCAATATTGTTTAGGATATTTCCTTAAAGAGGGACTATTGCGCTAGAAGCTATGTACTCTTATTTTTAAAAATGGCTTTAGATCTTGTTGACTTTCCAGAGGGTGTGTATGTAATGGTTTCATGGTCGGTGTTTTGAGACTCTGGAAGAAATGAAGTTTGGGGTTCAGTGTAGCTGTTCTCTTCTTGTCTATTATTATGAGAACAATGAGTTGGTTTTTGGTGTCTTTCCCTGGAGAAAGAGAAAATCCTCAGCGGCCTGATGATGTCACTGTTCTTGTGTCGAGCACCCTGGAGGCCGGTGCATCCCACCCCAGGCTGAGCGATCCTGGCTGTCCCCTACCTTGGCTCGTCATCGCTCACAGTGGCTGCCTGTGTGCTGTGGGGGGACACTGCTGCTCACTTGGAACAGGTTGGTGCTCCAGACTCTGCTCAACTTGCTGCCAGGGCCGAGCCTGTCGTGTTCTGGGCATGGTCAAGTTTTCCAGGGCCAGGAGGGGTCCTAATGTTTCTCCTGAAGCCGCTCTATTCTCATGTGCTGCTTCTGTGACATGGAGACATGGGCTGCCTAATGGGAATGCTTGATGCTCTCAAGATATTTGTGAGAGGAGAGATCCTGTTATGTAGGGAAGGTAGATTTAGCTCTATACCCAACCTCCAGGTACCATGCTGTTGATAGCCTTCTTGAGGACCATTAGGTGTAAAAGATTGAATTCAGTCTTAAACTTCTATAATGTGTACGTATTGTGACTGTCCCCTCAAAACCCATTCCACCTCTGTTATGAGATAGCAATTGGCATAAAGGAGTGGTCTCAGATGTAGGAGTGGCCTTAACTGTCTAATCAACCAGGGGAGTCCCACTACCTTGCCAGCAATGGAGTCAGGCATCAGGCCTAGCTGACAAGAGCACAGCTCTCCAGCAGGTGATGGTGCCAGATTGAGGGAGTGGCTCCAGTAAGACTGAGAAGTGCCCTGGGATGGGGCTCTTTTTCCTGAGAAACCCACAGGAAGAAGTTAAACATTGTCATACTTGGCTGTGAGGACAATGGATACACAGCCATCTTGCCACCAGCCTGAGGCTGAAACAGATACAAGAAGGAATGTATAGCTAAGAGGTTTCAGCCATGTTAATTGAACCCTGTTCCTCCTTTGGATTTTCTGTGATGTGAGCCAATCTGTTTCTTTATTGTTCAGGGCATTTCAAATTATTATTATCACTATTTTTAATCCTCACCTGAGGATATGTTTATTGATTTTGGAGAGAGGAAGAGAGAGAGAGGGAGGGGAGGAGGAAAGTGAGCTACCCAATGTCTACACCCAGACCAGAGATTGAACCCACCACCTAGGTATGTGCCCTGACCAGGAATTGAACCTGCAGCCTTTTGGTGTATGGGGTGATGCTCCAACTAACTGAGCCACCTGGCCAGGGCTTGAATTATTTTTGATTACTTGTAGCTGAAAGCATTCTGACTGGTAAATATGATAATTACTTGCTGACCCCGACTTGAACTTCTGAAAGGCTTCCTGGTAGTTGTACACTCTTACTGTAGGTTTAGGTGTGAGAAACTGCTTGTTTGTCTGCAGATTCATATATGGAACTTCAGAGTAAATTTGTATTTACAAAGGACTGCAGGGCTTGAATTTGAATTATAGGAATTAAGAAATTGAAAAGAAAGCACCTAAATTTAAACGTCTTTTTTTCCTGGATACCTTTATGCACAGCTAATGTCCTGAAGGAAGTGCATATACATTTTAAGACCCCCACGAGTTATTTTAGGTATGAGACCCGAAAAAGGTTCAGAAAGTAAGTTAGTGTCAGACACTGAGCACTTCTTGAGTAAATTCTGACAGGAGTGGAATTATGAAAGTGAAGCTCATAATAAGCACTCTCTCATTTTCTTATTTCATATTCTAGAAACCGGGGATAGAGTTCTCTGACTCATAGCACTACAGACTATGTAGACTGGAAAATAAGGTAAAAGGAGAAGATAGTGTTCGTGTCTCTAAAAAGAAGCCTGATGAGCCAGCTTCTCATTTGTCCAGTTGATCAGCCAGTGGAGTGATTCTTACAGTGGTCACTGGTTTATGCTGGTGATTGTTGAAGGCACAACTGCAACACAAGTGTGTTTGGAGGGGATAGCTGAACCACAGTGTTCACTGCCTACAAAACTGGAAATTTCCAGACATCTTTAACACCTTTTCAAATTCAATTGTTATATACTCCATTGTAGGAAAATTCAGAATAAAAGAGAGCAGTCCTGTAAAGGTATTAGTGTTTATCTTTCTAAGTATTTTTAAATGTAGACCTTTAGCATTTTAAGTAAAGTATTGTAGTCATACAAAAAGATATTCAGAATAGTATAATGAAGACCCACTTATACCCATACAATTTAAGGACATAACTACAAATACAGCTCCCTTGTGTAGCTGTCCTTTGCCCACAAGGTATCAGTATATGAAATTTGTCACTTATATTTTCTAAGTGAGTCTTCTACATGTATAAGTTAGCTGTACACATATGTGGTATTTGCACTGTCTGGTTTATACCATGTGGTTTTTAACTTTAAAATGTTATCATACTATAAGAGTTCTCTTGCTTTTTTACATTTATGTTTTTGAGGTTAACCCGTTTTGATACATGTAACTCTAGTTCTTTCATTTTTATTGCCCGTGGTTAATATAAATATTCCACAATTTGTGTAGTCATGCCCCTGCCAGTGGCTGTGTAAATATTGTAAGTAATGTTGAATTATAAAGAATGTTATATTGAATATTCTTGTACCTCTCTTCTTATATTGATATTATAATTAGGGTATGCAATTAAGCATAGATCTTCTGCCCTGTATAGCAGGTGCAACATCAATTTCACACACACATATACACACACACACACTTTGCCAAAGTACAGTCACGCACTGCTTAACGATGGGGATATGTTCTGAGAAATGTGTGGTTAGGTGATTTCATCTTTGTGTGAACATCATAGAGTGCACTTACACAAAACCAAATGGTGCAGCACTACTACACACCTATGCTGTATGGTACAGCCTATTGCTCCTGTGGTACAAGCCTGTACAGCATGTTACTGTACTGAGTACTGTAGGCAATCGTAACACAATGGTAAGTATTTATATATCTAAACATTTAAACCTAGAAAAGGTACAGTAAGATACGACATACTGTACTTTTACATGGCTGGCAGCGCAGTAGGTCTGTTTACACCAGCATCATCACAAACATGTGAGTAATGTGTTGCACTACGATGTTAAGATAGTTATGATGTCTCTAGGTCAGTGATTTTTAGCTTCTGTGCTGCAAGAATTTTTAAAACATGCAATACCTGACTGTTTAGTCAGGGGCACTGACCTATTTTCCCTTATATTGTCAAAGAAAAAAATGACAATGGCCAACACAACAATAGCTGTCTGGTGTGAATAAATCAAAATTATACCATTTATTTGTCAGATTGGCAAAAAATATAATATGTTTTTTGGTATGCCACAGAATTTCAATAATTAGTTTATGTGCACCATAAGATGAAAAAGGTTGAAAATTGCTGCTCTAGGTGATAGGAATTTTTCAGCTCCATTATAATCTTAAGGGACCACTGTTGTACATGCGGTCTGTTGTTGATGGGAACATCATTATGCGGAGAATGGTTATATACTAGTTTATTTTCTCATCAGAAATATTTGAGAGATATTTAACTTTTGCCAGTCTGATTTGTGTGCAGTGTTTTAATTTCCACTTCCCTGATTATTTGAGAGGTTGGATATCTGAGCGTCTATCCTTTCCTCCTCTTCCTCATTTTTGTGTGAAGTGCCTGTCATACACTTTTTCCATTTAAACAAAATCCTTTAACTTTACTGATTTGCAGCAATTATTTTAAAATTTTAGGAACCAAATCTTTTGTTTTAATATTTAATCACAATTTGCAACTGTCTTGCTTTGTTTTATGGTATCTTTTTATGCACTTATATCTTAAAAAAAATTTCAGTGCAAATTTACCATTCTCTCCCTTAAGAAATCTTATGCTTTTTAGGTCTTGTTTAAGAAGCCTCCTTCCACCGACCCCCGCTCCTGTTTGTAGATTGGGGCATCTGGAGGGCTGCTTGGCCATGCATGTAAGAAAGCATGTCATTTCATTGCTGTCAGCATAGAGCTCTTCTCCCAGATCCAAAAGTGATGCTTTCTTCCTTGCTTAGGACTTTTACTTTCATAAGGGAGGAAACAAAGCCTAACTCCACATTTCTCCTGAGAGGGTTCTATGCCCAACCCTAGAAAACCTTTGACATCACTGTGTTTTGGTTCATTGCTTGAATAACTCCATGCTTGTTTGTTCAGAGGAACATGGGCATCAAATGACTTGCCCAGAAACATGCAGCTGGTCACTGGGGGGTAGGGAGTAGCTACGGGTTGCAGTGACTCCAGTTTAGTTTTTTGTTTAGTCCTAAGCTGTTTCCTGCTGTAAAACTGTGTTTATCTGGCCTTTAGGTCACTTCTGGATATGCTTAGTGAACAGTTGGGCTATTTAAAAGTTTGATCTCCCTTAAGACATAGGTATTGTCCAGCCTTAAAATGTGCGCAAAGGACTGCTAAAGAAATTTCTCTGCTCTGCATGAACTATGTGTTGTTGATGTATCTTTTCAAAAGTAAGAGCAAATTGAATGTGTTGTAAACATTTAAAATTTTTTAATTGATTAAGGGTTTTCTATAAAGGGAATTCCTGGTCAGAAAACATGATCAAAGTTGCTTAGAAAAAGGTAAGGAGATTTTCTTTCAGGGCTACCTTGAAGGCAGCTATGAGGAGGACATTTTGTTCTGAAGAATTGTTTTTATATTCTTGACAGTCATAAAGGCTTTATAAGCCTGAAGTGGAATCTGAAGCCAACGTGACAAATTAACATTAAATTAAAACACTTCTGTGAGGCCAATAAATGAACAAAATCTGAAAGCACATGGCAGATTGGGAGAACATCCATAGTAGTAAAAACAAAAATGTTTTAAAAAGGTGAATATACAAACTACCAGGAATCAAGACAGATATAAGAAATCCTGTGTTAAAATGGTCAGATATTATGAATTGCTGAATCACACACAAAAATATATACAAAGTCCAGCCAGTGTGTCTCAGTGGTTGAGTGTTGACCCATGAACCAGGAGGTCACAGTTCGATTCCCAGTCAGGGCACATGCCTGGGTTGCGGGCTCGATCCCCAATAGGAGGCATGCAGGAGGCAGCCAATCAATGATATTTCTCTCTCATTGATGTTTCTATCTAAACTTCTCCCTTCCTCTCTTTCTAAAAATCAATAAAAACATTAAATACATCCATATATATATATGCATGCAAAGGCAAAGTAAAATGTGGAAGTCTAAGTCTCTTTTCCCTATCAAATTGGAAAATTCAGATTGATAAAGCAGTATGGTGAGTATATGTTTATTCACTCTGGGTGGATTTGGGAGGTTAGCAATAATTTCTTAGGGCTGTCATAACAATTCACCCCAAACTTGGTGACTTAAAACAACAGATTTATTCACTCACATTTCTGGAGACTAGAAGTCTGACCTCAGGTGTCAGTAGAGCCACTCTTCCTCTGAAGGCCACCACACTACCTCTTCCAGCTTCTAGTGGTGGCTGCCACCCTATGGTTGCATCACTCCACTCTCTGCCTTCATCATCATGTGACCTTCTTCCCTGTGTGTCTTCTCTGTCTCTGTCCAAATATCCCTTTCCTTTCCATTATAAGAACACTGGCTGTTGGATTTAGAGTCCACACTTACTGTGTCACCTCATCTTAAGTTGGTTACAACTGCAAAGATCCCATTTCCAAATAGGATCACATCCATAGGTACCAGAGATAAGGATTTCAGCATATCTTTTTCAGGGGCACAGTTCAACCCACAGCACCCCATTTGTTTTATTTATGCAACCATTGACCTCCTCCACCCTGTTCCCGCACCCTCCCAAGGCCTTTATCGCACTATTGTCTGGGTCCATGGGTTATGCATCTTACCTAATAATAGACAAACATGCAAATTGACCATACTTTTGCTACACCTTAAGCCACACCCACCAGCCAATCAGAGCAACTATATGCAAATTAACCCAACCAAGATGGCAGCCGGCAGCCACAGAGCTGGAGTGAGCAGGAGGCTTGCTTGCTCCAGTGATGGAGGAAGCCAGCCTGCC
>NW_005370366.1:1765119-1770272 GCF_000412655.1 Myotis brandtii
GGCCTAAGCCAGCAGGTGGACATCCTCCGAGGGGTCCCAGACTGCAAGAGGGCATAGGCCGGGCTGAGGGACCCCCCGAGTGCACAAATTTTTGTGCACCGGGCCTCTAGTATATGCATATAAGATAATCTCTTGGTTAATCTCTTCCTAACCTCCCCGCCCCCCCCATTTGCTCTGACATTCATGTCTGTTGCATGCTTCAGTGTCTCTGGGTCTATTTTGTTTGTCAGTTTATTTTGTTCATTAGATTTCCCATATCAGTGAGATCATGTGATACTTGTCTTTCTCTGACTGGCTTATTTCACTTACCATAATACTCTCCAGCTCCCTCCATGCGTGTCTCAAAGGGTAAGAGATCCTTCTTTTTTACAGTTGCATAGTATTCCATTGTGTAAATACCACAGCTTTTTTATCCACTTTTCTACTGATGGGCACTTGGGCTGTTTCCAGATCTTCGTTACTATAAATAGCGCTGCTATGAACATAGGGGCGCATATGTTCTTTCTGATGAGTGTTTCAGCCATCTTAGGATATATTCCTAGAAGTGGGATCACTAGGTCAAATGGGAGTTCCATTTTTAATTTTTTAGGAAACTCCACACTTTCCATAGTGGTTGTACCAGTCTGCATTTCCACAAACCGGGTACAAGGGTACCTTTTTCTCCACATCCTCTCCAGCACTTGTTGTTTGATTTATTGATGATAGATAGCCATTCTGACAGGTGTGAGGTGGTATCTCATTGTTGTTTTTTAATTTGCACCTCTCTGATGATTAGTGACATGGAGCATTTTTTCATATGTCTCTTAGCCATTTGAATGTTCTCTTTGGAGAAAAGTCTATTCAGGTCTTTTGCCCATTTCTTAATTGGATTGTTTGTCTTCCTGGTGTAGAGTTGTATGAGTACTTTACATATTTTGGAAATTAAACTCTTATTTTATCATTGGCAAATATGTTCTCCCATGCAGTGGGCTCTCTTGTCATTTTGTTGATGGTTTCTTTGCTGTGCAGAAGCTTTTTATTTTGATGTGGTACCATTTGTTTATTTTCTCCATAGTTTCCTTTGCCCTAGGACAGTGATGGAGAACCTTTTGAGCTCGGCGTGTCAGCATTTTGAAAAACCCTAACTTAACTCTGGTGCGGTGTCACATATAGAAATTTTTTTATATTTGCAACCATAGTAAAACAAAGACTTATATTTTTGATATTTATTTTATATATTTAAATGCCATTTAACAAAGAAAAATCAACCAAAAAAATGAGTTCGCGTGTCACCTCTGACACGCGTGTCATAGGTTCGCCATCACTGCCCTAAACTGTAATTTGATTCTTTCTTGATTTATCTTGCCTGAGGAGGACCTGAGGCCCCTAATACTGGGAGGAAAGGCTCAGCACCTGTTTCGGAGACTGTCTGACTTTATTGTAGTTTATAACTCAGGGAGTTTTATCCATTTTGAGTTTATTCTTGTGTATGGTGTAAATTAGTAGTCTAGTTTCATTTTTTTGCATGAACCTGTCCAATTTTCCCAACACCAGTTTGTGAAGAGACTGTCTTTACTCTATTGTATGCTCTTGCCTCCAATGTCAAGTATTAATTGAGCATAATGGCATGGGTCAATTTCTGGATTTTCTGTTCTGTTTCATTGATCTATATGACTGTTCTTATGCCAATACCAGGCTGCTTTGAGTACAGTGGTTTTGTAATATAACTTGATACCTGGTATTGTAATTCCTCCCACTTTGTTCCATCTCAAGATTGCTGCAGCTATTTGTGGTCTTTTTCGGTTCCATATAAATTTTTGGAGTATTTTTTCTGGATCTGTGAAATATGCCATTGGTATTTTAATTGGGATTGCATTGAATCTATAGATTGCTTTGGGTAGTATGGACATTTTAATGATGTTAATTCTACCAATCCATGAATATGGTATATTCTTCCCCTTGTTTATATCTTCCTCTATCCCTTTTTTTCAACATCCTAGTTTTCCAAGTACAGGTCTTTTCCTTCTTGGTTAAGTTTATTCCTAAGTATCTTAATTTTGTTCGTTGCACTGGTAAATGGGATTGGTCTTTTTTGTTGTTGTTGTTAGTTTGTTGGTTTTGATTTTTTTAGTTTCTCTTTCTGAGAGATCATTTTTGGTAAATAAAATGCCATTGATGTCTGGGTATTATTTTTGTATCCTGCTACATTGCCAAATTAATTTATTAAATCTAATAGTTTTTTGGTGGAGTCCTTAGGGTTTTCTATATACAATATTATGCCATCTGCAAATAATGATAATTTTACTTCTTCCTTTCCAAGTTGGATGTCTTTTATTTTTTCTCTTGTCTGATCGCTGTGGCTAAGTCTTCCAATACTGTTTTGAATAATAATGGTGAAAGTGGACATCCCTATCTTGTTCCTATTCGTAGGGGGAATGCATTTTGCCATTGAGTATGGTGTTGGCTCTAGGTTTGTCATATATGGACTTTATTATAGTTAGGTGTGATCCCTCTATTCCCACTTGCTGAGAGTTTTCATAAAAAATCGGTGTTGGATTTTGTTGAATGCTTTTTTTAGCTTCCATTGATATGATCATGTGATTTTTGTCTTTTCATTTGTTTATGTGATGTATCACATTTATTGATTTGCAAATATTCTACCAGCCTAGCATCCTTGGAATAAATACCCACTAGGTCATGGTGTATGATCTTTTTAATATATTTCTGGATCCAATTTGCTAATTTTTGTTGAGGATTTCAGCATGTGTGTTCATCAGGGATATTGGCCTGTAATTCTCTTTCTTTGTAATGTTTTTTTAAAAAAATATATCTTATTGATTTTTTACAGAGAGGAAGGGAGAGAGATAGAGAGTTAGAAATATCGTCGAGAGAGAACCATCGATCAGCTGCCTCCTGCACATCTCCTATGGGGCATGTGCCTGTAACCCAGTTACATGCCCTTGACCGGAATCGAACCTGGGACCTTTCAGTCCGCAGGCCGACGCTCTATCCACTGAGCCAAACCAGTTTTGGCTCTTTGTAATGTTTTTATCTGGTTTTGGGATTAGGTAATGCTGGCCTCATAAAAAGGGCTTGGAAGTGTTCCTTCCTCTTGGATTGTTTGGAATAGTTTGAGGAGGATAAACGTTAGTTTTATTTTGACTGTTGGTAAAACTCCCCTGTGAAAAGATCTGGACCAGGGCTTTTTTTGCTTTTTTTTTTTTTTTTTTTTTTTTTCCAGGAGTGTTTTGATTATTGCTTCAATGTCATCCGTTGTTATTGGCCTATTCAGGTTTTCTGATTCTTCCTAATTCAGTTTTGGAAGATGGTGTTTTTCTGGGAATTTGTCCATTTCCTCCAGGTTGTCCAGCTTGTTGGCATATAGTTGTTCATAATATTTTCTTACAATCCTCTGTATTTCTGTGGTGTCACTAGTTACTTTTCCACTTTCGTTTCTGATTTTATTTCTTTGGTCCTCTCTCTTTGTTTCTTGATGAGTCTGGTTAAAGGTTCATCATTCTTGTATATCTTTACAAAGAACCAGCTCTTGGATTCATTGATCATTTGTTTTGATTTTTTTAGTCTCTATGTCATTTATTTCTGCTCTGATCTTTATTATTTTCTTCCTTCTACTTACTCTGGGCTTTTCTTGTTGTTCTCTTTCTAATTCTTCTAAGTTTTAATGTTAGATAGCTTTTTCATATTTCTATAGGTAGGCCTGTAATGCTATGAACTTTCCCATCAGACCTGCTTTTGCTGTCTCCCATAGATTATGGGTTGCTGTGTGTTCATTTTCATTTGTTTCCTGGAAGTTTTTTATTTCTTCTTTGATTTCATTGTTAACCCATTCATTGTTTAATAACATGCTATTTAGCCTTCATGTATTTGACTGTTTTTGAGTGTTTTTATTATAATTAATTTCCAGTTTCATTTCATTGTGATCCGAGAAGATGCTCGATAGGTAGGGACTTATTTAGTATCCTAACACGTAGTCTATCTTTGAGAAAGTTCCATGCGCACATGAGAAGAATGTATATTCTACAGCTTTGAGGTGGAATGATCTGTAAATGTCAATTAATTCCATCTGATCTAGTGTGTTATTTAAGGTCTCTGTTTCCTTGTTGATTTTTTGTCTGGAAGATATATCCAGTGATGTCAGTGGGGTGTTAGTCCTCTACTATTACCGAATTGCTCTCGATCTCTCCTTTAATATTCTCCCAGAGTGTTTTTTTTAACATATTTAGGTATTCCTATAGTGGGTGCATATATGTTTACCAGAGTTATATTCTCTTGTTGTACTGATCCCTGTAGTATTATGTAGTAGCCTTCTTTGTTTTTATGGCCTTTGCTTTGAAGTTGATTTTGTCAGTTATAAGTAATGCTACATCTGCTTTTTTTCCATTTTGATTTCCATGGAAAATTTATTTTATCCCTTCACTTTCATCCGTATGTCTTTTGTTCTGAGGTGGGTCTCTTGTAGACAGCTTATATATGTGTGGGTCATGTTTTCTTATACATTCAGCTACCCTATGACTTTGGATTCTAATATTTAATCCATTTACATTTAAGGATATTATGTTAGGTATTAATTTACTGCCTTTTTTCTCTTTAAAAAAATTTTTTTTATTGTTTAAAATATTACATATGAATTCTTTTTCCCGCATTGACCTCTCCCCGCTCATTCCCTGCCCCCAGCTCATGCCCTCAAGCCCACCTACTGACTGTGTCCATGGGTTATGCTTATATGCATGCATACAAGTCCTTTGGTTGACCTCTCACCCCTCCCCCCCCCACACACACCCCAGCATTCCCCCTGAGGTGGGATGGTCTGTTCGAGGCTCATATGTCTCTGGATCTATTTTAGTTCATCAGTTTATGTTGTTCATTATATTCCACATATGAGTGAGATCATGTGATATTTATCTTTCTCCTACTGGCTTGTTTCGCTTAGCAAAATGCTCTCCAGTTCCATCCATGCTGTTGCAAATGGTAAGAATTCCTTCTTTTTTACAGCAGCATAGTATTCCATTGTGTAGTTGTACCACATTTTTTTAATCCATTCATCTTCTGATGGGCACTTAGGCTGTTTCAAAATCTTAGCTATTGTAATTTGTGCTGCTATGAACATAGGGATGCATATATCCTTTCTGATTGGTGTTTCTGGTTTCTTGGAA
>NW_005370366.1:1772892-1800987 GCF_000412655.1 Myotis brandtii
TTCTTTCCTGAGTTTTTGTTTAGAGGATTTGTCCAATGGTGATAGTGGGGTATTAAAGTCCCCTATTATGACTGTATTGCTGTCAATCTCTCCCTTGATATCCTCCAGTGATGTCATTTGTATTCTGACAGGTTGCTTGCCTCCATTTTGTTTACTTCCTTTTCTGGTGATGCCCCGTTTTTCTTTTATATGTGGGCTGTTTCTTTGTCTTCCCATGATCTCTCTTTTCCGGGTGTTTGGTTATGTAGTTCTCTCTCTCCTTATCCCAGGTGAAATCTGACCTTTCTGTGAGGGGATGCAGAGCTCCTCCGAATTCGCATGCTCCTGCCGCTTGGGGACGGGTGTTCCCGGGTTCGCAGTTGTTCGCTGGGTGCCGTTGTTGTAGATTCCCGGGATTTTCAGGCTTCCGACAACATCCACTCTCCCCTTCAAGTTGGCGCGGTCTCCCTCTTTGCTGATTATTTGTTTAGAGGGTTTATCCAGTGGTGTTAATGGGGTAGTAAGGTCCCCTACTATGATTGTATTACTGTTGATTTCTCCCTTGATATCTTCCAGATTTTTTTTTTTAATGTATTTGGGCACTCCTGTATTGGGTGCATATATGTTTACCAGAGTTATTTACTCTTGTTGAATTGCTCCCTTTACTATTATGAAGTGGCCTTCCTTATCTCTTGTTATGGCCTTCACTTTGAGGTCTATTTTGTCAGATATAAGTATTGCTACCCCAGCTTTTTTGTCATTTCCATTTGCCTGAAAAAATTTTTTCCATCCCGTCACTATCAGTCTGTGTGCCTCCTTTGTTCTGACGTGGGTCTCTTTAGACAGCAAATATATGGTTTATGCTTTCTTATCCATTTAGCTACCTATTGTTTTTGATTGGAGCATTTAGTCCATTTACATATGAGGTTATTATTGATAGGCACTTGTTTGTAGCCATTTTTATTCTTTATGCCTGTGTTCCTTCTTTTCTTTCTGTTTCTTCTTTTTACAGCAGTCCCTTTAGCATTTCTTGGATTGCTGGCTCGGTGGTAATAAACTCCCTTAGTGTTTTTTTGTCTGTGAAACTCCTGATTTCACCTTCAGTTTTGAATGATAGCCTTGCTGGGTATAGTATTCTTGGATTCAGACCCTTGCTTTGCATCACTTTGTATATTTCATTCCATTCCCTTCTGGCCTGATGTGTTTCTGTTGAGAAATCAGTTGATAGTCTAATGGGAGATCCCTTATAGGTAACTTTCTGTCTCTCTCTGGCAGCCTTTAAGAATCTTACTTTGTCGTTGGTGTTTGCCAATTTAATTATGATGTACTTGATGTGGGTCTTTTTGGGTTCCTCTTGTTTGGAACTTTGTGAGCTTCTTGTACTTGTGTGAGTTTTTTCTTCCCAATATCAGGGTAGTTTTCTGTCATTATTTCTTCAATCAGGTTTTCTATTCATTGCTTATCTTCCTCTCCTTCTCACACCTCTATTATGCAGATGTTTTGTTTCATGTTGTCACATAGCTCCTTTAGGCTCTCCTCCTGTTTTTTAAGTTTATTTTCCAGTTGCTGCTCTGCTTGGGTGATTCTTCCTACCTTTTCTTCTTGCTCACTGATGTGATCCTCAGCTTCTTCTAGTCTACTATTGATGCTTTCTATTGTGTTCTTTATTGCAGCTATGTCATTCTTCCTTTCTCCTTGGTTCTTCATTTCCTCTTGGTACTTACACATGTTGTTGAATTTGTCTTCCATCCTTTTCAGTGCCCTTATGACCATTGTTCTGAATTCTTTCTCTGAAAAATTGCTTGCCTCCATTTCATTTACTTTTTTTCCAGTGATTCTTCCTTTTCTTTTGTATGGGGGCTGTTTCTTTGTGTCCCCATTTTCGCTCCTTTCAGGTGTCTGGTTATGTGGCTCACTCTCTGCCACATTGACCAAAAGGTACAAAATACAACTCAAAAAGACATGACACCGAGGGAACAAAACATGAATGTATTCACGACACCGGTCACCTCAAAAAAAGGTGACCACCCAAGAAAAGTGAGTTATGGGAGAGAATAGAGTGCAAAAATAATATTGAGAAAAGAAAAAAGGTAAGAGAGAAAGAAAAAGAAGAAAAAAGAAGGGGGAAAAATATACGTATTTTGGGAGAAAGCTCGACAAATCCAACAACTAAACCAAAAAATGCAAACAACAAACACCCAGAAAAAAATGAGGGGAGCTGAATCTGAAGAGGCAGAGCTTATTTCCATAAGGAAAGGTAAAGGAATTGAATGAATGGGGGAATGGCCACGATTCAGCATAGAGAAGGTAGAAAGAGAATGAGTGTATAAGAAGAAAAGTAAACAAAATACTCAATTAAAAAATAATAATTAAAGATATATATGTATTAAGAAATATATATATATGTAACATATATATAAAAGAATAAAAAATTTCCTCCCCCTTTCTTTAATCTATCTATATATTCATCTATTTTTGCAAAAGGAGAATAGAGTAGAGAGAGATAGGCCTGAGTTTGATGAGTATGACTAATTAAGCTATTAGAAGAACAGAACAAGCAAGGAGAGGAAAAACAGCATAAAATAAAAAACAAAAACACAAAAACAAACTAACAGACAATCAAACAAAAAAGAACAAGAAAAAAAATTGGCTAATGAAGAAAGAGAAAAGAGAAAGGTGCATGGACTTAGAGCAGGGAAGAGGAAATTCAATATATGAGTAAGCCAACAGAGACTACTATAATAGTAATGCATCAATAAAGCAGATAAAGATGATCAATTTTTAATAAGGAGTAAAAAGAACGGAGAGAGAAAACCTAAAGGAGGAACAGGAGAAGAGAAACAGGATGAAAAAGGGGGAGGTGAGGAAGAAAGTGTTGGCATAAAGGAAAAAATGAGATAGAGTAAAATAATGATAAAAAAATTAAAAAAGAATGTAGAACACTTTCCATCCATGGATTGTCTCACCAGCTGTGGTTAATTCGCCAATTCTGGGTGGATGTTATTCAATTCAGCTGTTTCTTTCCTTCAATCTGTTCTGTGGTGAGAAGGCGCCAGACCTGTCCGCCTTTTCAGCCGCCATTTTTTACCTATTTTTTTTTTCTTTTAGGTATTTTCTTTTCTATTGTAGGAAAGGGAAAATAGGAATTACTCACCCAGCATGTAGTCATCTGTTTCTGTTTCTCAGAGCCTCAGTTACAGTGAAAAAGTACATGACAGTTTTTTAAATTGAGGTATAATTGATATAAGTATTACAGATATTATGTTAGTGTTAGGTGTACAACATAATGATTTGGTATTTGTATATATTGTGAAATGATCACCACAGAAAGTCTAGTTAACATCCATCACCACACATAGTTACAAAAATTTTTTTTTGCAATGAGTACTTATGCTTTTTCACACTTAAGGTCAATTTAACTGACCTTGGCTGTATTTCTTATTATGAAGGTTTTGTGAATGCACATTTCCTGCAACTATTAGAAAAACATTATTTGCCTGTTGCTGTAGAAAGGAAGAAACTCAGTATGCTCTTTACCAGAATTAGGTGAATTGCCAAACTTGAGGCTCCGCCTGGCCTTCCCTCGAAACGAGAGCCCTGGCTTACAGGCCTACATAAGGCCAAGTGGGTGAAACTTGTGGTCTCTTTTTGAAAATATGGTCAAGAGTGAAACAACTACTTAGTTTTTGTTTTAAATGTAGGCTGCAAAATGGCTTATATTGGTATGTAATGGCACCCAAGTAATTGAGGCTGCTCAGAAAATATTCATTTTGGCAAGTCAATGAAAATAGCACTCTTCATTAACAGGCCTGGCTGGATTCCAGAACCCTCTTTTGGGCAATGGTCAAACCTGTCATAGTTTATTTTGTTGCTCTGTTTTCGTGCAACAGATTTGGCCTTTGCTTTTACTGTACGAGTGCTGAAAGGGTGTCCTAAAATCCACCTACTCAAGAGAATCTGTGTCATGATTCTTGAGAGATTTCCACTGGCACCACCATATACTTGTTTACCCAAGCCAGAAGCCTGGGATCCATTCTCTTCCAGACTACCTACTCCCAGATCCCCCACGTCAAATAAATGATTTCACTTTTTGGAATAGTCATGGAATCCTTCTGTTCTTCTTTTTCTCTTTTGCCATTGCTTTAGATTCTTTCTAAATGGCCATTATTGATCAGTATTCCTCCATTTCAAACCCTCATTCATTTCTTACCATCGACAAGATATAATCTTTGCCCCTTGACATGGTCCCCAAGACCTCTGTGTTGTGTTCCCTACTTACCTCTTGCCTCATCTCTTCCACTTACTATCTCACCAAACTGAGCTCTTCAAAGGCCCACAGGCACAACTGTGCTTTGGGAAAGATCCTGTTCTGATTATATGATAGATGTGAAGGCTTTCTCTGAGGTCTTCTTAAGTGATTCCTTTCTTTTCTCTCTCTCCTCCCCTGCTCCCAGCAGAATCTATCAGACTTTATCCTATTGCTGAACCACTTACATGATCTTATTACGGAATAAATTATGCTACATTGTGGTGATTTGTTTATTTGGGTATTTCTCTACTTAGTTGTGAGCTGTTTGAAGTCAGGACGATGTCAGCTTGATGTCATGCCAACATTTGCCCTAATGCTCAAACCTATTGTCTAAAGAAGGATTGGTATCTGGAACCACCATCTTATTAACAAAGATGATAAAAATTTACTATGTGCTATGTATAAAAATAAACACAAAATAAATATTGGATGGATTAAATAAACATTTTTAAAATTCTAAAATGTTCGAGAAGATAGTATAGGTCCTGTAACATTGAGAAAGGAGGGCTTTCATGGACCCAGAGAAACAAATGCTGGATTTGTAAAAATTAAATCTCTGTAGGACAAGAGATACTGTGAACAAAATCAAAAGATAAGTAGCAGACCCGGAAGAAAAATATTTGCAATGTCCAAATCATATTGAAAGAAATGTAACTCAGTAAGAAAGACAAAGAATCTTGTCTGTGGGCCTCTCATAGTGGACCCATGCCAGAGGAAGTTGCAGCCTCAAACCATTGCCCAGCCTCCTTACCCTTGGGCTGTGAGCACTGAAGGGGGCTGTACAGTAAAAAAAAAAATCAAATATGTGGAATAAAAAAAAAAAAAAAGACAAAGAATCAATAATAAAATGGGCAAAGGCAATTCATAGAAGCAAACCAAATAGTCAATACGTATATAAAAGATGATAAAGCTTATTAGAATTCAGAGAAATAAAAAATAAAACTATAGCTGACTATGGAAATCAAGGCAGTGACTACCCTTGGGAAGGCACCCTTGCAGTGAGGAGGGGGCTTCTGGACTGCCAGAAAGGATTTGTATGCTGGTTACACAGTGTGTTCACTTTGTGAAAACTCATATGGCTGCACACTTATCAGGTGTACTATTTCCTGTACATATGCTACTCTTCAATAGATTACTGAACTCTTGAGAAAAGACCAGCTGCTTATTATTTTTGCCTCCGAGATTGGCAGTGATGAAAAAGATAGCATCCAATGCTGCTAAGTTCTACATTGTCTAGCTCCTTTCTTACCCACTCATCTGAGTGTGGTTATGTAATTCAGTTGTCACAGCCTGGAGTTCATTTTAGGCTCCCCCACATCCTGGTTGATTTTTTTAAAAGTTGCATAATATAACATGTAGACTGGTTTCTCTCCTTTAGCAAAAGGTGTTTAAGTTTTATTCACATTATTATGTGAATCAGCAGCTTGTTTCTTTTTTTTATTATTAATACTCACCTGAGGATATTTTTTTCCATTGATTTTTTTAGAGAGAGTAGAAGGAAAGAAAGGAGGTGGGTCGGGGAGGGAAGGAGAAAGGAAGGTGGGGGGAGAGAGAGAAACATGGATGTGAGAGAGACACATCAATTGGTTGCCTCCCGCATTCACCCCGACCAGGCCAGGGATCGAACCTGCAACCCAGATACATGCCCTTGACTAGGAATGGAACCTGTGACCCTTCGGTGCCCGGGATGTTACTCTAACCATTGAGAAACACTGGCCAGGGCTATATTTGGGTGACTTTTAATAAAGAGGCTGTAAACACTGACCATATAGGTTTTTGTATGCACATACATTTTTATTTCTATTAGCTATGGAGTAAGATTTTGCCTATATGTTTAACTTTATAAGAAACTGCAGAACTGTTTCCCAAAGTGACTATGCCATTTTCTATTCCCACCAGCCCTGTCAGAGTTCCTGTTGTTCTGCCTCCTGGTCAGAAGTTGCTGTTGTCTTTTTTCTTTTCCATTCTAATCAGAATGCAGTGGTGTATCATTGAGGTTTTAATTTGCATTTGTCTGATTACTGACAATGTTGAGGATCTTTTCACATGATTGTCTACCATCCATAACTTTTTTGATGAAGTATCTATTTAAATCTTTAGCCTATTTTTTTTCAAAACAGGGATGTAGGTTGCTTGTCTCACTATTTGGCATTGAGAGTTCTTTATGTATTCTGGATATGTTCTTTGTCAGAAATATGATTTGCAAATATTTTAGTGGACTGGACACAGCTGAGGAAAGAATCTCTGATCTAGAGGCTATATCAATAGAATCTTTGAAAACTGAACAGCAAAGAGAACAAAGACTAAAAGGAAAAATATAGAACAAAATACCCAAGGACTGTCGGACAACTACAAAGGTGTAACATACATCTAATGGGAACACCAGAAGGACAGGAGAGAGAGTAGAAATACTTGAAACAATAATGACGGAGAATTCTCCCAAATTAACCTAGACACCAATCCACAGACCCAGGAAGACCAGAGGACACTAAGCAGAATAAATGACAAAAATAAAAATAAATAAATAAAACCCACAACCCCTCGCCCCCTGCACCTTGGCATACCATTTACAGAAAATCAAAGATAAAGAAACAATCCTGGAAGAAGCCAGAGTGACCTCCCTCCCTCCCCCTCAAAAAAAACTTACCCATAGAGCAGCAAAGATAAGAATTATATCTTATCTCTCAGAAGCCATGGAAGCAGAAAGAGAGTGGAGTGAAATATGTAAACAACAACAACACACACACACACACACACAACCCCAAACCCCACCAACTTAGAATTCTGTACCCTCCAAAACTATCCTTCAAAAAATGAAGGAGGGAAAAAAAATGAAGGAGAAATAAACTCAGATAAACAAAAATTGAGGAAGTTTGTTGCTAGTAGACCTGTCTTATAAGAAATGTTAAAAGATATTCTTTAGAGAGAGAGGTCAGAAACTCAGATCTACATAAAGAAAGGCAGCAAGGAAGAAGGCCTAAAGAAAAATGAATAAGTGAAGGTAAATAAAAACTTTATTTTTCTTATTCTTAATTGATATAACAGATGACAGTTCAAAATAATAGCAACAATGTATTTGATTATATATGCTTATGCATATGTCATATACAGTGGGACCTTGACTTACGAGTGTCCCGACTAACGAGTTTTTCGAGATACGAGCCGTCTCTCGGCCGATTTTTTGCTTTGAGTTGCAAGCTAAAATTCGGGTTACGAGCCAGCTTTAGATACCCCACCGCTAGTTGGCGCAGCGAACGTCACAGTGAACGCCACAACATCAGTCCAGCATCACGTGTCTCACTCGTTCACTTTAAGATTTGACATACGAGTAATTTGAGTTACGAGCTCCTTCACGGAACGAATTAAACTTGTAAGTCAAGGCCCCACTGTATATTGGGTGCGTATGCTTATATATAAATGAAATTAATGGCTGTAATGATGCAAGGGACAGGAAGAAAGAATTGGGATTATTTTGTTATTATAGGTACTAACACTACCTATAAATTGGTATCCTGTTACTTGAAAGTGGACTTCAAGTAGTTGGAAATTTATATAGCAAACTCTAGGGGCAACTATTGAAAAAAGTATAACTGATATGCTAAGAAAGGAGAGAAAATGGAATCATATAAAATGCTCAATTAAAATCACAAAAGGCAGAAAAGAGGGGAACACAAAAATAGGGACAAGGGCAACAAATAGAAAATAGTAATTAATGTGGGAGATATTAATCCAAATTATATTAATACTCTCTTTTCATGTTAATGGTCTACATGCACCAATTAAAAGACATATTGTCAGAGTGGATCACAAAACAAGATTACAGTATATTGTATATAAGAAACCCACTTTAAATATAAAGGCACATATAGATGAAAAATAAATGGATGTAGGAAAATGCTAACACTAATAAAAGGAAAACAGGAGAGCTATATTTAATTTCAGACAGTAGGCTTCACAGCAAGGAAAGTTATCAAGGATAAAGAAGGGCATTACATAATGATAAAGAAGAGATAATGATAAAGAAAACATACCAGTTCTTAGTATGTTTGCACCTAACAACAGAAAGTCAAACTATATGGGGCAAAAAATGATAGAATTGCAAGGAGAAATAGATAAATCTACAATCATAGTTGGAAACTTCACATCCCTTTATCAGAAATGGAGACATCCAGCAGCCAGAAAATTAATAAAGACACAATTGAATTTAACAACACTATCAACCAACTGAATATATTTGACAACTGTATAATTCTTCATCCAACAACAGTAGAATATACTTTTTCAAGCACAGATAGAACACATTTATCAAGGTAGATCATATTCTGGGCCATAAAACACACTTTAACAAATGTAAAAGAATAGAAATTATGCATTGTTTGCTCTCAGAACACAATGAAATTAAACTAGAAACCAGTAACATAAAGCTAACTGGGAAATTCCCACATATGTGAAGAAAAAGCAACACACTTCTGAATAACACATGGATCCAAGAAGAAATCTCAGAGAAATGTAAAAATATTCTGAATTAAATAAAAATGAAGACACAACTTATTGAAATTTGTGGGATGTAGTGCTTAGAGGGAAATTCACAGCCTTGAATGCATATATGAGAAAAGAAGAAAGATCTAAAATCAATAATGTAAGTTTCTACTTTAGGAAACTAGCAAAGGGAGACCAAGTTAAATCCAAAGTAAGCAGAAGAAAAGAAATAATAAGAATTAGTGCATAAATCAATGAAATTGAAAACAGGAAATCCATGTGAGAGCTAATATGAGAGCTCAGCTATTCAGTTAGATGGATGATTTGTTTTATACAGAATTATCTAGTATTTGTGAAGGGAAGACTTTTAGGTTTTCCAGTCCATCATATTTCCACAAGTCTCTATCAGTTTTATGGGAGAAATTTTTATTAGCATACACACTATATTCTTTTAACTGAAAAAAAAAAAAAAAACAAAGCTGCCCAATCACCTTTTTTTTCAGGGTTATGTATGTTTACTTTTTAAAAAAATAGCCGTTGTGGTACCTATTGGGGAAATCTGATGAGGAGCTATTTTTAGCTGAATTCTATTGAAGGCCAAATGTCACTTTTTAATAAACAAACACAAGACAAACCGATAAACAAGCAAACAAATATATATATATGTGTGTGTGTGTGTATATATCTCTATAATAATAAATGGGTAATATGCTAATTAGACTGGACATCCTTCTGGACAAAGCCACAGTGGGCGGGGGCTGCAGCTGCAGCGGGTGGGGGCTGGGGCCAAGGCCCTCGCATGAATTTCGTGCATCGGGCCTCTAGTGTGTGTGTGTATATATATATATATATATAAAATATATTTATATTAACTACTAGAGGCCCGGTTCATGAAATTCGTGCACTCTGGGGAGGGGGAGTCCCTCAGCCAGGCCTGTGCCCTCTCACAGTCCGGGAGCCCTTGGGGGATGTCTGACTGACGGCTTAGGCCCGCTCCCCCAGTCACACATCCTTAGAGCTGCCGCAGAAGTGGAAGAGACTCCCTCCACTGCTGCTGCACTCGCCAGCCATGAGCCCGGCTTCTGGTTGAGCGGTGCTCCCCCTGTGGGAGTGCACTGACCACCAGGGGGCAGCTCCTGCATTGAGCGTCTGCCCCCTGGCGGTCAGTGCACATCATAGTGACCAGTCATTCTGCCGTTCAGTCAATTAGCATATTAGCCTTTGATTACATAGGATCTTTCTAAATTTACCCTTTTTTCTGAATGAGAGGTAAAATATCAGAACTGCTATTCCACAGAGCTGTTTCTGAGCATCTTTCTACCAGTTTTACATGGACTGATAATGCAGGTCATTGAAGTAGGTATCCCACCACACCTTACCTTGACTTTGATACTTCCTAGGAAACTTCATGCTTGTGGGGTGGAGAGGACTCATTTAAGGACCGAGGGGTGGCAGAACATGCCTTTTTATATAGTGTCTGGCAGGGAGCACACTGCTTGGTGACTTTTTGAAAGTTTAATAGAATAAGAAGAGGCAAGCATAATACTCCCAATAATTTATATATGACCCCATGAGTGTATACTCATATTAGCACAGGCCACAGTTACATGAGAAGTTGAGGATTAGGTTATTCAAGTGTTTGTATTAAGTAAATATTGATACAGAAAAGATCACATAAGGACCATTACAGAAAAAGCAACTTGATTCTATTTTTAAAAAGAAAACAAATTTAAAATAAAATAAAAATGAATGTTTATTATTATAAATAGTAATTATAAAAGATTGTGGTTCTTTCTTGGCTGGGTAGATCAGTTGGTTAGGTGATCGTCCTGATGCTCCAAGATTGCAGGTTCAATCTCTGGTCAGGGCATATACAAGAAGGAGCCAGTGAATGTATAAACAAGTGGAACAACAAGTCTCTCTCTCTCTCTCTCTCTCTCTCTCTCTCTCTCTCTCTCTTTCTCTCTCTCTCTCTCTCTCTCCCTTTAAAATCAGTACAAAATAATTTAAAGATTGCAATTCTCCTCAGTGACATAGGTAAGGAAAAGAGATTAAGTGGATAAGAAGGAATCGGGAAGAGGCAAACATAAGGTCTGATGTCAAAACTAAATGAAACAAATGTTGTATTTAAAAGATTATCATTTATATTTTTGTATAATAAAAATGGCCTAATTTCTTCTAAAAAAGTTATAAACTTCCTATCCGAAGTTTATAAGTCCAGCTATGTTGAAAACCTCTGTTCTTAAATAAAATAATTTTCTTTACTGTAAATATCTTGTACCAGCAACTAGAAAGAGGGTATCACCTTAAAGTGAGAAAAACTGCCTTTTAGAAGACTAACACAAACTTTTTAAAATTATGTTGCACTTATGCAACTGTACACATAAATGGTTTAACTTTTTGGTTTCTCTTGTGGACAGATGGAGTCAAAATAGAGGTAGGTATCGCTTTGATGATACTATTCCTCTTCAAAATACTATATAATTATTTTATAGTCCAACATACATACATGGTTGCAAGCTAAACTAGTTTTAGGATACTATTAAACAAATGTAAATTTTCAAAAATTTAAAACATTTTCATAAAACTGATTCTTATGCAACAAAATATATTGAATGCAAATTGTTTTACTCATAGCAATAACAAAGTATTTTGGCTAAAAATATTCAGTTAAATTATTCTCAACAAGAGGAATATATTTTAATTTCCATGTTTTTTTCCCCTTGAACCTCACTAACAGACTCTCTCTCCCCCAGTTATCTGCTGCTTTGAGAATTACTGTATTATAAACAGAGAGGTCACAGATAGAAATGCATTACACTTGTATCCAATATAAAGCCAAAAAAATACATAAAAAATAACTTATGGAGTTCTCTCAGTGTCTCGTCTGTCAACTGGAATTTAAAGATATTCCTTACCGATAATAAGTGCTCTTAGTGATTAATGTAATGTGATGCGATGTCTTTCACATCAACATTTATTTTAAGTTTTTCTTCTCAAAAATTCATTCCTTGTGGCTTACTTAAATTTTGTTTCAAGCTATTCCCAGCACTTTGTTTTTTTAAAAAATATTTAGAAATCAGTTGCATTTAAAAATATATATTTTATTGATTTTTTTACACAGAGGAAGGGAGAGGGATAGAGAGTTAGAAACATCGATGAGAAAGAAACATCGATCAGCTGCCTCCTGCGCACTCCCTACTGGGGATGTACCCGCAACCGAGATACATGCCCTTGACTGGAATCGAACCTGGGATCCTTCAGTCCGCAGGCCGACGCTCTATCCACTGAGCCAAACCGGTTAGGGTTCCCAGCACTTTGTTAAATAAAAAACTTTGTATTTAAATACCTTACTTTTTTCTTATGAGAAATACTATTTGGATATGCCATAAAATTATATGCTATTTGCAGGTGTAACTGCAGTATTTTTAATTGTATAATTTTTTTCACATCAAGTATTGTAACCTTATTCTAAATAAGTGATTTTATAAAAGGTACAAATAAAAATCATTGGAATGAAGATGGAATAGGAACCTCATTAGGACAGCAGCTGATGCGTGTGGTTACCCTGAGAAAAGACTGCTATTTAATGCAAACCACAACAATCCCGCTAGCCTTAACACCTCAGCCCCAGGAAGTAATGTCTCTATTCTGGTCTATACTGATTTTTACTTTGGCAAATTCTCTCTTGATTGGGTATAACTTGTTCTGTATTGTTGTAGAACTCTGTTTAGGATTATTATATGAGGGTTGTTGTTGTTGTCTTTTTAAAAAGGAAACCCTTCCTTAATTTTGATATTTAAGGGGAAAAAAATGAGCCTCAGATCAGGGCATAGAGTAGTTTATTGCCTGTGATATTGAAACCTTATTTATACTTGTTTTCCTTTCTTTTTCCTTAACAAATACTGTTTCTTCTAGAGCAAGATTTTCCTCTTTTTTGTAGTTATGATGTTCACCTCTTGAGAAGTATAATCATAGTAGTCTTATTAATCTGATAGATTTTTAAGATTGTGCTCTTGGAAGAGATAGTGATGAGAGACTGCTGGTGATGATGAGCCAGATTGAAGCCAGAGGGTTAATTAGTGCTACCAGACAGACTGTATTATGTGGAGCACTTCCATCTTCAACTTGAGAAAGAATTGCCCTCTGCCATGATTACAACAGGATTTGAGTTCATCTTTTTTTCCTTGCCATGTCTTTCTCCCTAAAATCGGCTAATAGAATTTCTTTGCATGTAAAATACCTTTGGTACTAAAGTCTTCCAATTTAAGTTTTTTTTTCTTTCTGGAAAGCACACTGAAGATTGTTTCCAGATATTTTGCATGAGCAAATGTAGATTTTTCTAGCAACAGGATGCCTATCTAAAATTCCTGAGTAGATTTTTAAAAAATCAATGAAATTTCATTTTCCCCATGAAAATATTTGTTTTGGAAAACGCATGTTGTTGCACAGCAAGTGGGTAAAGCTCAGACCTGAGTTCTCATGCAGCACTTCCTTTCTGGGAGTGATCCAGGGCTGATTTGCTGTGGCCCTGCTGCTTTCCTAAAACAGCCCTAATGAGTTGAGTGCTGTCATAACTAAGCTTTATTACTAATAAAACAAGGATCTTTATAAAACACTAGGGGCCTAGTGCACGAATTCATGCACCTTGAAAGGAACTGTGGGCTGAGAGGCTGCGGTAGGCACAGGGGTGGGTCTCGGCCTATCCTCCGCACCACAGCCCAGCCTCTCCCACAGTGGCCCCTGGTCCCCTGTCTGCCAGCAGCCCTGCTCCCACTGCCGCTGCTCTCATGCGCTGATGGCGCAGGCCCTGCTCGCACCCGCTGATGGCACAGAGCGATTGGGGCCAGTGCCAGCAATGGGTGCGAGCGGGGCCTGTGCCATCAGGGTGAGTGAGCGGCGGCTGCTGCCCCAATTGCCCCTTAGGAGCAGGGGGAGGTGGAGAAGCCCTCAGGGCAATCAGGGCCTGCAGCCGCTGCTCGCACCTGCTGATGGCACTGAGTGATCGGGACTGGCTCTTGGCACTGGCAGTGGGTGCAAACGGGGCTGGCACCGGCAGTAGGTGCGAGTGCTGGGCAGGACCACGGCGCAGGAGCAAAGAATTTTCAGTAACCACCTGGCACTGGCAGTGGGTGCAAACGGGGCTGGCGCTGGCAGCGGTCCCACCTTGGTCTTGCACCTCCCACTCACCTGCTCCACCATCCTGCTGTGGCCAACACCCGCCATGTTCTGCACACGCCCCCTGGTGGTCAGCACACGTCATAGTGATTGGTTGTTTGGTTGTTCGGTTGTTCCACCGTTCGGTCTATTCGCATATTAGCCTTTTATTATATAGGATTTACTTTTAGAAATATAAGTAAGTGAGAGAGAATTAATGTTATACCTATAATACCATCATTCAGTTTCTTCCTTTCAAGATGGAAAGGGAAAAAGGAGTATTTAAACTCAACCCCACCTTTTAACCATCTGATGCTGCCTGACTTGAATGACCTCCTTTGGATGTACCAGCAATAGTTGTGATACTTGTCACACTGTGTTTTTCTCACTGTGACCTCATCCCCAAAGTTTTGTTTTGTTTTGTTTGTCAAAATTAGAGCACCAGAGTGGTTTTTCATGAGAATATCATCTCCCTGCACCTCAAAACAAACAAAACACAAACAAATAATAGTCATTGCTTTGAAAGTGCTGTTAGAGTTTAATTAAGCAAACTCTAGCTAATTACCTTCCGTAATGATGGAGCTTCTGCTAACACTTCACATTTGGTGGCTTTCTCTAGAAAAGACCTTGAAAGACACCATAGAGTTGAGAATGCATAGGGGTGGGGTGGGGTGTTTTTACCCCATTACATTGCTGAGGTTTAGAGAGAACACTTGGCTACTTGGCTGCTAGGCTGTCAGCTGCCTCATTGTTTGATATTGTCCCTGCCTTTCCTTTCAGCCCACTTAGGAAAGAGAGAATGCCTGTAGCCTCGCTTGCTAAGCTTTGTAATCTGCCGCAAGTGATGAAAGTCCTGATTAACGGTGTGTCAGACTCCCTTTCTCAGACAAGGTGGGGGTCCCCATTAAAGATCGGAAATGAACTCCAGACTTGACATGGATGAGGGAGGTATCATAACCCTGGCTTAGCAAATTGAGCACAATTGGGATACTATTAAAAACAACAACTACAACAACAACAAAGCTTCAAGCCAGAGTGCCTGGAAAAAAAAAAAAAAAGAAAGAAAGAAAAACGCCTTACATAACTCACTGCAGCAGGTTTGGGTTTCCTCTGGTTCAAGTTTTCTTGCCTCTTTGATAATCAAATGATCTGAAGAAAGGCATAAAGTTTCAAGGGAGAAGCTGTATGACAGGCTCACAATAGAGCCATTCACAAGGGCTCTTTTATTAACTTACACAGTATCACCATCATTCTTAGTCTCTGGCTTTACTACAAGGCTCCATTTAAACTTAACCCAACTTGCAGACATAACTGATCCAGGAATTACTCAATACAACCAGCCAGATACTGTAGCCTTTTTTCCCATTTGATAAAGGGATTTAACACAATGGGCTTTACAGTTCTTAAATGACTCCATTTTCCCCGTCTTTCCGATGTGGTGCTGGTATGACCTTTTGTTCTCAAAAAAATTTCACATGGTTTGATTATATTTTTTAAAAGTATAAACAAACACAATATTCATGCCCTACCTTTCAAGTTAAATTTTAAAATTTTGCGATGATACAGAAATGGAATTCATGTTATAATATTTACACAGCTGATTTCAAAACATTAGATATTATTGTTAACTATTAGATATTAAATTAGGCCTGAAAATATGTTCTTTATTTTTGAGGAAGGTTTTGATACAATACCTAGTAGTACTTCAGCATTGCACTTCCACTTTTGCACACTTCTGGTTGTCTGCTGGTTTTTATGCTACTACTTCTATTACAGTGCTACTACACTAATCAGGGCACACTTGGTTAGTCTCTGCATGGAGAAGAGAGGACAGAGCCCCGAGGATATATTTGGTAGCATACCACACTTTGGATCCATACCTCAGAATAGTGGCTCTCAGAGTTTATTAGGAACAAAAATCGACAGAATGTTTGATTAAAATGCAGATGCCTGGGTCCCACTCCCATAGACTGATTCAGTAGGTCTGGCGGGAGCCTGAGAATGTGCATTTTAATGAGCACCGCATTGATTCTGATGCTGATACTGAGAACTACGATCCTAAACTCACCAGAGGATGTTGGGAATAGTGATATTCCTCCTGTCGGGCCTGTTGCCTCCAGGTACTCAGGGACCATCTTGGATGAAGTGGCCCCTGGTGTGATTTCCCAGAGCTGTTGGTGGCAGGCAGAGAAAGATGCCTCTAGTACTTGCAGGGTTGAAGCAGCAAGCAACCTTTTCCTGTTCTGCTTGCTTCTGAGGCAGGGATCCACCATAGGCACCCCATTCCAGGAACACGCCTCACTGGGGGCTGGTTCTGGGTATTTGACAGTGTCATCTCACTTCTACCCCATCTTTGCATGATGAGAATTTCAGCATGGTTGTTATCTGCAGTATTTAATCCCAATTTACATCTCCTCTTCAACCCCTATTCAAGAAATTTTAGTTTTTAGAAACAAAGTTATATTTCCAAAGGATTTCCAATGATCCGTGGGTGCTTAAAAGCCTTCGGAGAATTATGGATGTAACACACTTGTTCATTTCATGAAGATGACAGATCGGGGAAAATGTGGTGATGACACCACTAATGTTCACAGCACTTTGCCTGAGATACTGCTGAGTGTGTTCTGCTTGTAGACTCTCCCTTCCCATGTGGTTGGAGGACTTTTTTATTATGAGAACTTTAACTTTTTAAATTTATTTTTCAATTACAGTTGACATACAGTATTATATTAGTTTCAGGTGCACAACATAGTGATTAGACATTTATATAATTTATGTGGTGATCCCCCCAATAATCTAGTACCCATCTGGCACCATACATAGTTATTATAATATTATTAACTATATTCCTAATGCTATACTTTACATCTCCATGACTAATCTGTAACTACCAATTTGTACTTCTTAATCCCTTCATCTTTTTACCCAGCCCCCCAACCACCCTTCCATCTGGCAACCATCAGTTTGTTCTCTGTATCTATGAGTCTGTTTCTGTTTTGATTGTTTATTTATTTTGGTTATTACATTCCACATATAATTGAAATCATATGGTATTTGTCTTTTTCTGTCTGATTGCTTTCACTTAGCTTAATACCCTTATGTCCTTCTGTGTTGTCACAAATGGCAAGATTTCATTTTTTTTATTGTTGCATAATATTCCATGGTATATATGTATTATATCTTCTTTATCATTTATCGATGGTCACCTAGGTTACTTCCATATCTTTGCTATCATAAATAATGTTTCAACATATATCTTTTTGAATTCGTATTTTATATTTCTTTGGATAAATAGCCAGACATGGAATTGGTGGGTCACAAAACTAGAGAATATAGCTTCCTGGTAGGCATCACCCAGTTTCCAGAGTTATCAAGATTTATCATATTGTTGGGTAGCTTTTTGTTTTTTCTTAAATGTTGCTTGTGGTTTTCTAATTGGTTCCGTTTTGGAATGAATAGAACTTGAGATGTTTTGCTCAGGGCCTGAGTGTAGTGGTCATGAGTAGTGATTTGCATATGTGCTCCTCAGGAATGTGTTCCAGAAGACCTGGAACTGAAGAAGAAGGTTTTTGCTCAGTTAGATGGAATCATCGGTGACGACGTTGTCCTCAGCAGCTCCACCTCATGCCTCTTGCCTTCCCAGCTGTTTGCTGGGTTAGTGCATGTGAAGCAGTGTATTGTGGCTCATCCTGTGAGTATGTCAAACCTGGATGTTGATCACATCTCCTTCTGGTTTTGGGGAGTATTACATTTTGTTTAATCCTCTAGTATTTTTTAATTGCTTTGTTGACATGTAATTCACATACCACACAATTCAAATTGTACAATTTAATGGTTTTTAGCATATTTAGAAAGTTGTGCAAGACCAGCATTTTCTAAAAGAATTTTATCCAAAAATTTTTTGGATTGTATCTATGTACCTAGTGCATAGTGGGACAGAACAAGCAATCCTTACAGACTTTCACCCTCAAGTAACTCACTGTCCAACCAAGGAGAGAGAATACTAAGCTAATAATTCTCCTACTGAAGAAAAAGTCTAATTAAAATAATGTGTACACTGAGTAGGATTTTATAGATCTGTCACTTGTACTGTGTGGGATAAGTTTTGCTAAAATGCAGATTTTTGAGTCTCACTTGAGATTTCAGTTCAGTACGAACCTCTCCTTCTCGGTGGTCCCGTCCACCCATCTGTTGTAATTACCTGGGCAAACTTACTCACTAGGAGTACAGTAGGAGGCTAGTAGGCAATGGGTTTAAAGTTGGCATCAGGCACTCAATGCGTCTTCTTGAGATTAATGTGTTAGTGTGAGGACCAGAGAGAGGAGTCACGGATCACTTGGTGGATGTTCGAGTCCCAACTGTGAGCTCAGCATGACCTTGGAGAACCCGGATGATCTGTTAGCACAGAAAAGCTAGCTTAGCTCAAGTCATCAGAAGTATGACAATATAGGATGATGATCACATCTTTAGCACCACCAAGCCTTTGGAGGTGAAGGCTCGGGAGAAGCTACACTAAGAGGCTGGGAAGATCAGATAGAATCTAGTTGGGCTGATGAGAAGAGTGTATGAGTTTGGGAAAGAGTATAAGAAAGACCCTAGGCTAAGAACTACAATCGAGTGTGCAGAATTATGAGGGGACCAGCTGAACTGGAAGAGCATATGCACTTGGGAGTCAGAGGAGAAAGTGAGAAGGCTTGGGAAGAGTTGTGTTGTGGAGAAACAGAATTGCTCTGAGGAATTGGACTGGTTCAGGTACAGAGCAGTGTGGTGATGCAGTAGAGACACTGTCTTTAGAGGGTCGACTGAAGGTGGCTCAGAGAGGGGGAAGCCAGTTCACAGAACCTGGGACAGCATTCCATGTGTGAATGGCCCCAGGAGAGGTTAGAACCTCTAGAACTGAGAGCAGGGATGTTCTTCCTTCTGAGCAAGAGTAGTTTAGAGTGAGGAGGTCTGAGGTTGACACAGGGAGGTGAAGGAAAAGAGCAAGTCACAGATGCTGGCTAGATTTTATATGGGCAAAGAGGGATGGCTTGGACTACCACTTGCAGGGCTGTGTGGTTCAGGATGTCTAGATAGCCTTGTACTGAAGTATAATGGAAAGTGTGAAGAATGATTATGAAATAATGAGACTTAGGCCCATAGGACATAGAATAAAACCAGTCAAATACAGTTACCATTCAAATACAGGTGAATTAGCACCACGAAAACCTTAACTAAAGCAACTAAAGGCCACGTTCTATGAAACTTGTCAGTTTTTGTTTCTGTGACATTTACATGCCCATAAAATCCCTTAAAAACCACAAACCACTTATTAGATTGTTACTCGATTGCTTCATTGCTTGAAAGCTTGCAATGTTTAACCAATGTTTTTACTTCTGAGGCAGTTTAGAAAAACAACAAAATCAAATTGTTCAGAAAATACCTCCTAAATCCTAAGATAAGACTTGCTCAGTGTCACTAATCATCAGGGAACTGCAAATCAAAACCAAACCACAATGACATATCACCTCACACCTGTCAGAATGGCTATTATCAAAAAGTCAACAAACAAACAAACAAGTAAAAAACAAAACAAAGAATTGAATCTATGAATAAAACATATGAAAAGTCAATAAACAAGTGCTAGTGAGGATGAGAAGAAAAGTGAATCCTCATGAATTGTTGGTGAGATTACAAATTGGTGCAACCACTATGGAAAAGAGTATGGAGGTTCTTAAGAAAATTAAAAATAGATCTAACGTATGATCCAACAATCCCACTTTGGGGTATTTACCCGAAGAAATCCAAAATGCTAATTCAAAAAGATACATGCACCCCTATATTCATTGCAGCATTATTATTGCAATAGCCAAGATATAGAAGCAACCCAAGTGTCCATTAATAGATGAATGGATAAAGAAAATGTATGGAAGACAGTATAGAGTTTCTCCAAAAAGTTAAAAATGGAACTCCCATTTGACCCAGTGATCCCACTTCTAGGAATATATCCCAAGAAGCCAGAAACACCAATCAGAAAGGATATATGCATCCCTATGTTCATAGCAGCACAATTTATCATAGCTAAGATTTGGAAACAGCCTAAGTGCCCATCAGCAGATGAAGGCTATTATCAAAAAGTCAACAAACAAACAAACAAGTAAAAAACAAAACAAAGAATTGAATCTATGAATAAAACATATGAAAAGTCAATAAACAAGTGCTAGTGAGGATGAGAAGAAAAGTGAATCCTCATGAATTGTTGGTGAGATTACAAATTGGTGCAACCACTATGGAAAAGAGTATGGAGGTTCTTAAGAAAATTAAAAATAGATCTAACGTATGATCCAACAATCCCACTTTGGGGTATTTACCCGAAGAAATCCAAAATGCTAATTCAAAAAGATACATGCACCCCTATATTCATTGCAGCATTATTATTGCAATAGCCAAGATATAGAAGCAACCCAAGTGTCCATTAATAGATGAATGGATAAAGAAAATGTATGGAAGACAGTATAGAGTTTCTCCAAAAAGTTAAAAATGGAACTCCCATTTGACCCAGTGATCCCACTTCTAGGAATATATCCCAAGAAGCCAGAAACACCAATCAGAAAGGATATATGCATCCCTATGTTCATAGCAGCACAATTTATCATAGCTAAGATTTGGAAACAGCCTAAGTGCCCATCAGCAGATGAATGGATTAGGAAACTGTGGTACATCTACACAATGGAATACTATGCTGCTGTAAAAAAGAAGGAATTCTTACCATTTGCAACAGCATGGATGGAACTGGAGAGCATTATGCTAAGTGAAATAAGCCAGTCAATGAAAGAAAAATACCACATGATCTCATTCATTTATGGATAATAAAGACCATTATAAACTGATGAACAAAAATAGATACAGAGGCAGAGCAGCATCGAACAGACTGTCAAACTATAGCAGGAAGGCTGGGGAGGGATGGAGGAGGGTGGGTAAGAGATCAACCGAAGAACTTGTATGCATGCATATAAGCATAACCAATGGACACAAGACATGGGGTGGTAGGGGAGGCCGGGGGAATGTCAAGGGGGGAAAAAAGGAGACATATGTAATACTCTTTGCAATACTTTAAGCAATAAAAACAAAATTAAAAAAAAAAAAGAAAATGTGGTACATATATACAATGCAATATTACTCAGCCATAAAAAAGTAAAATTTTGCCATTTACAACAATGGATGGAAATAGAGGGTATTATGCTAAGTAAAATATGTCTGACAAATGAGAAAGACAATATCATTTGATTCCAAAACAAATGAACAAACAAAACAGAAATAGAATTCATAGAAACAGATACTAAAGGGATGGGTGCCAGAAGGTTCGATGTGAGGGTCTGGGTGAAAAAGGGGAAGGGGAATGTAGTTCATAATATTGTGATAAGTTACATGGTGACAGATGACTACCAGAATTAGTGGGGTGATCACATTGTAAGGTATGAAAATGTTGAATCACTATATTGGACACGTGAAATTAATATAACCAGTATACCAACTATATTTAAATAAAAAATAATTGAAAAAGACTTCTACTACATTCCATTTTAAATTACCAATGGGTGAGACCACACCTTACTCATTTTCTTCTGTCCCACCACCCCAGTGCCTCTGACCAGGTGCTCGATCAGTGACTGTTTAATAATGACATTTCTCTCCTTCATACCATCCCAGTATTGCTGAGTTTTACTTATTTAATGACATACAAACTGCAGAGTCAAAGTCAGTCAAACCTCAGTTTAAAAATTAACCTGTCATTACTTTTATAAATTATTTTAAACCCAAATGACATTAACTAAAGCAAATCAAATCACCCAGGTTAACTACCTTTGGAATTTTATCCCTTTTTCCTTCTGTGCTGGTGTCATTCACCTTTTGATCATACCAATGACCTCTGCAAAGGACAAAAAGCATCTTGGACAATTCAATCTTAGCTGGACCGGCAGTACCTACGGAACCCAGAACCTTTTTTGTTTTGTTAATCCTCACCTGAGGATATTTTTTCCATTAATTTTTAGAGAGAGCAGAAGGGAGGGAGGGGGGGAGAGAGAAAGAGAAAGAGAGAGAGAGAGAAACATTGATGTGAGAGAGACACATCAATTGGTTGCCTCCTGAACATGCCCCTACTAGTGCCTGGGATTGAACCTACAACCGAAGTACGTGCTGTTGACTGAGATTCAAATGTGCGACCCTTTGGTACGCGGGCTGGTGCTCTAACCAGGGCCCATTGGTAACCTTTGAGGAGCTGCAGAGTTTTCTGTTACGCTGCCCAGGCAGGAGCAGCTCAGGGTGTCAGCTTACATGCCGCTGCCCTCAGCTCGGTGCCCATCAGTGGGATCCTCTGTCTGGACAGGAAACAGGATAAAGGAAGAGGAAGCTTGTTCATGCCCTGAAAGATTGCTGTCTCCACCTTGCACAGAAGAGCCATCTGTCAGGGAGTTTTGACATCACACATGTTCTCTTGGTGGGCACCTTTCCAGTGGGCCTTCAGCACTGGTTGTGCTCTCTCAGCATCCAGGTAGTTGAAATGGGATTTAGAGGGGAAAAGTAACAGGTGAAGCAAGAGGGAAGATACAACCATTCTCCATCTCCTGACGTTCTTTCTATCTGATATTTTTTTGCTGCCTTTCCCTGTCTGTCTGTCTTCCCTGTAGAGGTGTAGAGGCCATTTGGGGCAATGTTTGCCAATGACTGTCTGAAGGTGGAGTTTGGTGCATTCTCTCTTGGTGCTTAGATTTTATGTCAGCAGCCCATCAAGACACCCCAGGTTTCCACCAATAGTTTTAGCTGCACTTTATAATTAAGTTTTCCCTTTTTCCTTCCTTATTTCAGTTGGGATGTGATGGTCCTGTGGAGCTTATGGGGCCTCATTAGTGCATCCAGTGCTCTTGGTGTTCCTCTGTGTGTTACAGATGCTCCATAGATGGAACTGCCTTGGAATGACACATGTCAGCCCACAGGATTTCGGCCCTGGATGGGAGCAGCTCCCAAAGGCACAGCTCTAGCCTAGGTACCAGTCAGGCCGGAACTGGGCTGCTGCTGGGATTCAATCAGGCTGGCCTGCACAGGTGCCTAGGGTGCTCCCGCCCAGCACTCCCTACCAATGCATGCACTTTCTCTGCTGCACCTCTGAACCCACTTGTCTACATGCAGGTGGTCATTGGAACGGTCCATTTCTAGGTTTGCTGTGTATGGAGAGTGCATGTGTCTGTGTGTCCTGCACATTGCACAGTGCTGCCTGCTCCAGATTGCCAGCTCCCTGGTCACATGGGCTGCTTTTGCTTTTTATCTCTGTGGAGGATAAATGTAAATTATCAAAATACTGAGAGATGAAATCCTCTGAACCAGCTGTGAACAAGGACCCCTTCGTTTTTGTATCATGTTGTAAGAAGAAGAGGAGTTTACCTGGACAGGAGTGCCCCCGCTGTGTGGGTATGGGTGGATCTTTTGGAGAAGGGACAGCCTGCCTTTCATCTGTGAGGTTAACTTCTTTAATTGGCTGCAGAGAGAATAAATGGACTCTGTGTCTGGGCTGTGCTATCATCTGATCACATGCCTCCGGCTCTGTTCCAGATTCGGGCAAGGCTTTTCACAAGGTGAATGGAGAAAGGCTCCCTGTGCTGCTCAGCTCAACCTGAGCTCTCAGACAGCCTTGGGCCACAATCTCCTCTTGTGCCTCCAACAGGACTCAGTGCAGGAACCAGTGTGCTTAACCTTTAAAGCAGCAGTCGCCAACTGGTGGTCCGCGGTCCACTGGTGGTTCATGAGGCCCGAAAGGTTGGCGACCACTGCTTTAAAGAAATCATCTCTTTTTCTTCTTTGTTTTCCCCATTTCTTGAGGGCCTACTTCTCTATCTTCCTCATAGACCAACAGCGAAGGCCTGTCCTATGTCCCTGTCAGAAAGGGAAGAACATTTCAGGAAGTAGCTATTCTTTCCTTTTTAGTGGAATCACTTATATTGTTTTTCTTTCCTCTCCCTTCCTCTCCTCACATGTGTACCATGTTAAATTTAAGGGGCACCTGCCATGATTGTCAGGATCCTTCTCTGAGCATGAAATAGGGATTAATTTCCTTATCATAGAAGGAGGCGCTCTGGCAAGAATGACCCCATCCAAGCCCTCAGGCACCTGAAGGTCCTTTTCCAGCAGCCTATCAACTTGAGGTTGGGGACACAGCAGAGGGCCAATCCCTATAGCTATGACTTTTATTGTGGGTGCTAGGGAATAGCTGCAGGACTCTGAACTGGAGGGGGAGTGATCAGGCTCCTGCTTTTAATTTTGTTGTTGTTTTGTTATTTTTGTTAATCCTCACCGGAGGATATTTTTTCCATTGGTTTTAGAGAGAGAGAGAGAGAAAGAGAGAGAGAAATATTGATGTGAGAGACACATCGATTGGTTGCCTCCCTCAGGTGCCCCTCCCGGGCCAGGGATTGAACCTACACCCACCCTTGACTGGGAATCGAACCCACAATCCTTCTATGCATGGGCTGATGCTCTAACCACTTAGCAAACTGGCCAGAGTCCTGCTTTTAATTTTTAAAAAATACTTCATTGTGATAAAATACACATAACATTTACCACCTTAATTATTTTAAGTGTTTAGTTCAGTGACATTAAGTACATTCACACTGTTGTGCAACCATCACTACCATCCATCTCAAGAACTCTTTTCATCTTGCAAAACTGAAACTCTGTCTCCATTAAACAACTTCCAATTTCCCTCCCAGAGTCCTGGGCAGGCACCATTCTCTTTTCTGTACTTTCTGTCTCTATGGATTTGACAGCTCCACCTTACAAAGGGTCACCTGGCAATGACAGTTGAGCCTGCAGGAGGAGGCCAGTGAAGAGAGGAGTGTCAGAACCCAAGTTGGAAGTGATGGCCTGAGCTAAGTGTATAGCAGAGGGAATAGATTTTTTGAGAGATGTGAATATAATTGAGAGGACTTTTGCCACTGATGGAAAATGGGTGAGGTACGGGAGAGGCAGGGACCAAGGATGCTTCTTGTTGTACTAGTTGAGTGTTCTTGTCAAGACGGAGAGCTAGGAAGAGGAGCAGGTGTTGGGGTGGAGAGCCATGAGTTTAATTTATGGCAGGATGTGATATGTCTGAGGGAAAGTATCCAGTGCACAATTTAAATGTGGATCTGGAGTGGGAAGTGCGCTCTGGTGAGGTCTCAGCATCTTGATGGCACTAATGCCCTAGGAGCTGACAAGCCCTCCTGGAGAGTCTGGACACAGAGGGAGTCAAAGGGTGCAGCCTGGAACACCATCACTCAGAGAGAGCACGGGCAGGAGCAGAGCCTGCGAGGAGGACAGAGACAGGGAACTAGCAAGTTTTCGTGAAGATGCTTTTTAACTGTTCGTCTCCATCTGTGTTTGCTACATGAAGCTTAGAACACCGAAGAGACCCTGAGCCCAGCATCCCTGCTATACAGTGAGATAAAGTTCATCTGATACAGACACTGTTCCAGTTCCTATAATTCTGATTTTTAAAAAGGCCAGAAGTGAAATGTTTTTTATAAGAATTCAATGATTGAGGCAGGAGATAGTGATTCAAGTGAGGCATTGATTTATAATTTATTTTGAAAACAGGTGCCATCATCTCTCACTTTTTAAGAGGGCTGAGCAAGTGTGACCAGGGCAGGCTGGGAGCAGAAGCCATGAAAGTATAGCTGTATTTGCACTAGCCACCTCTTCTAGGCAGTGTCCTAGGAGAAATACATTTTCTTTTCCTTTTCTGTTGGAGTCATTTTAAAATGGATACTTCTTGTAGTTATTTGGTAACATGAGGTCCTACCAATTTTCACCTATGTATAAAGGAAAAACCACCTACAAGCAGCACCTGGGAAAGTTTACTGCAGCACGTGAGGTGTCGGGTTGTGTTAAGTGGTGCTGTCTGTGGACATCTGATAATTTTCTCTGGGAATCTTCAAGAATGGCTCCTCGAAGTCAACCAAGAAAATCAGAGCCAAATATTTTGGTGCTGGGCTGGACAAGCATTTCCATCAGGACCTGCTCCTGAGGACCGTCCCTCCTGTCCTAGACTTTGAACCCAGGTCAAGGCTGTGGGGGGGCGGTGGGGGTGGTTCTGGGCTGTGCAATTTATAGGTGAGGTTCGACTGGGAAGGTTGGTGTCTGAGACTCAACATGGGCAAGTTAAGGAAACGCCAAGTTTTGGGAAGATGCTGTCAGTCATTTCTAATGGACACAGAATTGCAGGACCAATGGTGACTGTCCTGGGAAGAGGTGGCTGGGGTCGGTGTGAAGTCCGCACAGCTGGTAGCAGTAAAATCCCCTAGAGGTCAGGGGTTTGGGAATAGCTGTAATGTATAGGATGGTGGTATGAACCTCCAAATTTTAACTCTTATGTTGGACATGATTCTTTAAACAAAACTATGTAATCCGGTGCTGGAGTTCCTTCTTTTTCTCTCTCCTTTGTGAATTAATACTCTGTTTTTTGAGTTTGCTGTCATTGGGAGCTGAATCCAAGGTTCCTTTCCAGAGAGGAATCTGCCCATCTGACCATCCGACAAAGGCAGCGAACAGGGTCTGCAGAATGATGCCCAAACTCTGGAGCTGCCTGTTGACTGTCTTCACTCCTGTCTCATAAGGTGAATCCCCCGTATTATGTCCCTCTGGTGGAGCTGGTCCCCCACCCGGAGACAGCCCCGGTGACAGTGGACAGGACCCACGCCCTGATGCAGAAGATCGGACAGTCCCCGGTCAGGGTCCTGAAGGAGGTCGATGGATTTGTCCTGAATCGCCTGCAGTATGCGGTCATCAGTGAGGCCTGGAGGCTGGTGCAGGTACGCAGGTTGCAGTGGCCAGTGGGGACAATAGTAGGGACAGTCTGAGGGAGGGTGGTAGAGGGGATGAGCGAGGGGGGAATTGGGGATGGTTGCTAGCCAAGAGGGAAAGCAGAGGGGAAACAGCTTCCTGGGGGCAGTGGCTGCAGGGAGTCAGCGTTCAGGCCTCCTCGCTGTTTCTGGAGCCTGTCAGCTGTTTTCTCAGGTGCAGTGAAAAGGCAATGAGGATAAACCTTCATTGTGTCAAAGATGCTGTTACATGGAGTCATTTGCTGTAGGACAGGATGATAGACTGTTTGCTACTCCTACGTGTGATTGCCACATAATTGTCTCCGGGTGACATACTGCATTTCCCATAGACTCAGACTACTCGCCCCCAGTGTTATCTTTTAAGAGGAAAAAAATTGCATTTTGAGTACAGTCCACATGTGCCCTCTAAACAAACCCAATTTATTTCAAGAGCTTGAGAAGAAACAATTATAATCTTTACACTTGTTAGTAACAGGTTTGTCTTATGTAGAAAAAGAACATTATTTATTTTTTCACAATTAACCTCATCCTCTAATGAAAGGATTTTGCATGTCACCCAAGAAGTGGCCTCCCTGCACACACTCCCAACCACATTTGTATGGGGACATGGTGCCCCAGGACTCAAAGTGCAGGACGGGTTTGTGCTCAGGTGGGTGAGGGCGCTGCCACCTGCACTGGGCCCACAGCTCCTGTCTGAGCCTTCTGCAGGCCTGTGGGTCCCAGCCTGGAACAGGGACAAAGACTCCACTCCCGCAGCTCCCAATGCAGGATGCAGCGGCCCTTCTGCCTCCCTGTTTGTTATTTGGGCACAACTCTGGAAGTTCCTCATTGACCTCACTGCCCTGTGCATTTGCCACACAACAGCTGCAACTCCGTGTTCTCACTGCTTAAATCCACTTAGTGGTCTTATATCTGCAAGACAGTGCTGTGGTTCCCACCATCAAGTTTGCAGTTTTAATTTCTTAGCAATTGCAGAATGTCTTTGGATTTCATTTTGTGGTAAGATATTTGAAAGAAACACTAAACTTAAAACAACCCTTTGGAGAGCTATTTAAAATATTTCCACTCGCTAAAGTAGGGGAACAATATAATAGATACAAGAAAAACTCAACATTACAGTAAAACATGGGAAGAGCCACAGAGGATTCTGTTGTCCCCTTCACTGGTTGGAGAGGTGGGACGGTGGAGCAGACTATTTGTCTGCTTTGTCTGTTTTCTTTATTTTTTTATTTATTTTCTTTATTGATTAAGGTATTACATATGTGTCCTAAACGCCCCCATACCCCCCCCACTCATGCCCTCACCCCCCTGGTATCTGTG
>NW_005370366.1:1801186-1801704 GCF_000412655.1 Myotis brandtii
GGCCCAGAGACCTTTTGGTCTGGCCCTGCCAAGGCACTAGTGGAGAGTTAATTAAATGTTTGATAGCAGGCTAATTTTTTAAAAAAAAATCTTTATTGTTCAGATTATTACAGATGTTCCTCTTTTTCCCCCCCATAGCTCCCCTCCACCCGGTTCCCACCCCACCCCAGGCCCTCACCCTCCCACTATGGTCCGATCTCTTCCCTTACTCCCCACACCCACTTCCCCTGAGAATTGTCAGTCTGCTCCATTTCCATGCCCCTGATTCTATTACATTCACCAATTTGTTCTGTTCATCAGATTTTTTATTCATTTGATTTTTAGATTCACTTGATAGATATGTATTTGTTGTCACTTTGTTGTCATAATTTTTTATCTTTACCTTTTTCTTCTTCTTCCTCTTCAGCATTTCATATAATACTGGTTTGATGGTGATGAACTCCTTTAGCTTTTTCTTGTCTGTGAAGGTCTTTATCAGACCTTCAATTCTAAATGATAGCTTTGCTGGGTAGAGTAAT
>NW_005370366.1:1802101-1813710 GCF_000412655.1 Myotis brandtii
TCATATTTTTGGATTCTTTTTTCTTTTTGCTCTTCCGGTTGGGTGTTTTTTTACTTCCTTGTACTTCAAATCTTTGACTTGATTCTTGGGATCCTCTAGCCTACTGTTGAATCTCTGTATATTATTCTTTATTTCAGTCAGTGTATGCTTAATTTCTGACTGGTCCTTTTCCATTTTTTTTTTTGGCATTCTCACTAAGATCCTTGAAGGTCTCACTAAGTTCCTCGGAGGTTTCTAGAAGATTCTTGAGTAACCTTATAACTGTGGTGTTGAACTCTATATCTAGTGTTTTGCTTTCATCCATTTATTTCATTTGTGACATGTTTCTTGAGTTGATAGAGTGGCCTTTGTGGTAGGTGTCCTATAGGGCCCAGTGGCTCAGCCTCCCTGATCACCTGCAGTGGAGACTCTTGGTGTACCCCTTTGTGAGCCATGTGCACAGTCTTATTGTAGTTAAGACTTGATTGCTATTGGAATCACTGGGAGGAATTGACCTCCAGACCAATTGGCTGTGAGGACCAGCTGTGTCTACAATGGAAGAGCTGCTGTGCAGGAGACACCCTTATGGGGCAGGACTTGCTTCAGTGGGGCTTTGGTGCTCACTGTGTCTGCCCCTTGAGTGTGTCTCTTAGGAATGTGAAGAGTTGTAATCTGGTATGTTCTCATACTGACAACTGGGTACAATGGCTCTTGGATCTCCAAGGAGGTGCAAAGTCAGCCACTGCCTGGGGCCACCCAGCAGGAGCTACAGAGAGATCTGCAGATTCCTCCTCTTTGTACCAGGTTTGGAAGTGCCCAGAGGAGGCCCAGCTGTGTAGCAAGGCAGGCTTCTGCTGCTGCTGCCTGTTTGACAGGTTTTAGGCTGAGAAAGGACAGGCCATTCATATGCAAAAGCCACTGTGCACAGCTTGGGTCGGGTTATTAATTCGGTGGGGTGGGGTCTCAGGGAATCTCCTGGGTGGAGCAAACAGCAATGGCTTCCAGTCAGCCCTGCACCGGAGAGGTCCCAGCGCAGGAAAAATGACAGCTGCGAGCACCTCCGTCTGAAAGAAAGCCGCCCTCCCATTCCTGTCCTAATGCCAGACAGTCCAGTTTCTTCCCGTATGTGTCTGGGTCCCCCAGAGTCTCGTCCAGAACTGGAGTTCAGAGCAAGCGGGCGCTTGTATCTCCCTCCCAGTTAAAAAAGCAGTGCACCCGGGTGCCAGCCTGTTCCGCGCCTCCGCACCTTCTACCAGTCTAAATGTGCTTTCTTCTTTACCTCTAGTTGTAGAACTTCCACTCAGCTTTCTTGCGGTTCTGGATGACAGTTGTCTGTCTTTTAGTTGTAATTTTGATGTGGTTGTGAGAGGCAGCAAGTACAGGTGTTTATCTATGCTGCCATCTTGAAATCTCCTCGTATCACAGTTTTTTAATCCACTCATCTGCTGATGGGCATTTAGGCTCTTTCCAAGTCTTGGGTATTGTAAATTGTGCTGCTATGAACTTAGGGGTGCATATATCCTTTCTGATTGGTGTTTCTAGTTTCTTGGGATATATTCCTAGAAGTGGGATCACTGGGTCAAATAGTTCCATTTTAGTTTTTTGAGGAAACTCCATACTGTTCTTCACAGTGGCTGCACCAGTCTGCATTCCCACCGGCAGTGCACAAGGGTTCCTTTTTCTCTGCATCCTCGCCAGCACTTGTCATTTGTTGATTTGTTCTTATTGCCTCATTTTACCCACCTTTCTTTCAACTGTCCTGTCTCCAGGGGCTAATGGCAGACAGAGTGTGGTCTGCTGTTTTTTGGGGATGATATACCTTCTGAGAAAGGGAATCCTCTACAATGGCTGCTGTGAAATTCACATGCCTCGAGTCCCCATAGGAACTGAGTGCTGAGATCCAGCAGGATACAGTGTGAATGTGACAAAATGAGAAGCTATAGAAATGAGATTAAGAAAGTGTAAATAGAACTCAAAGAATTGCCTTTGGTGGAAGTCTCAGAGGTAATTCACTTAAAAAAATTAAATTGAGCCCTAGCTGGGTAGCTCAGTTGGTGGGAATGTCCTCCCATACACCAAAAGGTTGTGGGTTTGATTCCTGATTTGGGGTGCATACAGGAGGCAACCTGATGTTTTTCTCTCTCCCTCTCCCTCCCTCCCTCCCCCCCTCCCTCTCTCTCTAAAATCAAGCAAAAATCCTCGGGTGAGGATTAAAATAATTTTTTTAAAAATAAAGTTGATTGCCCGGCCAGTGTGGCTCAGTGGTTGAGTGTTGACCTATGACCCAGGAGGTCACGGTTCAATTCCATGTCAGGGCACATGCCCGAGCTGTGGGCTCGATTCCCAGTGGGCTGGCTCTCTCTCTCTCTCTCTCTCTCTCCCTTCCTCTCTGAAATCAAATTAAAAAATAATAAAGTTGGTCTATAGACAGTGAGAATGAAGGCAGGTGTAGAAACTGCAGGTCTCTCTGTCCAGGTTGGGGTGAGGGTGGAACCGAAGAGATGTGGGGCATCCCTAAGCTCTGCCGGGAAGACTTACTAGTACACTGATAGTGAAGTGTCTCTCTTGTGGTGGTCAGGGCTCAAGGGGAAGGAGTATGGAGGGAGGGTGGGGCTTCCAGCGTTGTGCCTGCTTTTGCTATCACTGCTCAAGGGCAGTTGCTTCTTTGGCTTCCCAAATATGGAAGGGCCACTAGCACACTGGGCGTGCACCTATTCCCAAAGTAGTTGCTTCCAAGGGCAAAGAAGCTGTAGGTCTCACTCCACCAGAGCAGGATACCTCCTTTTGAGCATGTGGGCACCTCTGGGTTCTATACCCCAGAAGAGATACCACCCCCACCTCACTCTCCCTGGGAAGAGTGGATCAGTATTTCTGCTTATTAGGGAGGCTGGTTTAAGGATTCTTGACTTTATTGCATGAATTTCTTGAAAGAAAACCATTGCTTCTTGGGGGTCTGTTTCCACTTCAGGTACTGAGAGTCAGGAAAGGTAAGAATGCCTCCTTAGAGCTGCCCCTTCATCTTTTTTTTTAAAAATATATTTTATTGATTTTTTACAGAGAGGACGGGAGAGGGATAGAGAGTTAGAAACATTGATGAGAGAGAAACATCGATCAGCTGCCTCCTGCACACTCCCTACTGGGTATGTGCCCGCAACCAAGGTATATGCCCTTGACCGGAATTGAACCTGGGACCCTTGAGTCCGCAGGCCGACGCTCTATCCACTGAGCCAAACTGGTTAGGGCTGCCTCTTCATCTTTGTATATCTGTACGTGTGCATCGAGCCAGCCCGGGCTGGACTTAGATGACACCCCTTTGACTCACAATTTCAGAGCCAGTTAAACTTGATTAGATTTAGGATGTTCCAAGTTAATCTCAAAACATTTAAGGTCAGCTTTATTGTAAAAAGGAGCTGAATCTGGGAAGTTTTACAGTAAAAACTGAAGATTTAAAAATATATTTTAAGTTAAAAACATCAAAAGACCTTGCAGAGTTTATCTTTCCATGAAATGCTCTTTCTGGGGTGGGTTTCATGTGTGGATGCAAGACCCTGAGGCTCAGCCTGGATGTGGTAAGCAGAGTGAGCTGAGATGAGCAGGAGTTGCCCTATTCAAAGACTCACATAGGTGCCTCTGGTTCATGACTTTCTGGATTCACAAAGCATGTTGAAATTTGGCAGAACCATTTCTTTGACCCCAGACAGGGCTGGTGGAAGTCTCAGAGATAATTCACTTAAATAAATTAAATTATCTTATTATCCTAATTCCACAGCCTGGGTGGAAAAGGTACAATGTGACTTGATTCTAGAGCTCAAAGAGGTCTTGTGTGGATAGGGGTCTGTGTGCTTCTGTCCTGACTTTTCAGGTGATGGTCAGCAATGGGTCAAGGAATGCCGTTCCATTGGCTGTGTAAATAGTTCTGCACAAACCTAATCCAACCATGGATTTCCAAGGGCCCCACCCCCACATTGGGGTATGAGCTGAAGTGGGACAGCCAGGGGCCTGGCCCAAATGATGGCCTACATTCCCACCCAGCCCTGGTGGTGTCCAGATATTAGCTGAGCTTGTACTACCCGTAAATCCTTGTTCCATATAGGATGGGTGAGTGGAGGTGAGCAGACATGAGTCATGGGCCAGGAACAGGTTCTCAGCCTGTTGGCTGTGCTGGTGGCGACATGTGGAGAGTGCTTAGCTCAGGTATTACTCATCCTTCTGAGCTGTGGGATCACTAAGCTGGATCTCTGTTCCCTGGGCTCTGAGCTGCAGAAGCTCAGTTCTTGGTTTCTCATCAGGGAAGGGTGGTCTGTGGGACCAGTTGGGATCCTTTGAGATTCCAGAACTTTGTTTTTGAGTTTTATTTTCAGACACGAATGCCCCCAAGAGTTATGAGGAATTTTTTCAGGTAATAAAGTGGATCCCAAAGATCATGTAGTGATATTAACAGATGAGGCTCTTGGTGGTAAATGCAATTTCTGTTGTGTATAATTCATGAGAGTGACAGGAATCAGGACTCAACACCAGGAACCACCTGAGATCCTTTGTTCATCAGTGACTTCAGCCTGTATAGTATTTCAGAGTTTTCAGAGCACTTTCCTTTACTTTCTCAGAATTTTCAGATATTTTCCAATCATTCAGTCTTAAAACCATGCTATTTTTGCCTTCACAAATGAAGACACTAGCCTGGAAAGTTAGATTGTCTAATTCATATTCCACAGACAGGCAGGGATTCAAACCTGTGCTACCTCTGTGTGTGTTTCTGTGTCTGCATTTGTAAGTGGAGATAACAATGGACCTAGGATATGATGAGGATTGGACAAGGATATATATATGTTTAAGGATGAGAACATGCCTGGCATATTGTACAGTTTAGTAAATATTATGAATTATCATGATAATATCAATAATGACAATGTGTTCTGAGTCCTTGAAAAACAATTTTTGTGTGAAACAGCTGTCACCTATGAGTTAGCGCTGAGCTGAAATGCTCATATCCTAGCTACACCCGTGAGGTCTGGGACTTGTGGGTGGCAGCGTGGGCCTGGGAGCTTTTCGGAAATGCAGCATCTCAAGTCCCACCCTGGACCTGCAGAATCATAGTCTGCACCTTAACAAGCTCCCCAGGAGGTTCGTGTGCACATTAAAGTTGGAGAAGTCCTGGCTCACTGCCCAGGAAGACCTTGGCCTCAAAATCTCCATGTATTATATTTCATCTGTTCTAAGATAAAACTTTTTTTTTTTTTTTTTACATTTCAACATCTTAGTTTTATTGGCAGCATTTTTCCTCCTTAATGGAACATTAAATACTAATATAACTTTCAACTAATGGAGTCTTAATTTCAATGAGGTACCGTATATTCTACCGTCTTTTATTTGTCTTTTCTTCTTCCATGTTTTTCTGTTTCTGTATGTCTCTTGTTTCTGACTCTCTTTATCTCTGACTCAGGCCTATAATAGATAAACCTGCAGCGCTAACCGGCTTTTTTCTGTTCTGTGGAAAGGTTCTCACAGTGGCAACATCTCTGTACTTGCAAGAAGAGTCATGTAGATGGTGGGCTGGAATGTAAAGGGGAGTTAAGCCAGGGGAGTGGTCACTTTAGAGCAATGATTTTCAGTCCTAGTTTTATGACACTGAATACCTCTGGTTATTCCCAAAAGATGTGAACATTGATTTTAAAAAAAGATTTTATTCACTTTTGAATAAAACAAACACATCAGAACAAATGAATGTGAGTCTGTCACAGTCCAGAGGATATAAGTTTCTGGTCCAAACCTGAGCTGGCCTCCCCACACACTCAACACCAGCCACCCTCATCTAGCCTTTTGTTTTCGGAACAGGGATGCAAATTGTGGTCAGGTTTCCTCTTAGTCATGGGCCTGTGTGAACAAAAGTAGGTCCCTCCTGGGTATGAGGAAAAAGGGCAGTCTCTTTGTAATGAGAGGCTCCTCCTCCTGCTGCAAGGCGGGGGTGATGGCTAGGGAACGAGCAGCCTGCACATTAGGAATTGTTACCGTTAAGTTAAAATGTGCAGCGAGCTCCCTTATGGAGAGGTGGTGACACAGGGGGCTTGATTGATTGGTGAACATATTTTAGGGGGGGAAGATGACCTAAAATTGTAAATTTACCACCATCACTACCTCTTACACATGCAGAGGTCATGCAGAGGTAGGTGGTCTTTGGTTCTTTTCTCCTTTCATAAACCAGGATTAGCCTCGGTCCATTTCTCCAATTTTCATTAATCCCCAGGTTGTTTCCTTCTCACACATCTCCGACAATATACTGCCTCTATGGCCTGACCTTTTCCTACAGTCGGGGGAGGCCCTATTATTCCCTGATGGCATTTTCCCTTAAATATCACCCTGAGCAGGTGCCCTGTGACCCAGTAAATACATTACCTGCGAATTACTCGGACTTCTACTCTTGAAAGAAAAACAGTTCAAAATGGGACAATGAGGATGAAAAGAAGAAAATAGAGCAGCGCAGTGACTTATTTCACAGATTTTGGGACCAAGGAGGCAGCAGTTGTCCTGTGACATCAGAGTCTCAACAAGAGAAAGCATGTTCAAGCAGTCCGTTACTAACAGGCAGCTGGACGGTGGGGCTGTGGTAGTTTTTCTTTGGAGAGAGATGTTAGAGACACTATGCACTGCTTCAGGCTATGGCTATCCTGGAATGTGTCCAGGAGGAAAAAGCTGAGGCTTGAGTAAAATATTACCATACAGAGAGTGGCAACATCTCTGTACTTGCAAGAAGAGTCATGTAGATGGTGGGCTGGAATGTAAAGGGGAGTTAAAGAAGCCAAGAGAGAAGCAAGCTCTTGCCCTCCACACCACACCCTTAGCTGTAGGAGTTTCTACATGTTATGGATTTTAAAATTTAAACGTAAGAGTTTAGGATTTTAATTTTATTAAAGAAATAATGTACAAAGTGTCAGAGTGAATCACCTGTGGTTATAAAAGACTAGCTTGCAGCAGCCTGGCCCACTGAGCTCTGGGAGTCTCTGAGCACCTTCCCTTACTCTGCCCTGAGCCTCACATCCTAGAAATGAGCCACCTCTGTTTCCCTGTTGCATTCTGGGCTTGGGCCTCCCTTAGGGAGCAACCTGGGCAGCTCTCCCTGCTTCACACAGGGCTCTGCAGGAAGGCAGTTGGTTCCTCTCGCTTCTGGTCCCACAGCAGGTCCTAATATGGTCTCAACTTGGGTCCTGCTGCACCCTTGCCTGCCCCGTGGTCTGTGGCTCCTTCTATTTTTGTCTCTTTTTATTTTTAGTTTTTGTTTCTTTGTTTGTTTTTCTTTTATTAATTTTGTTGCTATTTGTCTTTGTGTGGTTCCTTCTTTTGTGTTCTGCTCAAGTTCAGATACAGTGGACAAGGAGTCTTCCACCTCCCAATCTCCACTTGCCCTTTCTCACCTGGTCAAAAATTTCACCCAGAAAAATTTTCTAGGACATTTTTCTGCGATTTCTGCATTATTCTAGCTCCTGGAAATATACCCAGACACTGGTATGGATGAGGCTGAGGGAACCATCTCCAAGCCCTTCAGTACCTGGAGCACACTGGTCTTTCTGCCTCACTCACACCCCTGTCTCCGCTGTCCCTGTGCTTACCTGGCCTCTATCTTTCTTGCCTTTCAGAGCCTGGGAGTCAGCTTGTCTATGGCAGCAAGTTCATCAGCCCAGGACATTAAGGAGTTCTGTTGGCTCTAACTCCTCTGGCTCTCTCACATCATGCATTTTACCAAAGCCTGCCACGAACCCATCACAACTGTCATTTTCCTTAGCCCCATCCACTTCTCCGTGCTACAGCTCAGTTAGGACTCCTATGGGGACTTTAGGGCCTTTGGAGCAGATGTGTCACCTCCTTCACCAGGACATCCTCCAAATAGATTGAGACCTGCTTCCTCATTGGCTTTAAATTCGGAGAGCTTTCTATCAATGGCCTTTTGTTCAGAGAGAGGGTGATGATTTTCATCTACAAGGAAGCACTGAATGGACAACAAGGGTCTCTGCATTTTAAAAAGTCACAGAACTGTATCAGAACCCACATCCAGGACACAGCTCTGACCACTGGACAAGGGTCAGTTAAGTAGAGGCCAATCATAGGCAATGTAGAGTCAGCCATCTGGTTGGGAAAACCCAATAAATGCGACTCAAGGTATGAGACCATGCATGGGATATGGGGCTAAGGAAGGGCAGGACTCTTTCAAGAAGGATGGTGGCTTAAGGAGGTGCACACAGCATACTGACTTCCCTCCAGGACAGTCAGTGAGGATGTGGACACTGCAGAAACCTTCTCTCTGGAAACTTGTTTTCTGCCTGGGAGTCATCCATTAATTAGAACTCCTTCTAGTAGCTAGTGTCTTTAAGAAGTAGACTATTTTTATAATTGTATTTATTAGTTTATGGGAGGTAACTTTCTGAGTAGCCCAATTGGCGAGCAACATAGCCCTATTGATAGGAGAGATCTTGCTGACTTATTATTTTAGAGACATCTCTAGCCCCATTAATAGACAAGCATAATGAAAACATCAAACACATACTTAATTAAAAATAAAACAAGGATTCGAGAAAAAATGGCGGCCAAATAGGCAGATGTGTATGCATGTTGTCCCGGAGCCAGACTGGAAATACAACTAAATCGGAGAGCATCCACCTGGAATTAACAAATTAGGCACAGCTGAGGAGACAACCTACAACAAGGAAGGGCAGAAAATGCCTGGAGACCAGTAGGAAGGGTGGCAAGGGCTCGGGAGGGGTGGCCAGCCAGCAGGCAGAGAGGGAGAGGAGGAAGCTGTGTTACTAGAGAAGCAGTTCCCTCAGGAAAATTGAAGCCTGGCCCAGGCTGAGCACCAAAATTGCATCCTTTGGTGGCAGGCATAACATCCAACTGTGAAAAGGAAAAGCTGCAGAGCTGCTAGCTGCCAGGGACTCTAGACCCAAGACCACAGCCTTGGAAGGCTGTGCCATGATGGGAAAGTAGTGTGGTGCTGGTGGAAGAGAAAGCTGCGGTTTTGTTGTTGTTTTTGTTTTGTCTTTGTTTTTATTCTCTAAACCCAGAACACAGGACTTTTCAATTGCAATCACTCACCCGAGGCTTTGGTCCAGGGTGGGAGGCACGGACTTGAGATGTCTGAGGAGAGGCTGGGGAGGGAGGCAGGGCAGGGGGACGTGGCCAGGGGTCCTGCATTGGGACATTCTTAGGCTTCCATACCTAAGCGGCATTTCTTCCCAGAGGAGCCTTCCCCACCCAGTAGCCTCAACCTGCCACACCCTGCATTTTGAGCTTTACAGAGTAAACAAAGGCAGAGACCAAGCTTACGTGTCTGAATATTCTCAAGGAGCCCTCAGTGACTGGATTGGAAAAAGGGCCGTCCACCCTGATATTCTGGGAACCAGACTGATAAAAACTCCAGGTTTCCAACTAACCCCATTGGTCTCCATACAAGGATCTCTGTCCAACCAAGGGCAGAGTAATATTTTGGGCCATTAGTGGAGGAGTAGCTCTGGGTCAGGGAAAAACACCCATCTTGTTCCCTCAAAGTGAAACAGCACCAACTCCACCTAAAGCCCTGTCAGAAACAAACGCTTGAGTGATTAAGATTGACAGCTGGCAGACAGGCAAAGAGGGCAGATTGGCCCCGCCTGCTTGCAGCCAAGGCCTGTGGAGACAGACCAGCACAGGACCAGGTTGATCTCTTGGAGCTTCAAGCAGGGTGCTAACAGCCAAAAGACAGTGTACGAGAATGATTAGCACCAAGTACCTAACAGGAAGCCCAGAATTAGCAGACAGAACAGAAGAGTGGGGTCCTAAACCAGATCCCATGGGGCATTAAAATTTCATTAAAGTGAACACTACTTCACTTTTTATTTCTTTATATTTATTTTATAAAAAATTTTTATTTATATTTTTTTGTAATTTTTTGCACCTTTTTCTTCCTCTCTTCTTTTTTTTTATCCTCCCATTTTAGTGTATCTCTTTACTTTCTTTTTCTCCCCTTTTAAAAATTGATCTTCTTTATCTGCTTTATTGATGTGTTATTATTCATCTCTGTTGGTTTATTTATATACCTAATTCCCTATTCCCTGCTCCTACTCCATTTCCCTTTCTCTTTACTACTCATTTTCTCTCTTCTCTTGCTCTTTTCTTCTCCTAATTTTTTAAACTTGTTTCATTTCCTAAATTTAGACCTATCTGCCCTTTCCTCTATTCGTCTCTTCAAAATAAATTTTTTCTTATTTAATTATTTTTTTCTTCTTATCTTCTCATTTCTTCTCTCCCTCTTCTATCCTAAACTGTGGTCCTTCCCCTATTCCTACAATTCCTTAACCTTATTTTCTTTAAGCTCTGCATCTACAGATTCTGCCCTGCCCACTTTTTCTGTGTGTGTGTGTGTGCTTTTTGTTTTATTTGTTTTCTTATTGTGTTTTCTCCCCATGTTCTTTTTTTCCCCTCACTATCATTCTTGCTCTCCTTTATCTTTCCTAATTCTCTTTTCTCCAGTGGTCACTTTTATTGAGGTTATAGGTATCTGTGTACATTTGTGTCTGTTCCTTCTGTGTCATGTCTCATTGTGTTGTATTCTGTCCTATTCAGTCAGCACCTCCACAGCGGTTGGCATGGTTAGGTAGGGAGTGAGCCACATAATCAGACACACTAAGAGGAGACTCCATCTACGAATGAGACAATAACATTCAAGACCCAACTACATCAGAAGAACCCAAATATCTCAGATAGGGGGCCTCCCTGGAACACCCAGCCCAGGAGACCTGCACACCTGGGTCCCACAAAACATCTACTACATAAGACCAATTTAAAAAATCAGGGTGGCATAGCAGTTTGATCTAATACATAGAAACAATTACTAAAGAATAGCAAAAATAGGGAGACAAAACAACAACCCCAAAGTGAAAGAAAAGGAGGAATCACCAGAAAAAGAACTAAATGAAATGGAGGCAAGCAGTTTGTCAGAGAAAGAATTCAGAGTAATGGTTATTCTCAAACATCTGGATGAGAAATTCACCAACATATGTAAGAATCAAGAGGTAATGAAGAATGACATAACTGTAATAAAGAACACATGGAAGGTTTCAACTAGAAGAAGCTGAATCAGCAAGTTAGAAGACAAGGCAGAAAAAAATACCCAAGCAGAATAGTAACTGGAAAAACATTAAAAAGCAGGAGAAGAGTATAAGGGAGCTTTGGGACAACATTGCATAATAGGGGTGCCAGAAGGAGAGGAAGCTGAGCAAGAAATAGAAAACTTGTTTGAAGAAATAATGGCAGAAAACTTCCCTGATTAGGGGAAGAAAAAAGTCACACAAGTCCAAGAAGCACAGAGAGTCTCAAACAAGATGAACCCAAAAAGAACGACACCAAGAGACATTGTAATTAATTGACAAACGTCAACGACAAAGTAGAAATCTTAAAGGCTGCCAGAAAGAGACAGAAAGTTACCTATAAGGGACCTCCCATTAGACTATCAACTGATTTCCCAACAGGAACACATCAGGCCAGAAGGGAATGGAATGAAGTATACAAAATGATTAAAGCAAGGGACTGAATCCAAAAATACCCTATCGAGCAAGGCTATATCACAGACAAAAAAAAAAAAAAAAAAGGCTAAGGGAGTTTATTAC
>NW_005370366.1:1815702-1817253 GCF_000412655.1 Myotis brandtii
GAGAAAAAATGTTATAAATACCCTAGGAATGGGTCATGTGCAATCGATTGCCCTGAAGTATATCTTATTATGAAACAAATGTCATGTATATTGTCCAGATGATATTTTTACTTTTCTTCCAACTTAACATTCAGTCAATTCAGTGTCTGCCTCAACATCCGGAAACTCCCCCTCTTCTGTTCACCTCCCTTCCCCTCTTCTCCCTCCCTTAACCATCCTGTCCCTCGTGATCTTGATCTTTTTCTCTCCTCTGCTCTTCTCCCAGTTTTGCAGGTCCTCTCTGAATGCGTTATGTTAGGTCCCCAGTGTATGTCACTGGAGGGAAATTAGGACCTTCAAATTGAGGTATCTACGAGACAAACAAATCTTTCTCTTGCCAATATTGATTGCCTCTCCTAGATTAAATCTATATAGTATTATGTTAATAAAGTCTGTCTTTAAAATAAATCCCCTTCTTTTCCATAAGTGATGAGATGGAAAAAAGAATAAATATGAGGATAAAAGGGAAAAAAAATAAATGCTCCAATCAAAAGACATAGGGCAGCCAAATGGATAAGAAAACATGACCTATATGTATGTGCCATCTACAAGAGACCCACCTCAGAACAAAGGACTCACACAGACTGAAATTGAAGATGGGAAAACATTTTTCAGGCAAATGAAAATGAAAAAAAAAAAAGCTGGGGTAGCAATACTTATATCTGACAAAATAGATCTCAAATTGAAGGTCATAACAAGAGATAATAAAGGCCACCTCATAATACTACAAGGATTGATACAACAAGAGGATATAACTCTGATAAACATATATGCATCCAATACAGGAGCACCAAATATATAAAAGACTTCCAGAGGATATCAAGAGAGAGATCAACAAAAATACAGTCACACTAGGGGACTTTAATACCCCGTGGAGATCACTGGATAAATCTTCTAGACAAAAACCAACAACAAAGAAACAGCAAGCCTAAACGATTCACTAGATCAGATGGAACTAATTGACATCTTCAGAACATTTCATCCCAGAGCTACAGAATATACATTTTTCTCAAGTGCACATGGGAAATTTTCAAAGATAGACTACATGTTAGGACACAGGTTAAGTCTCTTCAAATTCCAGAAGATTGAAATCATGTCAATCATCTTCTCAGATTACAATGACATAAAATTAGAAATAACTACAATAAAAACAATAAAAAATTGGAAGCTAAATAGATACTATTAAACAATGATTGGGTTACCAAAGAGATCAAAGAAGAAATAAAAACATCCTGGAAACAAATTACAATGAAGATACAACAATCAAAAATCTATGAATCACAGTGAAAGCAGCCCTGATAGGGAAGTTCATAGCACTACAGGTCTACCTCAAAAAACAAGAAAAACTGGTCATGAGTTATCTAACCCTACAACTTACAGAATTAGAAAGAGAACAACAAGAAAAGTCCAGAACAAGTAAAACAGTGATTCTCAACCTGTGGGTCGCGACCCCTTTGGGGGTTGAACGACCGTTTCACAGGGGTTGCCTAAGACCATTGGAAAACACATATA
>NW_005370366.1:1817320-1820582 GCF_000412655.1 Myotis brandtii
GTCACCACAACATGAGGAACTGTATTAAAGGGTCTCAGCATTAGGAAGGTTGAGAACCACTGAAGTAGAAGAAAGGAAATAATAAAGATCAGAGCAGAAATAAATGACATAGAGACAAAAAGAAATTCAAAATATCAATAAAACCAAGAGCTGATTCTTCAAAAGGAAAACCAAGATTGATGAACCTCTAGTGAGGCTCACCAGGAAACAATAAGAGAGGAACCAAATAAACAAAATCAGAAATGAAATAGGTGAAGTAACAACTGACCCCACAGAAATACAAAGGATTGTGATAAAATACTATGAACCACTTTACTCCAACAAACGGGATGACCTGGACAAAATGGACATTTTCCTAGAAAAATACAACCAGTTTCCTTTCAAAACTCAATCAGGAAGAATCAGAAAACATGAATAGGCTGATAACTACTGATGAAATTGAAGCAATAATAATAATAATAATAATAAACTCCTAGCAAACAAAAGACCTGACCCAGATGGATTCACAGGGGAGTTTTACCAATTATTCAAAGAAAAACTAACACTTCTACTCAAACTATTCCAAAAAATTTAAGAGGAAGGAACACTTCCTGCCAGGGTCTTTTCCACATCTAGAAGGGTTCAGGAATCTGGAGAAGGGGCTGCGACGTAAATTAAATAAATGATATGAAATATAAATTTGGGAGGCATTTTGGGGGAACCAGGGGAGGCTTAACTTTAGTAACTAAACTCCCTGAATCTCCGGTCCCAGGGTTTTTTATTCACACATTTTGCCCTATAGCAAAGCAGATGTACATATCAAAGGTAAGGTTTGGTAAACAGTAAAAGATTATCAGGTTGGGGGAACTGCCTTCAGCTGTCTGGCAGCAGGCAATAATATATGCAGATCTTCAGCCCTGCTGAAGCCCCAAGGTTCATCAACCTTTTGATGAACTTCTTGCATAATTATGACATGCTGGAATTAGCCTCAAGCATATCCCCTTTCTTTGATTTAATAATTTTTAAAAGAATGCCATTTGCAGAGCTCGGGTCCTTTTAAGATTTTAAAATTCAATGGAAAGGATAGAGTTTTATCATGTCTTTTTAAATTGCTGCCAGTCATCCAAGGAATCAGTCTGCAGCAAGCTTCTTTCTGGGCCAGCAGTTCTTTGAGTCCCCTTTCCAATTACTGTCCCTTGTGACATGACAGCAATGATATTCCAGTTCCGGATGGTGGATAAATGGTGAGCAGATGCTGGTCTGACCTTCTTTGGCTTGTCCTGGGCAACCTGTAGCGACGCACAGCTGCTGACTGCTAGCGTGGCAAGGCATCTTCACCATCCCCCATCTCTGGACTGTTTCTCGTCTCTCGTGAGCATGTTGCTTTGGGCCACTGCTATCTGTGGCTGGAGTAGTCTCGTCAGTTCCTCTCTTAGATCCATTGTTGCAGGAATCCACATGGGCTTGGAGGAGTTTTCTAGAAATATACAAGCATATTCTTGACCAAAGGTTAATAAAGGGACCTTTCTATAAACTAGACTTGGGATCTTTTCATTTTTTCAAACCATTTCCCTTTGGCTTATTCTGACACCGTGTGTGTCTTGCAATCAGCATTACAAGTGAATAAATTTTAAAGTAAAAAATTTAAGTAATTAAGACTTGATGTAATTTACTTACAGGAGATTACTCCACTATCCTCCCTTTTTTGTTTTAAATATTATTAAGAGGCTTTTGGAAATCTTGCAATGCAGTCTTGAAAGCTTTTATTTATTTATTTTATTTTATTTTTTTTAAAATATTTTATTGATTTTTTACAGAGAGGACGGGAGAGGGATAGAGAGTTAGAAACATCGATGAGAGAGATTGATCTGCTGCCTCCTGCACGCCCCCCACTGGGGATGTGCCCGCAACCAAGGTACATGCCCTTGACTGGAATCGAACCTGGGACCCTTGAGTCCGCAGGCTGACGCTCTATCCACTGAGCCAAACCGGTTCGGCTTGAAAGCTTTTAATTTAATTCTTTGCATAGAAATATGACTGCTCTGGATTCATAGCATGTTAAGCAGCTTTACTATGAGATGAACCATCAATGTTCCAGGAACAGTTTCCTGCCCAGTACAACTAAGTTCTCTTGAATACTCACTTATTTCAATTTGCCAGTTTAAATTAGTCTGAAATAAGGCTTATTCTTTAACTTCATTTGCCCTTGGCTGTGGACAGTAAATAACACTAACTGAATTTCTGCTACCAGTCTTTGAGTAAATTCACATAAGCTTTGTTTAAGGAGGCAAAACACAAATTATTTACTTTTCCTTTTGAGGCCTAATACATTGACTTTAAATTACAGTTTTCTAGACATTTGAAGGAAACCTCCCTTTATTTCTTCCCAGAGTAATTTCTAGGCCACATTTAGAGTTTTTTTTAAAAAAAACCTTTTTTCTTTATTTCACATCAGCACAACCTACATGGTTGCTTTATAGGTGCTGACTGGTACCCTCATGCCTATACATTAAGTGACTCTCTTTCACTTATGGTGACTATATTAGTGATCAGATTTAATGCTTGAATTATAACCTTCAGTTTATCCTGTAAATACTAGTGGAAGAGATTCTAAAATTTTTAAATTTCTTCTTTTTATTAAGCTGAAAATATACTTTAAAACAGCATTCTTTTTTGCCAGTGCTCATTTGCATACACAGAGGGATTATGGGAAGTCTCAGGAACTATTTCAGAGGACTTTACTAGAATCCATTGTTTATTATTTTGGCTTCTCATATAACTGAAATCATATGAGACCTTGATTATATTTTAAAAAGCTAATTTATTAAGTAGTTAAAATAGGCATCTTTATTGAAAAAGCAAAGTAAGCAAACTTATATATTTGATCTATGAGGTACAGATGATGTCCCATCTCCCCCGCCTATCTGAAGTGCAGGCTGCCAGGGCTTTTTGTCTTTTAAAATTCCACTGTTGAATGATCTGGCTTTACTTAAGAAATATTTAGCAACTTTGCCTTGCCCTCCCTTAGAGGTAGAAATCTTTATAACATTTAACATATATGTATATAAATAAAATATATTTATTAATTTATATTTGATAAAGCTTTCCACGTGATTTCAAGTATATAAAATTGGCTTAATTCAAAAATATTTTCTTTAAGAAGAGAAAATAAATTCTTGAATCACCCCAGGGCCCTTGGAGTGTTCTAAAATTATCTCTCGATTAAAGTCTTGAAATTTAACTTGGAAAGTTATATAATACTAGTGGCCCAGTGCACAAAATT
>NW_005370366.1:1821310-1822006 GCF_000412655.1 Myotis brandtii
TAATTTATAATTTATAATTATTCTAAAAGATATCAATTAAATTTAAACTGGTTTTTATATTAAAAATTCGGTAGTGACCACAGAATTAATCCTCTTTTTTTAATTAGACCAATAAATAACATATTTTGAATTACTAATTTCTCTAGAGAAAGTACAAGAATTATTTTCTCCAAAATAAATTTCTATACTTTATGCATTTTGTTACCACAACTATATAATTTGTCCCAACTTAATTTGAACTTTAACACTTAGAAGCCTTAAATTTTAGCTGGCAAGTTAAATACTTAGTATTTCTCAGATTAATAATAACTTCACATTTTTTAAAATGCAAGACTTTAATTAATAGATTCAATTCTGTCTTCTAGATTTTTCATATAAGGCAAACTCAGATTAATATTTCAGCATTTTGTTATTTCAAAATACCTAGATATTTAATAAATTTTATTATTTAATTCAGTAAACTTCAAAGTTTTAAGTTGCCAACGGCTTTGGAAGCAAGCCTGGTCTATTTAGATGTAAAATAGCCACATTTTTCCTTAGAAGTTGCTGCCATGGGACAAGTTCCCTCCTTAAACAAGGAGCAAAACTAGTTTTCCCCTGGGCTACTTAGACCTTTATAATTAATACTAGAGGTCCGGTGCACAAAAATTTGTGCACTCGGGGGGGGGGGGGTTCCCCCACCCCGGCCTGGGCCCT
>NW_005370366.1:1823192-1839337 GCF_000412655.1 Myotis brandtii
GCATAAGGATATGCTGATTAGCCAATGGGAAGGGTAGCGGAGGTACAGCTAATTACCATGTTTCTCTTTTATTGGATAGGATATTATCCTATATAATAAAGAGGCAATATGCAAATTAACCCTCACGCCCTCACAAGATGGCTGCCTATGACCAGGCCGGCAGGGGGTTAGTGAGGGACGACCAAACGACTGAACAAGCAGGCTGCATGTGGTGACCAGGACGGCAGGGGGGTTAGTGAAGGACGACCAAACGACTGAACAGCAGGCTGTGTGGCGCAACCAGGCCGGCAGGGGTGCCGTGAGGGGTGACCAGGCCGGCGGTGGGGGGGGGTAGTTGGGTGCGACCAAACCAGCAGGGGGGGCAGTGAGGGGTGACCAGGTCAGCAGGGGGTGGCAGTTAAGAGTGACCAGGCCAGCAGAGAGGGCAGTTGGGGGTGACAAGGAGAGGGGGCAGTGAGGAGCGACCAGGCCGGCATGGGCGGGCAGTTAGGGGTGACCAGGCTGGTGGGCGGGGCAGTTAGGAGCGATCAGGCAGCACGCAGAGGTAGTGAGGGGCCATCAGGCAGGCAAGCAGGTGAGCAATTAGGAGCCAGCGGTCCAGGATTGTGAGAGGGATGTTCGACTGCCGGTTTCATTCAGTTGATTAAAAAATATCTAATCTTGTTTTAAGGTAGCTTCAAGTTTTCCACCATGATAATGCTTCAGCGAGCCCCTTTGCATGCACAGTCTCTTCTTCTGGAATAAATCCTGGCAGCGGCTCTCCCCGTCACATTTCTACAACTTGATAGGTGTACCCAAAATGCCTCCAGAGAGTTCGACCCACACCCCTGGCCATCAGTGCAATGCATGGAATGGTGTCCCACACCCTGACCACATGTCTACCTCGTACTTCCATCTCCTCCCCCTTAGTGGCCTCTCCCAGGGCTCTGGACAGTGGGTGTTTCATGGCTCTGTTGCATCAGTTAAGTGTGTTCAGTCAGCTCTTCTCATGCCCCATATCCAAGAAAACTTGTTGGCATTGGCACAAGGCCAACCAGCTCTTCACCCTACCACACTCTTTGAGCAACAGTGCGCAGCACTTAGCAGTCTTTTCTCTTCTGCTTATTAACATCTTGTATTTGCCTCACCTTTCCCTGGAAGGTAGTGCAGGTGGGTTGGTCAGATTGGATATTTTTGCTCTTGCTAGGAGCAAGTTTAAGTCTATATAAATTGGGAGAGAGGACTCACAATTGTGGTTAATTTCTCATGAGAAGAAGCATGAATCATCAAGATAGTTCTTAATTGAACTTCAAGATGTGTAACTATAGTATCTCAGTGTTATTCACAAGGACTCCAGGGCTGGGTGTTTTCCAAAAAAGAAAGTCCAGCACCCCTCACTCATACATGAGTTATTTCTATACCAGTGATTATTCTTGTCCAGCCCATCTTTAAAACATCTTTGGAGATGGGGCACTCACTCAAGGTTAAGTTTGTTCTGTCCTTGCTTTAACTAGAAATTGAGTTGGGCTCTCTTCCTGTGTAGCCCCTTCTCCTTGGCCTCTGATTGCAGTGACACTGAACAAGTCCACTGCCTGCTTCATGCCTTTTAATGTTTCATTTCATTATCTAACATTTACCTAAGATACAACTTTGTCTGGCTTCCGTTTCCCAGTTAAGACAGTGGATTGACTCCCAAACAGCTTTGGTTGGGGAGGGGTGAAGGACTTGTACATGACCTAGGTAGCAAGGTCCTGGGGTAGCAGGTCTGTGTTCGTGGTGGCGATGGCAGTGGCAAAGTTACAGCAGTATTTGCACAGAAAAACTTGAAAATTCAGGGCCAAATGTGGCAAAAAGTAGAGTGAAACAAAATAGGAGATCAAAAGCTGAGGATGAGTGAAAAAAAGAACTGGACACAGAAAGATGGCATGAAGAAACATCAGAACAGTAAATGAAAATGAGGGAATGCAAAATATGTGAATTGAGTAAGAAAACTTAATATGAGAATGGGGTTATTAGAGAGAAGGAAAAATAATTCTATATAGCTTATAATCAATACAGGGAATACGGGAGATTCATTCATCAAATGTCTCACCCTTAAATTCTGCAAGACTCCCCTGTCTCCCCCTTTCTCCATGTCTATCCAGATCAAGAACCACTGCATCCATCAACTTCTTGCCAGTTGTTATCATTAGATGTGTCTTCTGTCCTCTCACCACCAACTTCTCTATCCCCTGTGACGATCGGCTTGGCTAGGCCAGATACCCATCAAACACAAGTCTAAATGTTGTTGTAGAGGTATTTTGTGGATATGATTAGTATCTATAATCTGTTTAATTAAAGAGGATTATTCACAGTAATCTGGGCAAGCTTTATCCCATCAGTTGAAAGGCCTGAAGAGCAGAACAGAGGTTTCCACCATCAGCGAGTGCCTGCCTCACATTTCAGCCTTGCCAGTGCCTGCAATTGCAAAAGCCAATTCCTTGGAATAAATCTTTTTCCACATATATAACCTACTGGTTCTGTCTTTCTGGTAGGACCCTGACTGATAGATACTCCCCAGACAGTTAATTATACTTAAAGTTTGTATCACAGTAATTTAGTACTTTATTAACCATGTTGTATTTGCTCTTTACTGGTCGATGGTAGTCTTGTGCCATCTCCCTCCATACCTTTTCCAAAGCATGCCAGGTGCAGTGTGTGCCCTGGCCATGAGTTTGTGTTGGTTGATTGTGGTAAGTCTTAGATTTTAATTAAAGGAAGTAGAAGCTAGAAGTTTTTTCAATAAAGGGGATTCCTTACCACTTGGGCTGGGCTCTCCTGGCCTTTTGATTTTTTAAGATGTGATGCAACCAGGTTTTGAACTAATAGTGATCTTAGTCACTCTGTGTAAGTTTTAGGAATCTTTTAACCACATAGGGCTTTCCTTTGTGTGACTTGAGAATTTTACCACGAAATGGAGGAACTATTGATAGCTATATAGACAAATGTTGGTTGAACCATAGACACCATGGAGTGGGGTAGGGTTTCAAACTTTAAACAGTGTGTAGGGTACTGTTTCCAAGGAATTGTTTATCAGATCCATGGGTTCAACTCAAGCACTTACTTCTGCCCTTTATACCATCACTAGAGGCCGGTGCACGAGATTCGTGTACTCTGCGGGCGGGGGTGGGGGGCGCAGGGGAAGTCCCTCAGCCAGGCTTGTGCCCTCTCAGTGTCCGGGAGCCCTCAGGGCCGACTGATAGCTCCTTCCGGGGAGTGGGCCTAAGCCGTCAGTTGGACATTCTTAGCGTTGCCGCAGAGGGAGGAGAGGCTCCCGCCACCACCGCTGTGCTAGCCAGCTGTGAACCTGGCTTCTGGCTGAGTGGCGCTCTGGCTGTGGGAGTGCTCTGACCACCAGGGGGCAGCTCCTGCATTGAGCATCTGCTCCCTGGTGGTCAGTGTGCGTCATAGCGACTGGCCGTTCCACTGTTCGGTCATTTTGCTTATTAGCCTTTTATTATATAGGATGATTATTTATTGTAATTAATCCAGATAATATTAACACTTAGGCCACAAATAACACTAAGGCTCTGGGTATGCTGGAGTGGAAAAGTAATTTTCCTCCCACCTTTCTAAATTCTTCTGGCTAACCTAGTAATCAAATTAACATGAGACAGGTTAATAGGAGAAAAATGACCAAATTTATTATAGATGTGCATTACATGGGTTCCACAAGAATATGGGACTTGAGGACACACTGGGCAGTTAGGCTTATATGCCATTCTGGACCAAGGAGAGGGAGGCAGGGGTCTGGGACTCCAAAGGAGAAGCAGGCAACTCACAAGTAGATGAGAAAGAGCAAACTTGGGGTCAACAAATTCTTGCTGGGCCACCCAGAAACCATGGGACACAGGAGGGAAGTCCAATAAACAGGGTTTTGCTTGTATCCTCTCTGTCTGCCACTTATTTCACATATGCTGAGGTGAATATGCTAGGTTCCCTTCTTAAAGCAGGTTTTCCTATCTGAATCCCTTTTGGCAGGTAAAGTAGGAGGATCAAAGTTTCTGAGTCTCCTGTTTCTTAAAAATAACCAACTTGAAATTATCAATATCCCAAAAGGCATATTTTGGGGTGGCAAACTCTGCTCTGCCTCAGAGGAATGAAGCTTAACAACACAATTAAGCAACTTGAGCTTCAAAACGTGCTAACCAGCCTGGCCAGAGTGGCTCAGTTGGTTGAACATAGTCAGTGCACTGAAAGGTTGCTGGTTCGATTGCCAGTCAGGGCATATACCTAGGTTGTGGTTTTGATCCCCAATCAAGGGAGCATGCAGAAGGCAATTGATGTTTCTCTCTCACATCAATGTCCCTCTCTCTCTCTTTCTCCCATCCTCTCTCTAAGCATGTCCTTGTGTGAAGATTAACACCCCCCCCCCAAAAAAAATCCTAACTATGAACCTTTTATTCAGTGCTGAGTACAGCAGGGATAAATTTGTTTGTCTCAGTGAGGTGAAATCCTAATGAGTGAGCATCTCAGCTGAATCACTTCTGACTCTTTTTTCCCTCTGGATTTAATTTCTGGATAAAAATGGAAACTTAGAGATCTACTTCAATAATGCAAATGTGGCTGGTATCTTCCCTGACAAAAGTCAATCTTTACCTTAACTAAAAATTATATGACTGCTCTTATATAACTGCGTTTAGTACTTTGGAATGTCAGGGTAATTCCCCTCTATCAGACAGATCCCTTGGGCATAACCAATGGGAGACCACAAATCCTCTCTCTTTTAAAAATATGTTTTTATTTATTTTTTATAGAGAGGAAGGGAGAGAGATAGAGAATTAGAACCATCGATGAGAAACATCGATCAGCTGTCTCCTACATTCCCCCTACTGGGGATCGAGCCTGCAACCAAGGTACATGCTCGTGACTGGAATCGAACCCAGGATCCTTCAGTCCTCAATCGATGCTCTATCCACTGAGCCAAACCAGTTAGGGCCATAAATTCTCTTTGTTATTGTTATCATGTTAATTGTTGACTGTTACCTGTCCTGTACCCACCTATGTAAAAGATATATGTGTCTGTCATTTTACTTTTTATCCAATCCCAGAGGGCCCCCACCACCTTTTCCTTTCTCCTGCCTCCCTAATCTATCACCAATGGATTTAATGTAACCCACTTGCATCTCTTATTTTTATAATGTATTAAATAAGGTGCAAAACTTCCATCCTCTGGAGCATTATCCCAATCCATTGAGATTTTGCTTCCTGGCAATTGTCGACAGTTTGGCTCAAATAAACTCACAAAAATTCTCTATAGATTTGAATGTTTTTTACATTGATATCACAAAAGAATGCACAGTGTGATTTATTTTGAAGAAGATGAAAATAGATAAAAAGCACACTTTATTTTTATGAATGTAAACATAGATGGCAAATTTTAAAAGAAATGGTTATTACAAAAGTCAGATGTTTGTTATTGGGAAGGATATGATCAGGAAGATGGGCACAGTGGTGATTAGAGGGGTTGCTTTGTAATTAATTATTCTTTGAACAGTATATTCGTGGTCTGTGCATGTCTTTGTTTATCTCTCACACACAAAACTAGATGGAGAATGGTTCGCACAAACAAAGTTTCTCCTCACACTAAACCGCGCTTGCCCCTTGTGGGTGGTTCTGTCTTCTTGGTTCTTCAGCTCCAGCTCTCCCCACCCCTCCCCAGGGAGGTCCAGACACCCACATAGACCTGAGACTGCTGGTATTTCTCTCTCAGCAGCTGGGCTGCAGGTCATAGAGGTTGAAGGTACAAATTCCCTTTCTACCTCTTGGGTGACTTTGAAGTCTGGGACTTGAGAAGTCACCTGGTTCGGAGGAGGTGGGGCAGCAGTTCCTGAGCATGGAGGGCCTGGCCCGGACTCCCCAAAGCCATCTGGAGGGCAAAGGGCTCCTCCCTATTGGCCATGGAGTCATGGTGAACCTGTGATTAAACCCCTGCCTCTCCCCAGACACCCTCTCCAACCAGACAGCTGGCAGCCCTTCAAGGAGAGGTAAAGGCTTTGCGCTGTAACCCAGAGTAACAGGCCACGTAGGGGAGGCCACATGTCTGAGCCTGTTCTCAGGAACGGGATGGACACTTTAAGTGGGTGTGCCATGGAGGTAGGGGCAGAACTGACTTTTCCGCCGCCGAGCGCTTCATCCTCCTTCCCCTGGGACCTCGCTGCACTGGGGACCACCAGCTAAGGGTTGCCTGTGGAAGAGGTATCAGCACTACAGCACAGTGAGTGGCCTCTTACAGAGGCAGGAGCTGTGTCTGTGCCCACAGTACTCTATTTGTGAAAGAAACCACCCAGGAGATAAGGGCTGGAGGTTTCAGAGTCATTCTTCTGTTCTGACCAGTGAAGATTCAGGGAACACATGCCAGCCACCCCCATGTCTGTCTTCCTGACAGCTGAAATGGCCAAGGTGAAAATATCTTCAGATAAAGACTGAGCTGTCAGTGAAGGGCCTAATGATACAGATATTTCTAATGCATCCCTGTTCCTCATCGGTGAGGAACAGATCAGGTCACACTGCTGGGCAATTTGACATACAACCTAAAAGCCTAACAAAGTGCCTCTTGCTTTGCAATTCACATTTGTAAAAGATTCTAGGGCTCCACCTTTGCAAATAAACACCCTGTTCTGAGCTGCATTTCATCAAAGAATATCATTCTTTACAAACTCATTAAAAACTAAACAAGGCCAGGCTTGCAGGCAGGCACAGTCTGGAGAGCAACTTCACAGTTCTTTTGATGGCTCCAGTCTTACAGCCCCAGTTCTTAACAAACATGCAGAAAATCCTTCTTGCCCTTTTCCACCAGTACCCCGTTCACTTTTTCCCTTTCCCTTCTTCCTCTCCCCGTTTGACAGAGCTGCAAGTGAGACATGGGTTATGGGTGGAGAAGAGAAGACAGTGGAATTGGGCACAGTATGAGAGAAGGTTGATTATAGCTGTGGAAAAAGTGAATTGGTATTAGACATTTCACAGATAGTCTCTTTTCAGAATCTGTTCTGACATCATAGTTTTATCATGAAAAATTCCATGAAAACACTTACAGTGCTTGGAGAGTATTTTGGGATCCTGCCCCAGTTAGGATGAAAATGATGGTAAGAGAATGGTCTTTCCAGAGGACTCATCCATATGCCACCCCCTTTCCTCATTTAGGAAGGAATAGTGTCTCCGAGCGACTTGGACCTCGTCATGTCTCACGGCCTAGGCCTCCGGTATGCATTCATTGGACCCCTGGAAACCATGCATCTCAATGCAGAAGGTAGGGGCTCAGATGGGAATTTTATGCAGTGTAGTGTTTTCATGGGTTTTGTAAACAATCAAAGGTTGTCTTTTCTTACAACTGAATAGAAATGGTATTGTGTACAGGAGACAATGGCCAGCCCTGCTCATTCACAGGTAGGGGTAGGGCAGTGGCTGTGTCCCAGGATGTAAGTGGCTGTGTCCCATGGACCTCAGGGCTCTGTGTAGAGCAGCACTCAGGTGAGGACTGGAAGGAGAGGTGAGCAATGTTATGGAGACTTTGCCGCATGTCACCCAGCCTGATAGAAGATAAAGTAGTATTTTCCTGAGGAAGATAATGAAATTATTTAGCAGCAAGAAAAAAAAAAGTAGGGAAATAACCACATGAACCTCTGCTGGACTTACCTTTTGCCTAAACATGGGCAGCTTGCAACTGTGACTTGCTCATCTGTAGGCTTCTTTCCAAAAGCTGGGGTGTCATGAGGGAGGGGCTTCTACAGGAAAAGGGGCTGGTGCTCTTGGTTAGTGACCAGGCTAGGCCATCAGTTACCCTGGAGCCACCTCAAAGGGACTGGTAACTCTAAAAGCAAGGTCACTTGAGATGGGTGAGAAGCTTCCAAGAATGAAACTGTCCACCAGATTTTAAGCCATTTAAAAAAGACATCATTTGAAAAACAAATAATAAAACCTACACCAAATTAAAACAATGAATCAGAAAATCTGGGGAAATGTCAACTAAATAATATGATAGCTGTCTCTTGGTGTTGAAATTATAAGTAACTTTTATTACCTTTTTACTTTTCTATGTTGTAATAAATTTCTATAATTATTGTATGTTGTTTTTAAAATTTATATTATTAACTTGTAAAACATATGAAGAAAAAGAAAAAGAATATTGTATTCAGTTCCATGGTCTACATTTAACAAAAATATCGAGAAATAGAAGCTGATCCAGTGTGTGTGTGTGTATGTGTGTGTGTGTGTGTGCGCCGCATGTGCCTGTATTTGTCCATGTCTTTTGTGGGGGTGGAACCAGAATGAAAGACTGGAAATGGCAGGAAGACAGGTTTGGGGTCAGGACATGGCAGGGAGAACTTTCTGGTAAGTGGAACTGATGTAGAAGGAGAGGTCATGCTGTGGGTGGGTGGGCCTTGCTGCTGGAGGCTGGTCCTCACCTGTGCGGATGTTTGAATGTTGACAGGAGTCTCACAGTGAGGTCGGAAGTTGGAGCAGATGACCTCTGGGGAGTCTGCCGTAGATTTTATAATTCCACGAGGGTTTGGTAATACTTCAGTTAATTTTCACAACAGTAATTAATTAAATACAATTTCCAGTGGATAATCCCAAGCAGTTTTACCAGATGTATTGCACACAGCAGGCGCACACCTGGGTCCTTGGATGGGTTAGTAGGGTGTCATGCAAATGTGGTTCAATAGGTGACTTGATTCTTCCTTAACACCCAGCTGAGAGCAGCTGAAGAGAGGGGACTCTCACCTAGCACCCGCATGTTACTTGTATGGTAGAATAACAATTGAACATAGGAGGGTAATGTAAAGACACAGGCTTTATTAAAGTGAAACCAGAGTTTTGAAGTATCATTAAAATAAAGTCTTGCATAATTTTGAATGTTTTTTTGTAAACCAGAACCTTAAGCGTGATGAACATATTGAAGCATTTGAAATGTATGTAGACACTGCTGGATGACCACTGTGTTTTTATTTTTCTTGAGAAAAATAAGATAATTCAGGTATCAGGAGAAACTGATAGGAGAGACCTGAGAACCACTTTGACTCTCAAACAAGTAGAAACTGAAGCCAATGAAACCAGAAACTCGGGAGTCAAACAGTGTGGCAGATAGGACGGAGCCCATAACAATTTTTCACACAAAGCAGATTTGATAAGAAAACCTAATTGGTTTAATATGATAATGGTGGGCGGATGTAGTTTTCAACTTCAGAGCATTCTAAGGACCAGAGTTAGACAGTTATAAGATCAGGCTCAGAACCAGTAGAAATGATCATGATTCCTCAGTGTCACCCAGGATATATCAAGATTGGAACTGGGAGAGTTCTTTTTTCTGATGTTGTTTTCATAAAGCCAGTATCTCAGGTTAAGGCTAGTTATTAGTCTTAAAAGCTACAGTTTATCTAGAAGGGGAAAGAATATTTGATGATTTGTTTTTAATCTTATAAAATAGCAGCTGAAAAACAGGAGGCCAGCATGCTTTCTTCGCCTTTTGGCTACTTTTAAAAAGTGACACCCATGAAAGACAAGCTCTCAGAAGAGTGGATCTGGTCTGTGGAGCCAGTAAGCCTGGATCTCTAGTTGACCTATAAGCTAAATAGCCCTGTGTACTCAGTATCCCCATCTGTAAAATGGGGCAACAACAGTAGCAGCCTTATAAGGGTGGTGTGAGAATGAAACCAGATGGAGACATCTAGCTGGATGGCTGACATGAAGTCCATAATAAATGTTATATTCACACAAAGTTTTGTTTAATTCCCTATTCCAGTTTTTTTTTAAAAAAAATTCCCCCAAAGATTCACAAGTGCATTAGAGAAATACAGAACACATACAGATTAGGACATTTTTGCTGTGGAATATGAACTCTCAAGACTTTGGTTTCTTTCCATGCTAAGCTTTTAGACTAGCAGGTCAGCAAAGGCTGGTCCCTTGTACACCTACCAGCCTTTTGGGTGCCTGGGAACCTGGCAGCCCCTGGACATCACCTTCAGTTGAGATGAATGTTCTCTTGCCTCTCAAAATTTCCCTTGTTTAGATGCTTGTCCTTGTTTGTTTGTTTGTTTGTTTATCTTAAATTGAGATGTCTGCTTGGTGGGTCTGGTTCATTTGAGTGGAGCTGTGATTTGCAGTGAAATAGGTGAGCTGATAGGGCTGTTCCTGGCAGTTTCTGTCCACCTGCTCCAGCAAGGCCTCACTCAGGTGGGAATTACATAATGTCCCTGGGCTTTGGGGTCTTTTTGGTCTTCTCTGATTAAGTTTTGTCTCTTAAAGGCAGGGGAATTCATGTGAGTGTGGGTTCATAGACTGTGGGAAAAGCACACTTCTCTGGTGTGGGTAGCAATTAGGGCTCTCCAAGAATCAACACCCAGGGCGCGTCCCAGCAGCTGCCTCCACCGTGACAGAGGCCACACAGACAGGTGCCTGCTCTGTAAATGCAGACAGAAGGGATGGCTCTCCACTGCTCCATCACCTTAGGTTGTGTCTCACCTTCAGGGCTCACAGCCAAGGAATAACAAGTCCGAAAGCAGCAAGAGAAGCTAAATCCAAACTCATGACAATCAGTTCTTTCTCCCACTTCTTAAGAAATTAGGTTCAAAGTCTTCTAAAAAGCTAAGCTCTCTGAGAGCTGTTGGAAGTACTTGGTTGACCAGAATAGAGGGCATGGAAGCATAGCAGGAAAAACATAGGGAGGCTCACCTCATAGTAATACAGAGGAGGGATGGGCTGTGGGATAGAAGGTGAGGTGGCTTTTTCTTTTCATTTCCATTGAAATTGGTATTCTGGAACATTCCCGCTCATACGGCTCTATTGGAAGGGAAGATGTTGCAAAGAAGAGTAAGGTAGTGAATTTGCTGGGACACTGTGAACAATTTTGACACTAAATCACCATAAACTTGTACTTTGAGCTAGGGGGAGAGCTGCCCTGCGGTGTTAGATGCTCTATCTATGAAATGGAGGTCTGCACATGCTGGCTGTGTGGCCTCTTACCGTCTCCACAGACTCGGGGCTGCTCACCCCATGAGCCTGAGTACATGCTATAGAAAGAGTTTTTATGTTTGTAAGACTGAAGTTTTATATTGGTTTCCTAGAAAAGTTGGGGGGGGATTATTAATTGTATTATAGAGTTTTACTGTATTTTCTATCTTAAATAAATCCCCCTTTAAAGCCACAAATTTTATAAAAGGCAGGGAAAAAGAGTTCTCAAAAGCCCCTGGGAGATTCAGATAACTTCACAGGGACACAGAAAGATGAACGCTTGTTCAGAAAATGTGAAGTAATCCAGAGTGAAATACAGTCCTTGAATTGCATCTGTGGCTTTTCACTGCTTAAGGAGAACAGGGAGATAGAACTGGTTCACAGGAGGGTACTGTTGGGCTTCTGTTTCCCTGCACGTGGGTGAATCTCAGCTGCAGCCAGTCCTCCCATTTTCTTCTCATTTAATATCTTTCCAACTTATTTGATTCTTATGTCTCTGCCCCCCAAAAGGAGTAATTGTATTTGTGTCTAGATTTTACCACCTTTGGTTTGAATAAATAAACACTTAAAGTGAAGAAAATATTTAACTTCTAAAGGAAATAAATGTAATGGTGGTTTTCTGTGTTCTGGAAATGCTGAGTCCTCTAAGATAGCTAGCTAGTACTGGAACCTTTGTAGGGGTGGGGAACCTTTTTTCTGCCAAGGACCATTTGAATATTTATAATATCACTCTCAGACCATACAAAATTAACAACTTAAAAATCAGCTTGCTATATTTGGTCAAACATTTAATTAACACACTCCTAATGAGTTGGCAGGGCCAGACCAAATGATTTCACAGGTCCTGCCTGAGGGCCGGATGTTCCCCACCCCTGCTTTAGGAAGTCTTCTGGAATCCTTAATTGTCAGGTTATACTTGTGTTAAATGAAATGAAACCCTTATTTTAAAAAGGAGTGTCCACCACTTAATTATAGGTGCTAATGTTAGAAAAGTTGTTATATTTGAATATTTTACCCTTCAAAACAATTTCTAAGAGCTAGTTTGATATGATTTTAGCACACTGAAGGAGAAGGAAAGCTATTTGGGGCAAATAAAATTGAAATTCAGTGAATTCAGGCTTTCACAATAGTGTGGGTCCACCAAAACTAAACCCCAAAGAAGTTTGTCTTTTTCTTTTTTTAAGAATATTGTGTGGTGATGATTTTTATTTAAAACTAGAGGCCCAGTGCACAAATTCATGCACCAGTGGGGTCCCTCTGCCTGGCCTGCGGGATCGGGCCAAAACTGGCTCTCCGACATCCCCTGAGGGGTCCCGGATTGCGAGAGGGTGCAGGCCAGGCGGAGGGACCCAACCGGTGCACAATCGGGGCCAGGGAGGGACACAGAAGGTTGGCCAGCCAGGGAGGGACCATGGTAGGGCTCCAGAGCGTGTCCAGCTCATCTCGCTCAGTTCGGATTGGCCGGACCCCAGCAGCAAGGTAGCCAACCGGTCGAAGCATCTTCCCCCTGGTGGCCAGTGCACATCATAGTGAATGGTTGAGCGGCCTTAGCATATCATTAGCATATTAGGCTTTGATTGATTGAATGGACTGCTGGACACTTAGCATATTAGGCTTTTGTTATATAGGATTAATTTAAAACTTTTTCTAGGGTGGATAAGAACCAAGCTCGGGCATCTTTGCAAATTCTGCTATTCATTTTAAATTCTGTATTACCTTTTAGCCTGACTGAGCAACCTCTGAGTGTTTCTGGTTGTGAAAGATGTTAGAATTGGGCCAAGGGTGGCACAATGGGTGGCTCAGCTATGTCCTAAGTGGGCCCAGAACTCAGAGACGCCTCTTCTATGCATACCCAGGGGTGGCCTCAGATTGGACTTGATCCCACCCCCCCATGCCCCCACACATGCCTGCACTGGCCAAGCCCTGCTGCCTCCCAGGCAGTGGGAGGGGAGGATGCCAGGCACAGATGGGTCCCAGCAGGCCAGTTCCACATGCTGGGAAGCGAGGCCGCTGGACTCTGCTTTCCTCTCTGTGCACATCTGACGCTTACTGAAGAGCTTAGTTTCAGCCACACACAGCCCAGAACTGCTGCTAGGTTACTGTGCTTCTTCCTCCTCTCTCCCATGCGGATGAGCCTCTTCTTCATGGGTTTCTCCGTCAAAATCCCAGGGCCTTTATCTCAGCATCTGAGAAAGCGGTTGGGTTCCCCAGGGCCAGGAAGCTGCAGAAGCAGTTGGAGAGCAGTACGGCCTAGGTACAGAGGCAGCCTGGGCTTGGGGGACAGGGCTGTTATCCACTGGCCACACTCTGAGCCTGCATTAAAGAATCTGCTGCCTTGTAGACACCCAACCAAGTGGTAACTAGAAGTCAGGGAACAAGTGTGAAATGGGAAACAGATTAAAGTGAGCTGTGACCTCTGTGGTTCTTAGAAAATGCATTCAAGCCATTTACACAAGTAACCTCATAACATTTTTGGTGAAAATAGGACTTAATAGGTTAATCAATAAATCAATGCAGGAACACTGAGGGAGGTAGAATGGCAGGCCCCAGGGGCCCTTTGCTTTTCAGGATTCTGAGATCAGAGGGAAAGCTTGACAAGTGACTGACTTGTGGTGAGGACCCTTGGTCCCCAGCGCCAGCTAACCAGGTGCACTGACCACCTCCTCCTTAACTCACCAGAAGAAAGGAATGTAGTTATTCTGACCCAAGGCAAAACTCTCTGAATCAATGACTTAGTTGGGAGTTCTCTAATGTTCTGGTTTTGTGGATTCTTGTGTTCATATGGTTTCAGGCATGTTAAGCTACTGTGACAGATACGGCGAAAGCATGAAACATGTCCTCAAGACTTTCGGACCTATTCCAGAGTTTTCTGGGGCCACAGTTGAGAAGGTTCACCAGGTACGTGGACTGACTGCAGAGAGTTGTGCATGCTGAGTGGGCGGGAGCTCTGTGGACAGGGACATTTATTGTGCAGCTAGTATCTTTGTTTCTGGTTTTCACAGTCGCTCATCTCTAACTTCTGTCATGGTCCTTGGAGACCTTCAGAGCAGTGTGACCAATGAACTTGGAGGTCACTGTGACTTATCTCTGAGGAGCTGGAGTCTCTGGGTTCAGGAAACTCATGTTCATGGAGTGTTTACTCTGCTCCCTTTTTCCTTGAGAGCAAATTCAGTTTGCACAGTAGGACCAACAATTATGCTCCTGGTAAATTACCTCCTCTTCATGCATTTTTGTTTTTTTATTTTAAAAAAATTTTCATTTACAGTTGATTTCAGTATTATTTTATATTAGTTTTAGGTATAGAGCAGTGATGGCGAACCTATAACACGCGTGTCAGAGGTGACACGCGAACTCATTTTTTTGTTGATTTTTCTTTGTTAAATGGCATTTAAATATATAAAATAAATATCAAAAATATAAGTCTTTGTTTTACTATGGTTGCAAATATCAAAAAATTTCTATATGTGACACGGCACCAGAGTTAAGTTAGGGTTTTTCAAAATGCTGACACGCCAAGCTCAAAAGGTTCAATATGCTAATTAACTTCCCCACCCTCAAACATGGCAGCGCCCACAGCCATAAGATGGCGGCACCCAGTCCCCTCAGCCCTGCTGGAGCTGCAGGTACATGGTAAAGCCAGGCCTGCCCCCAGGCGGGCATGGCCACTCCGCGTATCTGCCTCCAGAGTCCCTTAGTCCCCGCAGCCCCCTAGCCGCCCAGGGCTGCCCGAGGCTCAGGTAACCAGGGCCATCCAAGGCTTGCGCTGCCGGCAGTGGCAGCAGCAGAGGTGTGATGGGGCATCACCTTCCCCTGATCGCTGGGTCGCCTCCCACCCCTGAGGGCTCCCGGACTGTGAGAGGGGACAGGCCGGGCTGAGGTACCCCCCTACTCCAGTGCATGAATTTTCATGCACTGGGCCTCTAATATAAATATATATTGTGACATATTTATGCATTTCAGTTCTCTACTATATGATTTGAAACTTTATTTGCTTTTTTTCATATCACTTCATATTATTATTATTTTTTTAACAATTCCTTAGTGATTTCTTACTCAGTACTTCAGCTGTCCTTTTGTTCTTTTATTTTTCTCTTTCATGGATGCCATGTTCTTTGGAAGCTTGTTTAGACCAAGTTAATGGCCTTTTAGGCTTCCTCCACGTGAATAGGAGTTAATTTTTTGAATAATAAGAATTATATGTCACAGGATTTTAGAGATGCTTAGGTTGGGCATGGCCAAAAAAAGGTTGGGAATCACTGGGGTTAGACATATAATTTGCAAAGTGATCCCCCTGATAAGTCTAGTAGCCACCTGACACCATACATAGTTATTATATCATTGACTATATCCCCTATGCTGTACTTCATATCCCTGTGACTATTTTGTAACTGCCAATTTGTACTTTTTAAAAAAATCATACCCAGTGAGATGTTTACTGATTTTACAGAGAGAGGAAGGGGCAGGAGAGAGAGAGAGAGAGAGAGAGAGAGAGAGAGAGAGAAACAGTGTTAAAGAAACATTGATCAGTTACCTCTTGTACCTGAAACCTAGGTATGTGCCCTGGCTAGGAATTGAACCTGAGATCTTCTGGTGTATGGGATAACACTTCAACTGGCCAGGGCATGTGCTTCCTTTTTTTTCAAAAAAAAAAAAGCATATTTTTATTGATTTCAGAAAAGGAAGGGAAAGGGAGAGATAGAAACATCAACAATGAGAGAGAATCATTGATTGGCTGCCTCCTGCATGCCCCACACTGGGGATTGAGCCCACAACCTGAGTATGTGCCCTGATAGGGAATCGAATCGTGTCCTCTTGGTTCATAGGTCGACACTCAACCACTTAGGCATGCTAGCTGGGCCAGGCATGAACTTCTTATCCCTTAATGATTTTCACCCATCCTCCCAAGTCCCCCTACCATCTGGCAACCATCAGTTTGTTCTCTGTATCTGTGAGTTTGTTTTTATTTTCTTTGTTTATTTTGTTTTATAGATTCCACATGTAAGTGAAATCATATGGCATTTGTCTTTCTCTGTCTGACTTATTTCACCTGGCATAATAACCTCTAGATCAGGGGTGGGCAACCTTTTTGTGAGTGTGTGCCAAAACCAGCAAAATCTCTGACTCAAAATTCTTCTGCGTGCCAACCCTAATTTTTTGAGAACATGTTACGCCTACTT
>NW_005370366.1:1840626-1853642 GCF_000412655.1 Myotis brandtii
TGGCATGCGTGCCAGGGGTTGCCCACCCCTGCTCTAGATCCATCCACATTGTCTCAAATGGTAAGATTTCATTCTTTTTTATGGTCAAGTAGTATTCTATCATATATATCTCTTCTTTATCCATTTGTCATTGATGGGCACTTAGGTTGCTTCCATACTTGACTATTTTAATAATACTTCAATGAACATAAGAATGTTTTTTTGAATTAGTGTTTTGATTTCTCCAGATAAATACCCAGAAGTGGAATTGCTGGGTCATATGGTAGTTCCCTTTTTAATTTTTTGAGGAACCTCTGTACTGATTTCCATAGTGACTGCACCAATTTGCAGTCCCACCAATAGTGCACAAGAGTTCCTTTTTCTCCAAGTCCTTGCCAACACATGTTTGTTGATTTATTGATAACCATTCTGACAGGTGTGGTTTTAATTTGCATTTCACTGATGTTGAACAGTGATGTTGAACAGCTTTTCATATGTCTATTGGTCATCTGTATGTCTTCTCTGGAGAAATGTCTATTCAGGTCCTCTGTCCATTTTTTGATTTGATTGTTTTTTGGAGTTAAGTTGTATGAGTTCTTTATATATTTTGGATAATAACCTCTTATTAGATGTATCACTGGTGAATATATTCTTTCATTCAGTAGGTTGCCTTTTTGTTTTATTGATGGTTTCTTTTGTTGTGCAAAAACGTTTTAGTTTGATGTAGTCCCATTCATTTATTTTTTTCTTTTTTTTTTCCTTGTTGTCTTTTCTCTTCTTTCCCTGTTCCCAGGCCATGTGTGTGAAAGTCCCAGATGATCCTGAGCACTTAGCTGCCAGAAGGCAGTGGAGGGACCAATGCCTCATGAGACTTGCCAAACTGAAAAGTCAGATGCCCTCCCAGTGAAGGTTTTTCTTTGTGTGTTTTTTTAAGATTTTAAAATTGATTTTTAGAAAGAGAGGAAGGTAGAGGGATATAGAAAGAGAAACATCCATGTGAGAGCAAAACATCAATCAGCTGCCTCTTGCACATCCCCTACCGGGGATCAAGCTCACAACTCAGACATGTTCCCTGACTGGGAATTGAACCAGCAACCTTTCGGTGCATGATATGATGCCCAGATAACAGAGCCACACTGGCCAGGGCCCATGAAGTTTTTTATAATGCCGTCACTCCCCTCACTGAAAGTCCTAGTTGGTGGAATTATAAAGACTTGATCATATTGTTTGAAACAGTAGCAGCTACAGAGGTACCGTACTTAGCATGCAAGCCCTGGGCTTGGTCTCTGTTAGCAGTAATCTAGTCATTTCCGATGTGGGCGTCAAAGCAGCACTTGGGTTCTGAGGGCTGTCGATTTCCTGCCACCCGGGCAAGCCAGTCATCTCAAGATTTTCACTTTTTAGTTTTAAGTGTGATTATGCATCCTACATTTTATAGCCAATGATTGTAGTTTCAAGTCATTTTAATCTGTAGCAAAAATTTTTGTAATTATTTCTAATCCCTTTCTGAGTACTCTGTGGCCCTTCATTTTTGAGACAACTAACTACCTTCATTTTGCCAATGATTATTCTGAATAAAAGTTTTTGATTCCATATAGGTGTCTTCTGATCTTTCTGAGAAAGACAGTGTTTGATCCTGTGATTGACATGTTTTAGAGTGACCATGATGAATAAGAGGCAAATACTTCATTCTGAGTTCTTTGTCTTTTAGTCAGTAAAAATTCACCTATTTGGACCAGTGTTTCCAAAACATGTTCTACAGTGCCCTGTGCTCTGTAGTTATCTGTATTTGGGAAACTCCATGGACTGCCTGGCCTTGGACACTCACATCTATAGGAAATTAGGGACTCCAAGTTCTATAGTAAAGATACCTGTTTAACTTCACCCAACATCCCATTATCTTCATTGACTTGGAGTCTGTTCCTAGCACTAGCTCTCCAAATACTCTGGGAAACAGCACAAAATTCCTCCACCCCGTAGGGCCAGCACATCATAATAACTTTGATCACTGGATGCCTCTGTGGGGCCCCTGATAGCTCCCAGCCCAAATGATCCTGTACATTTTGATGACCAGCTTCCCAGCTTCACCCAATAGGAGATGCGTCCCTTGGAGCCAAGGCTGTGGTGGTGCTGGAACCAGCGTCCCCGATTGGGAACCATGTGGAAGTGATATTTCCAGCTAAGTGTACATATCACTCACCCATCACATGCATTTACTTACTTAATTTTATTTTATTCGTATAAAAATTAATTACAGTTGACATACAATATTATTAATTTCAGGTGTACAACATAGTGATTAGACATTTATATAACTTTTGAAGCAGTCCTTCTGATAAGTCTAGTACCCACCTGGCACCATTCATAGTTATTACAATATTATTGACTATATTCCCTCTGCTGTATTTTACATCCCTGTAACTATTTTTATAATTGGCAACTTGTACTTCTTATTAATTCCTTCCCCTTTTCACCCATTCTCCCCCCACACACGTTTATTTATGCAACAACATCCACTGAGCAGCTGTGATGTACCAGGCATCTCACACATGGTCATTGCCTTTCAGAAGTTTACTGTAAGAAAACCAAATGTTACAGTAAAATAGGACAGTGCTCCAGAGGGTCATATACACAGGAAATCACAACCGCCTGCCCCTGGGTGTGCCCTGGAAGGCCCCAGTGGGCAACTTTCGAGTTGGGTTTTAAGTAACAAGACAGCCTTCCTGGCTGAGGAAGCAGAGCAGGAAAGAGGGCCGGGCACCCTGGAAAAGGGGAGTGGTTCCCTGGGGCCTGAAAAAGGGAAGGCTGGAGCGGGGCCAGACCCAGATAGTGGTGAAGAGCCCTGGGGGCCACATTAATAGTCAGACCTTATGTAAAGCAATGGAGAGTCTAAATGGAGTGGAGTGGTCATCAGGATTTCAGAAAGTTCCTTATGACAATGGAAGGGACTGATCTGGAGGCAGAGCCCGTTGTGGTCCACATGGGGGCTGGTAAGTGAGTGTGGAAATCATCCCGGTGGTAGGATTGAGTCATCGGGTGACCTGGGAAAGTGACATGGGAGCCTAGAGTATCAGCTCCAGCAACCGTGCAGATTCTATGCCCGTTACAAGATGAGGACGTTAGGAGGAGGGCTAATGTGAGTGTCCCAGATACTAAACTTCCCAGAAAGGATAATGTGGCAAGTCACAAAGGAGGATGTCAGCCCTGAAAGGATTTATCTGATTAAGTTGTAGATTCTCCTTAAACTCTGACTCAGTCCTTCCCTCTGTGATCTGTTGAGGAGCCATGTGTCTGGGCCACAGGCAAGCCCTTGCTTTTCCCAATAGCTTCTGGTACCTGCTCCTCTCCCTTCAACATACTTGTCTTCTCAAAGTCTCTGTACTATGCTCAGTGCTTTTAGGAGCATGTGAAGGCTACCCACAGTCCCTGGACCCAGGTTTGGGATCACTGATATGCAGATGAACTAACCAGGAGACATGGGGTGTTGGCGGGTGTCACACAGACTTGACCTGTTGGTTTGACAGCATTGATGAGCCACTTGGGGTTCCAGAAGGAGTGGCCAAATGAGGCTGTCAGGTCTAATGCTCAGGCCAGTAGGAGAGCAAGGCAGACACATCCTGGTGTCCCCTATGGTGGTGTGCACTGGGAAGACAGAGTATGGACATTCATTTATATGTTTACGTTCTGTTTCCCTACTTTTGCTGTAAAGTGTTTTTGTGTAGGCATCGGGTCTGTTCTGAGATACATCCATTGAAGTGCTTCTCAGTTTTGCTTGCAGCCATCACAATGTGTAATGCGGCAGTTACTAAAAGGATTGGGCTGAGAGAATGCCAGAGAGCCAGTGATTTGATTTTCATCTAAGGGCTGAAAAAATTGGACTTTCCAAGCGAGAACAGCAGAGAGCATACTTGTGGCTCTGGGCAGGAGGACAGTTATGGAAATTGCTGGATAGAGTGAAGAGTGGGTCCAACAGGGAGCTAAAGGGAGGGCTAGGTATGTGAGCATGACTTCCCACAGACCCCACGCAATCCAGTCTTAGAGATAAATTGCAAGACAAAGGAGGCCCTTCTGCTCTTCAGTTTGTCATCCCTGGGGCCTCCTTGCTTTGATGAGTTTAGCAACTGTGTAAGGTCATGTACCAGTTTTCCCATTAATGTCCTTTTTCTGTCACAGGATCCCATCCAAGACACCACACTGCATTGCATTACCAAATCTCCTCTCTGGCCTGTGACAGCTTCTTAGTCTTGCTTTGTTTTTCATGACCCTTAGAGTTGCAGGAGTCCCAGCCAGGTAGCTTGTAGAATATTGCCAGTGTGGGATTGTTTGGTGTTTCCTTATGGTTAGTTACACTGGGATTAGGTTTTGGAAAGAATACCCCAGAAGTGAAGTGACTTCTCATTCCATCCTATGAGGGGCTATGTGACTTCGCTGGGGCTGTGAGAAGGGCCAAGCCCAGTTGAATGTCGCACTGACTGGTTCCTGAGTCCTTTTCTCAGAACTTAAAAGCTATCTATCTCCACCCCCTGTGTAATGCACACACAGTTTCTCTCACATTGGTCTCTACTTCCAAATGTCTTTTCCCCAAAGCGCTGGTCCACATCCATTTGTACAGGACCCCTGGTTTCCCTTTCTGCATGCTTCAGCTTAGCCTCTTAGTGCTCCTTCAGGACTGGAGGTGGTGCCTGCTCCAAAAGAACAGATTGTATATTGTTTCTGTGGAAGTCACAGAAAGATGTCAAAGATGGGGTTAGGGGTGGGGTCCCTGTTGTTCATGTCTGCTTCTTGCTTGGTTTGGAGGTGCATGTGTAGCTGATGAAGTACAAGGTGCTTTTCACAGGCTAATCAAACATGCAAGACTGAAATAAAAAACAGAATGGCAGTTTTATTCATTTTCAATTGACCCATCAGTCAAACATTTATGGAGCATCTACTGTGTGCTGGGCACTGTTCCAAGTGCTGGGGAGACACTAATAAACAGGCAAAAACTACCTGCCCATATGAAGTTTATTCTGTAGTTCTAGTGGGAGACAGCAAAACATAAAGCAATCAATAGGCAAAGTATAGAAAATGTCAGAAGGCTATCAGTTATGTGGCTAAAAAAGTGTACAAACATTTTAATTTCTCCATATCTTTACCAGTACTTATCTTTTTTTTTTTTAATAACAACTATTCTAACAGGTGTAAGGTGATACCTCACTTGTTTTGATTTGCATTTCTCTGATGATGAATGAAGTTGAACATCTTTTCATGTACCTGTTGGTCTTTTGTTTTTGGAGACATTCTATTCAGTTCCTCTACCCACTTTTTAATCAGATTGTTGTGTTGTGTTTTGTTTTGCTATCAAGTTGTATGAGTTCCTTATATATTTTGGATAATAATTCCTTATTGGATAGATGGTTGCAAATATTTTCTCCCATTTCACAGGTTTCCTTTTCACTCTGTTGATTATTTCCTTTGCTGTGCAGAACTTTTTAGTTTGACATAGTCTCACTTGTTTATTTTTTGTTTTGTTGCCTGTGCTTTTAATGTCTTTATTCATGAAATCATTGCGAGGGCCTATGTTATGAAGCCATTTTAGGCATTTTACAGTCTTAAATTTAAGTCCTTAATCCATTGAGAGTGGAGTTTTATGTTTATGGTGTAAGAAAAGAGTCCAATTTTATTCTTTTGCATGTGGATATCCAGTTTTCCCAATACTATTTGTTGAAGAGACTGTCATTTCCTTGTTGTATTATCTCGGCATCCTTATTGAATATCAATAAGAGTGGGTTTATTTCTGGGTTCTTTATTCTGTTACATTGATCTGTATGGCTTTTTGACAGTACCATACTGTTTTAAATATAAGCTTTATAATAAGTTTTGAAATCAGGAAGTATAGTACCTCCAGCTTTTTTCTTCTTTCTCAAGATTATTTTGGTCATTCAGGGTGGGTTCTTTGTGGTTCTATATCAATTTTATGATTGTTTTTCTATTTCTGTGTAAAATTATTTTGATATTTTGTTAGGGATTACATTGAATTTGTATATCACTTTGGGTAGAATGGACATTTTAACAACAATAAATCTTCCAATCAATAAACATAGGCTTTAAAATACCAATGGCCTACTTCAAAGATCTAGAACGAACTCTCCAAAAATTCATCTGGAATTAAAAAAGACCCCGAATAGCTGCAGCGATCCTGAGAAAGAACAAAGTAGGTGGGATCTCAATGCCAGATATCAAGCTGTATTACAAAGCCACTGTTCTCAAAACTGCCTGGTACTGGCACAAGAACAGACATATAGATCAGTGGAATAGAATAGAGAGTCCAGAAATTAGCCCGAACCAATATGCTCAATTAATATTTGACAAAGGAGGCAAGAACATACAATGGAGCCAAGATAGTCTCTTCAATAAATGGTGTTGGGAAAATTGGACAGATATATGCAAGAAAATGAAACTAGACCACCAACTTACACCATACACAAAAATAAACTCAAAATGGATAAAGGACTTAAATGTACGACAGGAAACCATAAAAATTCTAGAAGAATCCAAAGGCAACAAAATCTCAGACATATGCCAAAGCAATTTCTTCACTGATACAGCTCCTAGGGCACTTGAAACTAAAGAGAAAATGAACAAATGGGACTACATCAAAATAAAAAGCTTCTGCACAGCAAAAGAAACCATCAACAAAACAACAAGAAAACCCACTGCGTGGGAAAACATATTTGCCAACGTCATATCTGATAAGGGCCTAATCTCCAAAATTTATAGGGAACTCATACAACTTAACAAAAAGAAGATAAACAATCCAATCAAAAAATGGGCAAAGGATCTAAATAGACACCTTTCAAAAGAGGACATTCAGAAAGCCAAGAGACATATGAAAACATGCTCAAAGTCACTAATCATCCGAGAGATGCAAATCAAAACAACAATGAGGTACCATCTCACACCTGTCAGAATGGCTATCATCAACAAATCAACAAACGACAAGTGCTGGAGAGGATGTGGAGAAAAAGGAACACTTGTGCACTGCTGGTGGGAATGCAGACTGGTGCAGCCACTATGGAAGACAGTATGGAGTTTCCTCAAAAAACTGGAAATGGAACTCCCATTTGACCCTGTGATCCCACTTCTAGGAATATATCCCAAGAAACCAGAAACACCAATCAGAAAGGATATGTGCACCCATATGTTCATAGCAGCACAATTCACCATAGCTAAGATCTGGAAACAGCCTAAGTGCCCATCAGTAGATGAATGGATTAGAAAACTGTGGTACATCTACACGATGGAATACTATGCTGCTGTAAAAAAGAAGGAACTCTTACAATTTGCAACGGCATGGATGGAGCTGGAGAGCATTATGCTAAGTGAAATAAGCCAGTCAATGAAGGAAAAATACCACATGATCTCACTCATTCATGGATAATAAAGACCATTACAAACTTTTGAACAATAATAGATACAGAGGCAGAGCTGCCTCAAACTGATTGTCAAACTGCAGTGGGAAGGCCAGAGAGGGTTGGGGGGCAGAAGGGAGGGGAGTAAGAGATCAACCGAAGGACTTGTATGCATGCATATAAGCAAAACCAATGGACATAAGACACTGGGGGATAGGGGAGGCCAGGGGATTGTCAAGGGCGGAGGAAAAAGGACACATATGTAATACCCTTAGTAATACTTTAAGCAATAAAAAAGAAAAAAAGGATCATAAGAGACTACTGTGAACAAATTATATGCCAACTAATTGTATAACCTACAATGAATGGATAAATTCTTGGAAACCATTGCCATCACCTACTCTTCAACAGCTTTAGAGTCTGTGGTCCCAGCTCCTGGGGATGCAATATAAAACAAGACCATATCACTACCTTCATGGAGTTTGTGTTCTAAATGAGGCTGGCTGTGAAAAAGAATAGATAAATAAGGAACATACCAGAAAATGATAAGTGCTGATTAGAGAATGAAATTGAGTGATGGAACAGTGTGTGCCCAATTTCTGCCTCATGCGGATGGTTGGGAAGGCTTTCTGAGACCTGAGTGACAAGAAGGAGACAGCCCTGTTCACTCTAGGAGGGAGCATGGGTGCAAAAAGCACAGCAGGAGTCCATGCCAGAGGGGAGGGCTCAGCAAGGGTAGGAGCAGTGGAGAAGCATTGTGGGAGAAGATGGAGTGGACAAGAGGGATTGAGAGGGCGGTGGGCTGGACACAGACTTCTTAAGGTTAGGTCAGGATTTCATTTAACTGCAGTGGGAAGGCCTGGGAGTGGTGTGATCTAATTGCTTTTTATTTTGAAAAGAAGCAAAATAGTGGAGAGAGCTGCTGCCCCTCTAGCCCTTGTCCTGAAGCACACAATTCAGCCCCTCCCTGAATGTTCTTTTTTGAACTGTTTTCCCTTTTGCTGGAGCTTAGGGTGAGTGTTTGTAAGTGAGTGAGTCTGTGCGTGGAGCCCTTTAAGAAGATGCTTGGGTCTACAGCAGCCTTCCATCTAACCTGGACAGAGTCCCAACTGGTTTTCACAGCCAGCTATTGTGGGGGCTCCTCTTCCTGGCACTGGTGCTGGAGGCTGGGGAGCCTGGTGTGGGGCTAGGATTCCTTGCTCCTTGTGGGATGGGGAGACTTCTGCAGCTGAGATATCCCTCCCAATTCTCAACTGCTATATGTGGTGTAGGACAACCCCATTTGGTGTCTCCATCCCTCCTACAAATCTTGATGTGGCTTCTTCTTTATATCCTTATTTATAGGAGCTCCATTTATCTACTGTTCAGATGGTTCTCAATGATGGTTATTCTATAATGTAGTTATAATTTTGATGTGGTTGTGGGAGGAGGTGAGCACAGGAGTTTACCTATTCCTCCATCCTAAGGAGAAGTCTCATGGAATTTTCATGTATTACAAAATGTTCTTTTGATTCCTCCCATTCCCCCGCCCCAGCCTCGACCCTGGAAGACTGAGAGGAGCAGCATGGCCCAAGGTGGAGGGTGGAGGTTGGAGGCTGCAGTAATACAGGCCAGGCCAGCCAGGTGGTATGGGGAGCAGGGAGGGCCTGGTGCTCCTATGCAGGCAGAGTCATGGTTTGGATGCTGGCATGGGGGAAGGAGGGTAAAATACCCATAGCACCTTTGCATCTAGGTTGCAGGTCAGACCTGTTTGCATTTGGAGAGGCTGAAGGTTTTGGAGGGGTCTTTTGGACTTGTAAAACAATTTCAATTTTTATTCAAAATATATGAGATATCATTAGCCTTTATCTTACACTTGGAAAAATTGAGAGAATTATACAGTAAAGAAGGGAAATGAAAGCTATTAGATTTGAAGCTCAAATTTCAAAAATATTCAGATAAGACAGGTACACTCCAGATATTTTTCCCATTGTCCAACATTTTCAAACATTAATTTTCATACACCTCCTTACTTTATGACATAAATATTATCACTATTAGGAATAATAGTTTATTTTAGATTTTTTTCCTAAATATCAGAAGGCTCCCCAGTAGTGCCACCTATTTTATAAACTGACCCGCAGCTTTTTCTTTTTGTAAAAAATTCCAATCTATTTGAATTAAAAGAATAAAGATCACATATCCAGGGCAAATGATTTTAACCCTACCAAATATAAGTGATCAGTGTTTTACAATAAAGAAACTCATAGTATTAACAGCATGTTGCTGTATTATGATCAGACTGACCAAAGTATGGACCTTTGTATACAAATTCTGATAAGAAAGACACCTGAAAAATAGAGCATGTGCCAACAATTAGTTGCTGGGACCCGCCTAAACTTGTTATCCATTGGAAGGGTTTGGTAATCCAGTTCCTGCTCTAGAGAAAGCTAGAGCTATGGCTACCGGGAATGCTCCTCCGAGATTATAGAAAGAGAATGAAAAAAGTTACTGGAAATCCTCCAGCAAGATCTGGACTCAATCCTAGATTCATTAACCTCTCAGAGGCTAATTTCTGAGGACGAGTATGAGGCACTGGAGGACATTCTAGACCCTCTGAATAAAAGTCGGAAGCTGTTGATTTTGGTGCAGAAAAAGGGAGAAGACGGTTGTCAGCATTTCCTCAAATGTTTATTTAGTACTTTTTCAGAGTCAGCGACCACTTGGAGCTTAAGGCATGAATTTTTAAAACATGAAAATATAGAATCTCCTCAATCTACAGGGGTAAGCAAGAATTCGGAAGACCTATTTTTCCCAGGAAAGAAACAGCCTGAGAGTTCTGAGATCACAGTGTCCTTAAAAGAGAAAGAACACTTGGATGTGGAAACCTCTGAGATGTTCATGGACAAGAAAAGTAGTTATGGCAAGATGGCGTGGTCCTTAAGGGAAAACGAGAAGTCATACAACCCACCAACAACCACAATACCACATTCAGTAGAGAATGTTGAATCTGAAGTTTCAGGAACTATTGATTATTCACAGGACCAACAGAGATACAATGAGCCTGATGATTCTTTATACTTAGGAGAAGAGGAATATCTAGAATCAGCTGTATTCTCTGAAGATGTAGAAAGCACCGTGGAAGGAGAAGATCATAATGACCTAGAGTACCTTGTCTATGGTGGGGAAGAGAACCTTGTGTATTCAGAAACCGCAGAGTTCTCTGGTGACGAGCAGAGTTATGGTGATTCAGAACCCGGCATGCCATTGGAGGAAGAAGAAGAGGAAAGTATGGAAGAAAGAAAAAAGGTGTTTAAAGATGTCCTGTCCTGTTTGAACTTGGATAGGAGCAGAAAGCTTCTGCCTGATTTTGTTAAATAGTTCTAATCGAGGACCTAAGTGGACACCCGAGACTCCGGGAGACCTACCCTTGAATTTCCTGATGAAAGTTCAAGCACTGGAGGAAACCAAGATGGCGGCATAGGTTAACGCCGGAGTTTGCTGCCTCGAACAACCACTTCAAAAATACAACTAAAAGACAGAATGGACATCATCCAGAACCACAGGAAGGCTGGCTGAGTGGAAGTTCTACAACTAGGAGGAAATCAGTGTTTTACAATAAAGAAACTCATAGTATTAACAGCATGTTGCTGTATTATGATCAGACTGACCAAAGTATGGACCTTTGTATACAAATTCTGATAAGAAAGACACCTGAAAAATAGAGCATGTGCCAACAATTAGTTGCTGGGACCCGCCTAAACTTGTTATCCATTGGAAGGGTTTGGTAATCCAGTTCCTGCTCTAGAGAAAGCTAGAGCTATGGCTACCGGGATGCTCCTCCGAGATTATAGAAAGAGAATGAAAAAAGTTACTGGAAATCCTCCAGCAAGATCTGGACTCGATCCTAGATTCATTAACCTCTCAGAGGCTACTTTCTGAGGACGAGTATGAGGCACTGGAGGACATTCCAGACCCTCTGAAGAAAAGTCGGAAGCTGTTGATTTTGGTGCAGAAAAAGGGAGAAGACGGTTGTCAGCATTTCCTCAAATGTTTATTTAGTACTTTTTCAGAGTCAGCGACCACTTGGAGCTTAAGGCATGAATTTTTAAAACATGAAAATATAGAATCTCCTCAATCTACAGGGGTAAGCAAGAATTCGGAAGATCTATTTTCCCCAGGAAAGAAACAGCCTGAGAGTTCTGAGATCACAGTGTCCTTAAAAGAGAAAGAACACTTGGATGTGGAAACCTCTGAGATGTTCATGGACAAGAAAAGTAGTTATGGCAAGATGGCGTGGTCCTTAAGGGAAAACGAGAAGTCATACAACCCACCAACAACCACAATACCACATTCAGTAGAGAATGTTGAATCTGAAGTTTCAGGAACTATTGATTATTCACAGGACCAACAGAGATACAATGAGCCTGATGATTCTTTATACTTAGGAGAAGAGGAATATCTAGAATCAACTGTATTCTCTGAAGATGTAGAAAGCACCGTGGAAGGAGAAGATCATAATGACCTAGAGTACCTTGTCTATGGTGGGGAAGAGAACCTTGTGTATTCAGAAACCGCAGAGTTCTCTGGTGACGAGCAGAGTTATGGTGATTCAGAACCCGGCATGCCATTGGAGGAAGAAGAAGAGGAAAGTATGGAAGAAAGAAAAAAGGTGTTTAAAGATGTCCTGTCCTTTTTGAACTTGGATAGGAGCAGAAAGCTTCTACCTGATTTTGTTAAATAGTTCTAATCGAGGACCTAAGTGGACACCTGAGACTCCGGGAGACCTAGCCTGGAATTTCCTGATGAAAGTTCAAGCACTGAATGTGATGGCTAGAGATTCAATCCTTAGACACAAGGTTCTGTGTGAGGATAGCAAAGGGGAGTTGCCAACCGGAGTAGAGAATCTGGAAATGAGGGACACACCAGCCATGAATCCCCTGGATGTGCTTTGTGCCTCTCTGCTGTGTTCAGCATGCGGTCTTGTCAAGCATGTATTGATACCGGTTTGCTCTTCCTTTGTTCCTGCCAGATGCAGAGAACAACAAAAGCATCTTAATGCTGGGGACTGTGAAAGGCATTGTGAAGGAGCAGCCAGCACTGTCTTCAGGAGGGCCGGCAGGGGAAACTGAAAGGTCTCTGACTCGTGCAAAGATGCCCTCCATCTCTTTTGTGCGTCTAGGAGACTGTAGCTTCTCCAAATCCAGAATCCTCAACACACTGCTCAGCCCTGCCCAACCCAAACTACACAAAATCTTCCTCCATCATGATTTGCCTGTTCTGGTGCTTCCCCGGCAGATCTCGGATGGCCTGGTGGAAAGAGCATGGTGCTTTCTGGACAGCGACAGTCTAAGGCAGCGGTTCTCAACCTGTGGGTCGCAACCCCTTTGGGGGTCGAATGACCCTTTCACAGGGGTCGCCTAAGACCATCGGAAAACACATATATAATTACATATTGTTTTTGTGATTAATCACTATGCTTTAATTATGTTCAATTTGTAACAATGAAAATACATCCTGCATATCAGATATTTACATTACGATTCATAACAGTAGCAAAATTACAGTTATGAAGTAGCAACGAAAATAATTTTATGGTTGGGGGTCACCACAAAATGAGGAACTGTATTAAAGGGTCGCAGCATTAAGAAGGTTGAGAACCACTGC
>NW_005370366.1:1854025-1856007 GCF_000412655.1 Myotis brandtii
AGATTTTCCAGAGGATTCTGAAGTTGAAGCCATCACAGCTACTGTTTTGGGAGGAGGAGGAAGCTGGGGAGAAAGGGAGGAACTTGAAGGGCCTCCGAGCTGCCCTCCAAGAAGTCATGTCCTCATCACTCAGATGTGTGTCTGTGGAGGACATGGCCTTCCTGGCCAGGGAGTTGGGGATCCAGATAGATCAAGACTTTGAGAACGTTCAAGGAATTCAAGTTTCCCCTGGTGAAAACTTGGCTGGAACAGTTGAAGATGAGGGGCAACAAAGACACAGCCAGAAAGCTCATCTGAAATCCCCATTGAGATGCCTATGAAAGAGCCTGGAGCTGAAGGCGAGGTCACCCAGGCTCTTCAGAATTTCCACCTCATCCCAGTATTCATGCCTTATATGCAAAACCTCTGTTCGTTCCCAGTCAGAATTGGAGGCCACTTTAACTGTGTTCCTGTGAAAGCCCCTAGGGTTACAGGCTTCTGCCTTGGGTCAGAGCAGAAGTCTAAGTGGTTCCATCCTCCACCCTTTCAGATTTCAGGTGTCCATAGTCAAGATAGAAGTTTTGGGGTTTAGTACTTCCAACCACAGAGATTTTGTTCTGTTGAAAGTTTTATGAAATTTTCGAGACCTGCTTGGGGATATCACATGGTTGGACCATTTGGGAGACCACCAAGACCCATTTGGCTTGGCAGACCACAGACAATGGGAGCTTGTGCAAGGTCTGCCATATTGGTCTCCCTGGTAGGTCACTTCCACTCACAGCCAGCAGGACCAGTTGGGAAGCCACCGCCTAGGCAAGCCCATGTCCGGGGAACACAGCCACCTGAGGCAACTGAAAAACTGATGAGAACATTATCCCACACTGTGACTCCTCACTCTCGAAACTTTCAGCCAGCAGGAGTCATACACAGACCCCTAAGGCCTGCTTTTCAGCAGGGATTCAAGCTAAAGACAAGGTGGGCCTTCAAATCCAGCTGGCCAAATGGGATCCCATCCTATGTCCAACAACAGATTTTTACCCAACTCTCTGTTCCGTCAGCCCACACCACCCCAGGGCAAGCATTCCCAGCCCCAAACCCTTCTAACCTATGGCCTCTCAACCCAAACCTACCAAAACAAAACCCACTCATCCCCAGCCCTCCCAAGCTAGATGCTCTCCATCCAAACCCACTCATCCCCAGCCCTCTCAAGCTAGATGCTCTTTATCCAAACCCACTCAACCTAAGCCTTCCCAATCTAGGCCTTAGCCCAGACCTACTCAACCCAAGTCATCAGAAATCAGTGCCTCACAGGCTAAGGCATCCTACTTGAGAGCAGGGCCCAAGAGGGGAGGGAAGCATTAAAGTACTTACTTCAGAGACCTATGAAATGTATCCTTTACCCAGGCCATTCCGATGACAGAATAGTAACCTAAAGAAGAGTGGCAGTGATGGTAAGAGACCACTACCATTAGCATTACACAGAAAAGGAGATATGCACAGCCTAATTGTTTTCATTAAACTGTAAGAATTGTGTCCCTAAGAAAGAGGGAAAATATGAAAAGAATTAAGAATAGAATAAAGCGGTAAATAAATTAATTGAATCCAGTCTTGAGTTTTAGGTAATATATAACCGCCGGCAGGGGAAACTGAAAGGTCTCTGACTCGTGCAAAGATGCCCTCCATCTCTTTTGTGCGTTTAGGAGACTGTAGCTTCTCTAAATCCAGAATCCTCAACACACTGCTCAGCCCTGCCCAACCCAAACTACACAAAATCTTCCTCCATCATGATTTGCCTGTTCTGGTGCTTCCCCGGCAGATCTCGGATGGCCTGGTGGAAAGAGCATGGTGCTTTCTGGACAGCGACAGTCTAAGGCAGCGGTTCTCAACCTGTGGGTCGCAACCCCTTTGGGGGTCGAATGACCCTTTCACAGGGGTCGCCTAAGACCATCGGAAAACACATATATAATTACATATTGCTTTTGTGATTAATCACTATGCTTTAA
>NW_005370366.1:1856104-1856432 GCF_000412655.1 Myotis brandtii
TTTTATGGTTGGGGGTCACCACAACATGAGGAACTGTATTAAAGGGTCGCAGCATTAGGAAGGTGGAGAACCACTGGTCTAAGGGAAAACCCTCCCTTTCCCCAAGAGCCTGTTGCTGTGGCCAGCCTGCATGGAGACCTAGAAAGTTTTTGGACACAATTTGGTTTCTTGATGGAGGTTTCCTCAGATGTGTTTTTTTCTTCACTGACTGCCTAGGTCCGTGGTTGGCAAACCGCGGCTCGTGAGTCACATGTGGCTCTTTGGCCCCTTGAGTGTGGCTCTTCCACAAAATACCATGTGCAGGCGTGCACGTACAGTGCGATTGAAA
>NW_005370366.1:1856583-1863694 GCF_000412655.1 Myotis brandtii
AGATTTTCCAGAGGATTCTGAAGTTGAAGCCATCACAGCTACTGTTTTGGGAGGAGGAGGAAGCTGGGGAGAAAGGGAGGAACTTGAAGGGCCTCCGAGCTGCCCTCCAAGAAGTCATGTCCTCATCACTCAGATGTGTGTCTGTGGAGGACATGGCCTTCCTGGCCAGGGAGTTGGGGATCCAGATAGATCAAGACTTTGAGAACGTTCAAGGAATTCAAGTTTCCCCTGGTGAAAACTTGGCTGGAACAGTTGAAGATGAGGGGCAACAAAGACACAGCCAGAAAGCTCATCTGAAATCCCCATTGAGATGCCTATGAAAGAGCCTGGAGCTGAAGGCGAGGTCACCCAGGCTCTTCAGAATTTCCACCTCATCCCAGTATTCATGCCTTATATGCAAAACCTCTGTTCGTTCCCAGTCAGAATTGGAGGCCACTTTAACTGTGTTCCTGTGAAAGCCCCTAGGGTTACAGGCTTCTGCCTTGGGTCAGAGCAGAAGTCTAAGTGGTTCCATCCTCCACCCTTTCAGATTTCAAGTGTCCATAGTCAAGATAGAAGTTTTGGGGTTTAGTACTTCCAACCCCAGAGATTTTGTTCTGTTGAAAGTTTTATAAAATTTTCGAGACCTGCTCGGGGACATCACATGGTTGGAGCATTTGGGAGACCACCAAGACCCATTTGGCTTGGCAGACCACAGACAATGGGAGCTTGTGCAAGGTCTGCCATATTGGTCTCCCTGGTAGGTCACTTCCACTCACAGCCAACAGGACCAGTTGGGAAGCCACCGCCTAGGCAAGCCCACGCCCGGGGAACACAGCCACCTGAGACAACTGAAAAACTGATGAGAACATTATCCCACACTGTGACTCCTCACTCTCGAAACTTTCAGCCAGCAGGAGTCATACACAGACCCCTAAGGCCTGCTTTTCAGCAGGGATTCAAGCTAAAGACAAGGTGGGCCTTCAAATCCAGCTGGCCAAATGGGATCCCATCCTATGTCCAACAACAGATTTTTACCCAACTCTCTGTTCCGTCAGCCCACACCACCCCAGGGCAAGCATTCCCAGCCCCAAACCCTTCTAACCTATGGCCTCTCAACCCAAACCTACCAAAACAAAACCCACTCATCCCCAGCCCTCCCAAGCTAGATGCTCTCCATCCAAACCCACTCATCCCCAGCCCTCTCAAGCTAGATGCTCTTTATCCAAACCCACTCAACCTAAGCCTTCCCAATCTAGGCCTTAGCCCAGACCTACTCAACCCAAGTCATCAGGAATCAGTGCCTCACAGGCTAAGGCATCCTACTTGAGAGCAGGGCCCAAGAGGGGAGGGAAGCATTAAAGTACTTACTTCAGAGACCTATGAAATGTATCCTTTACCCAGGCCATTCCGATCACAGAATAGTAACATAAAGAAGAGTGGCAGTGATGGTAAGAGACCACTACCATTAGCATTACACAGAAAAGGAGATATGCACAGCCTAATTGTTTTCATTAAGCTGTAAGAATTGTGTCCCTAAGAAAGAGGAAAAATATGAAAGAATTAAGAATAGAATAAAGCGGTAAATAAATTAATTGAATCCAGTCTTGAGTTTTAGGTAATATATAACCTGAATCCAGGGAATGGGCTTATGAGGCAGCCCCACTTGGGGAAGAATGAGGTTGGAGTCTCCAATTGCAAAAGAGATAATAAATTAGGGCTCGGTTGCCTCAGTGTTGCAAATAAAATTGCCTTAGATGTTGGCTGCTCCAGGGGTGTCTTGGTCAAAATTTTTGGTTTAATATCAGGCATTAACCAGATAACCCTGTTTGTTTAGGATAATCAATTTGCTTGTGGTAACAGCCCCAATTTGCTTAGATGATAAAATTCTCTCATTTGACCCTTATTTATAGAAATAATGAACTATCAACCAATAAAATTATTTTTCATTAACTTAAAAAAAAAAAGAGACAATGAGAGAAAACTTTCCTGACTTGGGGAAGAAAAAAGTCATACCAGTTCAAGAAGCACAGAGAATCTCAAACAAGATGAACCCAAAAAGACTGACACCAAGACACTTCATAATTAAATTAGCAAACGTTAAAGAAAGAATCTTAAAGGCTGCAAGAGAGAGACAGAAAGTTACCTACAGGGGATCTCCCATTAGACTATCAAATGATTTCTCAACAGAAACACATCAGGCCAGAAGGGAATGGATTGAAGTATACAAAGTGATTCAAAGCAAGGGACTGGATCCATCCAAGAATACTCTATCCAGCAAGGCTATCATTCAAAATCAGAAGCTTCACAGACGAAAACAAAAGGCTAAGGGACTTTATTACCACCAAGCCGACAATGCAATAAATGCTAAAGGGACTGTTGTAAGAAGAAGAAATAGGAAGGGAAGAAGGAACACAGGTATAAAGAATAAAAATGGCACCAAACAAGTACCTACCAATAATAATGCTCCAATCAAAAGACATAGGGTGGATGAATGGATAAGAAAACATGACCCATGTATATGTGCTATCTATAAGAGATCCAAAGCAATCCTGAGAGGGAAGTTCATAGCACTACAGGTTTACCTCAAAAATAAGAAAAACTTGTAATAAGTTATCTAACCCTACAACTTAAAGAATTAGAATGAGAGCAACAAGAAAAGCCCAGAGGAAGTAGGCAGAAGGAAATAATAAAGATGAGAGCAGAAATAAATTACATAGAGACTTGAAAAAAATACAAAAGACCAATTCAAAAACAATACAAAAAACCAACAGCTGTTTCTTTGCACGGATAAACAAGATTGATGAACCTCTTGCCAGACTCACCAAGAAACAAAGAGAGAGGACCCAAATAAACAAAATCAGATGTGAAACAGGTGAAGTAACCATTGACCCCACAAAAACACAAAGGATCATTAAAAAAAAAATACTATGAACAACTCTATTCCAACAAATTCGACGAACTTGACCAAATGGACATATTCCTAGAAAGATGCAATCTTCCAAAATTCAATCAGGAAGAATCAGAAAGCCTGAATAGACTTATAACTACTGATGAAATAGAAGGAGTAATAAAAAAAACTTCCAGCAAGCAAAAGCCTTGGTCTGGATGGCTTCACAGGGGAGTTTTACCAAACATTAAAAGAAGAATTAACACCTACCCTTCTCAGACTCTTACAAAAAATTCAAGAGGAAGGAATACTTCCAAGCTCTTTCTATGAAGCCAACATTACCCTTAGAAATAATGAACTATCAACCAATAAAATTATTTTTCATTAACTTAAAAAAAAAAAGAGACAATGAGAGAAAACTTTCCTGACTTGGGGAAGAAAAAAGTCATACCAGTTCAAGAAGCACAGAGAATCTCAAACAAGATGAACCCAAAAAGACTGACACCAAGACACTTCATAATTAAATTAGCAAACGTTAAAGAAAGAATCTTAAAGGCTGCAAGAGAGAGACAGACCAGAGATTTTGTTCTGTTGAAAGTTTTATAAAATTTTCGAGACCTGCTCGGGGACATCACATGGTTGGAGCATTTGGGAGACCACCAAGACCCATTTGGCTTGGCAGATGAAGTATACAAAGTGATTCAAAGCAAGGGACTGGATCCATCCAAGAATACTCTATCCAGCAAGGCTATCATTCAAAATCAGAAGCTTCACAGACGAAAACAAAAGGCTAAGGGACTTTATTACCACCAAGCCGACAATGCAATAAATGCTAAAGGGACTGTTGTAAGAAGAAGAAATAGGAAGGGAAGAAGGAACACAGGTATAAAGAATAAAAATGGCACCAAACAAGTACCTACCAATAATAATGCTCCAATCAAAAGACATAGGGTGGATGAATGGATAAGAAAACATGACCCATGTATATGTGCTATCTATAAGAGATCCAAAGCAATCCTGAGAGGGAAGTTCATAGCACTACAGGTTTACCTCAAAAATAAGAAAAACTTGTAATAAGTTATCTAACCCTACAACTTAAAGAATTAGAATGAGAGCAACAAGAAAAGCCCAGAGGAAGTAGGCAGAAGGAAATAATAAAGATGAGAGCAGAAATAAATTACATAGAGACTTGAAAAAAATACAAAAGACCAATTCAAAAACAATACAAAAAACCAACAGCTGTTTCTTTGCACGGATAAACAAGATTGATGAACCTCTTGCCAGACTCACCAAGAAACAAAGAGAGAGGACCCAAATAAACAAAATCAGATGTGAAACAGGTGAAGTAACCATTGACCCCACAAAAACACAAAGGATCATTAAAAAAAAAATACTATGAACAACTCTATTCCAACAATTCGACGAACTTGACCAAATGGACATATTCCTAGAAAGATGCAATCTTCCAAAATTCAATCAGGAAGAATCAGAAAGCCTGAATAGACTTATAACTACTGATGAAATAGAAGGAGTAATAAAAAAAACTTCCAGCAAGCAAAAGCCTTGGTCTGGATGGCTTCACAGGGGAGTTTTACCAAACATTAAAAGAAGAATTAACACCTACCCTTCTCAGACTCTTACAAAAAATTCAAGAGGAAGGAATACTTCCAAGCTCTTTCTATGAAGCCAACATTACCCTAATTACAAAACCAGATAAAGACACTACAAAGAAAGAGAATTACAAACCAATATCTCTGATGAAAATAGATGCTAAAATCTCCACCAAATTCTAGCAAATCAGATCCAGCATTACATTAGAAAGATCATACACCATGACCAAGTGGGATTTATTCCAGGGATGCAAGGCTGCTACAATATCCACAAATCAAGAAATGTGATACATCGAATAAACAAACTTAAAGATAAAAACCACATGATCATATCAATTGATGTAGAAAAAGCATTCAACAAAATCGAACACCGTTTTTGATAAAAACTCTCAGCAAGGTGGGAATAGAGGGAAAATACATCAACATAATAAAAGCCTTATCTGAAAAATCTATAAACAACATCTTCCTCAATGGGCAAAACCCAAAACCATTTCCGCTAAGAAAAGGAACAAGACAGGGATGCCCACTTTCACCACTTGCATTCAAAATGGTATTGTAAGTCTTAGCCACAACAATCATACAAAAAGAAGATATAAAAGGCATCCAAATTGGAAAGGAGAAAATAAAACTGTCATTATTTGCAAATGACATGATATTGTACATAGAAAACCCTAAACACTGCCCCAAAAAAAAAACTAGATTTAATAAATGAATTCGACAACATAGCAGGATATAAAATTAACACCCAGAAATACATGGCATTTTTTAAAAATTATATTTTATTGATTTTTTTTGTAGAGAAGAAGGGAGAGGGATAGAGAGTTAGAAACATCAATGGGAGAGAAACATTGATCAGCTGCCTCCTGCACACCTCCTACTGGGGGTGTGCCCGCAACCAAGGTAAATGCCCTTGACCAGAATAGAACCTGGGACCCTTCAGTCCGCAGGCCGACGCTCTATGCACTGAGCCAAACTGGTTAGGGCAATACATGGCATTTTTATACACCAATAATGAACTCTCAGAAAAAGAAACTAAAAATATATATATAATAATCCCATGTACCATTACAACAGAAAAGTTAAGATACTTAGGAATAAACTTAACCAAAGAGGTAAAAGACCTAACTCCGAAAACTACAGGACATTGAAAAAAGAGATAGAGGAAGCTATACACAAGTGGAATATACCGTGTCCATGGATTGGTAGAATCAACATCATTAAAATGATCATACTACCCAAAGAAATCTATACATTCAATGCAATCCCCATTAAAATGCCAATGGCATATTTCACAGACCTAGAACAAATATTAAAAAAATTTATATGGAATCAAAAAAGACCCTGAATAGCCACAGCAATCTTGAGAAAGAAGAACAAATTTGGAGGGATCACAATACCAGAGTTCAAGTTACAGTACATAGCCACTGTACTCAAAACAGCCTGGTGCTGTCCCAAGAACAGGCAAAAAATCAATGGAACAGAACAGAGAACCCAGAAATTGACCCAAGCCATTATCCTCAATTAATATTTGACAAAGGAGACAAGAGTACACATTGGAGTTAAGACAGTCTCTTCAATAAATGGTGTTGGGAAAATTGAACAGATACATAAAAAGAAGAAGGAGGAGGAGAAGGAGAAGGAGAAGGAGAAGGAGAAGGAGAAGGAGAAGGAGAAGGAGAAGGAGAAGGAGAAGGAGAAGGAGAAGGAGAAGGAGAAGAAGAAAGAAACTAGACCACCAACTTACACCATACAGAAAAATAAACTCAAAATGGATAAAAGACTTAAATGTAAGATGTGAAACCATAAAAATCCTAGAAGAAACCATTGGCAGCAAAATCTCTCATAGCAATATGTTTATGGATACATCTTCTGGACAATGGAAACTAAGGAGAAAATAAACAAATGGGACTACATCAAAATAAATAGCTCCTGCACAGCAAAAGAATCCATCAGCAAAATAAAAAGAGAGCCCACTGCATGGGAGAACATGTTTGCCAATGATACATCCAATAAAGGGTTAACCTCCAAAATTTATAGGGAACTCATACAATTTAAGAAAAGGAAGATAAACAATCCAATTAAAAAATGGGCAAAGGACATAAATGGACAGTTCTCCAAAGTGGACGTACAGAAGGCCAAAAGGCATATGAAAAAATGCTCAAAGTCATTAATCATCTGAGAGATGCAAATCAAAATGACAATGAGGTACCACCTCACACCTGTCAGAATGACTATCATCAACAAACCAATAAATGACAAGTGCTGGCGAGGATGTAGAGAAAAGGGAACCCTAGTACACTGCTGGTGGGAATGCAGATTGGTGCAACCTCTGTGGAAACAATATCAGGGTGGGAGGTGTGGGGGGAAGGGGACATATGTAATACTTTCAACAATAAAGCTTTATAAAAAGTCAATTGTACTTACATATACAACCACAAATGAAAAATTAAACAGGAGATGTATTATTTGTCATAGCATTAAAAATGTAAAGTTTATTTTTTTTTAAATCTTTATTTTTTTTTAAATTAAATCTTTATTGTTCAGATTATTACATTGGTTCCTCTTTTTTCCCACCATAACTCCCCTCCACCCAGTTCCCCCCCCACCCTCCGTCCTCACTCCCCACCCCCTG
>NW_005370366.1:1865382-1865941 GCF_000412655.1 Myotis brandtii
AGCCTGAGACTCCCTCCCAATTGAAAACGACAACCGCGCCCTCAGCCGCCAGCCCGCTCCGCATGCACTCCGCACCTTAGTATTTTACTTCCGCACTGCGCCTCCTCTGAGTCTCGGTATGCTTTTCTCTTTCCTTCTAGTTGTAGAATTTCCACTCAGCCAGCCTTCCTGTGGTTCTGGATGATGTCCTTTCCGTCTTTTAGTTGTATTTTTGAAGTGGTTGTTCGAGGCAGCAGACTCCAGTGTTTACCTATGCCGCCATCTTGGTTCTTCTCCTAAAAAAATCTTTATTTTTGAGAGGATTACAGATGTCCCCCATAGAGGTTTCCTATCCTGCCCCTATACCCCTCCCCAATCTTCACTACCATATTGTCTGTGTTATGCAGATATGCATATGTTCTTTTTTTTTAATTAAATCTTTATTGTTCAGATTATTACATTGGTTCCTCTTTTTTCCCCACCATAACTCCCCTCCACCCAGTTCCCACCCCACCCTCCGCCCTCACTCCCCACCCACTGTCCTCATCCATAGGTGCACGATTATTGTCCAATCTCTTCC
>NW_005370366.1:1867052-1875456 GCF_000412655.1 Myotis brandtii
AATCTTTGACTTGATTCTTGTGATCCTCTGGTCTGCTGTTGGGAGTCTGTATAATATTCTTTATTTCAGTCAGTGTATGCTTAATTTCTAGTTGGTTCTTTATCACAACATCGAGGGTCTCATTAGATTTCTTGAGGATCTCACTACATTTATCGGCGGTCTCACCAGTCTTTTCGAGGGCCTTACTCAATTTATCGGCGGCTTCTAAACAGTTCTTTAAAGACCTTAAAAGTGTGGTTTTGAACTCTGTATCCAGCAGTTTGCTTTCCTCCAATTCTGTCGTTTGTGTCCTGTTTCTTTGTCTCGGCATTTTTTATGCTTCGCTGTGTCGATAGAGTGCCTTTCTGTGCTAAGTGTCCCAATTACCTGAGGTAGACACTCTTGGTGCACCCCCTTGTGGGCTTTGTGCACAGTCTTGTTGTAGTTAAGCCTTGATTGTTGTAGTTATCACTGGGAGGAATTGACCTCCACGCCAATTGGCTGTGAGAATCAGCTGTGTCTGCAGTGGGAGAACTTCTGTGCTGGAGACACCCCTCTGGGGCAAGACTTGCTTCAATGGGGCTTTGGTGCTCACTGAGTCTGCCCCCTGAGTGTGTCTTTTCTGGTTCCATGGAGCTGCAAACTGGATGGTCCCACTCTGACCTCTGGGTTTCCTGGCTCCTGGATCTCTAGGGAGGTGCTAATCTAGCCTTTGCCTGAGGCTATCCAGCAAAAGCCTCCCTGCAGGGCTTGGGTGGGGTGGGTCCCACAGGATCAACAGGGCTGAGCTAGCAGTTATGGCTGCTCTCAGTCTTGCCCTCAGAGGCTCTGCTTCTCAGTGTCCCAGTAATCGCTGCAAGCCCCTCGGAGAGAAAGCTGCCTTGGGGTTCTGACTGATGCCAGACAGTCCCGCTTCTCCCGTATGAGTCTGGGTCCCTAGAGACTCGCCCAGAACTGGAGCTCAGAGCCTGAGACTCTCTCCCGATTGAAAATGACAACCGCACCCTCAGCCGCCAGCCCGCTCCGAATGCACCTCCACACCTTAGTATTTTACTTCCGTACTGCACCTCCTCTGAGTCTCGGTATGCTTTTTTCTTTCCTTCTAGTTGTAGAATTTCCACTCAGCCAGCCTTCCTGTGGTTCTGGATAATGTCCATTCCGTCTTTTAGTTGTATTTTTGAAGTGGTTGTTCGAGGCAGCAAACTCCGTTGTTTACCTATGCCGCCATCTTGGTTTCCGCATATGTTCTTTGGTTAATCTCTTCCCACCATCCCCTCTTCCCCCTGAGATTGGTCAGTCTGTTCCCTGTTTCCATGCTTCTGGTTCAGTTTAATCATTAGATTTCTTGTTCATTTATTTTGAGTTTTAGATTCAATTGTTGATAGATATGTATTTATTTCCACTTTATTGTTGTTCTTGTTGTTGTTGTTGTTGTTGTTGTTTTAGAGAGAGAGAGTAGAAGGGAGGAGGAGAGATAGAGAGAGAAATGTTGATGTGAGAGAGGCACATTGATTGGTTGCCTCCCACACGTGCCCCAACCAGGACAGGGGATTGAGCCTGCAACCAAAGTACATGCCCTTGACCAGAATCAAACCCAGGACCCTTCAGTCCGTGGGCCTACACTCTTCACTGAGCCCAACCAGCTTGGGCAGATTGTTCATATATTTGTTGTCCTTCTTTCCTTCCTTCCTTCCTTCCTTCCTTCCTTTCTTCTTCTTAAAGACTACCCTTCAACATTTCATGTAGTACTGGTTTGGTGGTGATGAACTCCTTTAGCTTTTCTGGTCTATGAAGCTCTTTATCTGACTTTCAATTCTAAATGATAACTTTGCTGGATAGAGTAATTCTAAATGATAGCTTTGCTGGGTAGATCCTTGCTATTCAGCGCTTTGAATACTTCTTGCCACTCCCTTCTGTCCTGCAAAATTTCTGCTGAGAAACCAGCTGGGTGCTTTCTTATAGGTAACTAACTGCTTTTCTCTTGCTGTTTTTAAGATTCTCTCTTTACCTTCAACCTTTGGCACTTTAATTATGATGTGTCTTTGTGTGGGCATCTTTGGATTCATCTTGTTTGGGACTCTGCACTTCCTGGACTTCTAAGCCTATTTCTTTCTTAAAAAAAAAAATATATATGTATTTTATGCCCCGGCTGGTTTGGCTCAGTGGATAGAGCATCGGCCTGCGGACTGAAGGGTCCCGGGTTTGATTCCAGTCAAGGGCATGTACCTTGGTTGCGGGCACATCCCTGTAGGGAGTGTGCAGGAAGCAGCTGATCAATGTTTCTCTCTCATCTATGTTTCTAACTCTCTATCCCTCTCCCTTATTCTCTGTAAAAAATCAATAAAAATATATTTTAAAAAATTATTTTAAGAAGGGAGAGGGATTGAGAGTTAGAAACATCAATCAGCTGCCTCCTGCACACCCACTACTGGGGATGTGCCCGCAACCAAGGTACATGCCCTTGACTGGAATTGAACCTGGGACCCTTTGGTCTATCTACTCTATCCACTGAGCCAAACTGGTTAGGGCTAAGCCTATTTCTTTCACCAGGTAGGGGAAGTTTTCTGTCATTATTTCTTCAAATAGGTTTTCAATTTCTTGCTTCTTCTCTTCTCCTCTGACACCCCTCTGATGTGAATGTTGGCACACTTGAAGTTGTCCCAGAGGCTCCCTACACTATCTTCATATTTTTTAAATCCTTTTTGCTTTTTGCTCTTCTGATTGGATGTTTTTTGCTTCCTCATATTTCAAATTGTTTATATGATTCTTGTTGATTCTCTGTAAACTATATTTCATTTCAATTAGTGTATCCTTCATTTCTGACTGGTCTTTTTCATGTCTTTGATGTTCTCACTGATTTCATTGAAATTCTCTCTAAGATACTTGAAATTCTCACTAAGTTCCTTGAAGCTCTCATTAAGATCCTTGAGCATCCTTATAACCATTGTTGTTGGTTCTTAAATATATTTTTATTGATTTCAGAGAGGAAGGGAGAGGGAGAGAGAGGTAGAAACATCAATGATGAGAGAGAAACAGTGATCGGCTGCCTCCTGCATGCCCCCCACTGGGGATCGAGCCTGCAACCCGGGCATGTGCCCTTGACTGGAATTGAACCCGGGACCCTTCAGTCCGCAGGCCAATGTTCTATACACAGAACCAAACCAGCCAGGGCTATAACTATTGTTTTGAACTCTGTATCTAGTACTAGAAGTTTACTTGCTTCCATTTCATTTAGTTCTTTTTCTGGAGATTTCTTTTGTTATTTTATTTGTGACATGTTTCTTTGTCTCCACATTTTTGCTCCCTCCCTGTGTTTGTTTCTGTGTGTTAGGTAGAGCTGCTATGTATCCTGGAATTGTTAGAGTGGCCTTTTGTAGTAGGTGTCCTGTAGGGTACAGTGGCTCAGCTTCTCCAGTCACCTGAGCTGGGCACTCTAGGTGTGCCCCTGTGTGGGCTGTGTGCACAGTCTTGTTGTAGTTGAGCCTTGATTGCTGTTGGAGTCACTGGGAGGAATTGACCTCCAGGCCAATTGGATGTGAGGACCAGCTATGACTATAGTGGAAGAGCTGCTGTGCAGAAGACACCTCTATGGAGCAGGACGTGCTTCAGTGGGGCTTTGGTGGTCACAGAGTCTCCCCATTACATGTGTCACTCATGGATGTATGGTGTTATAATCTGGCATGGTCTGAAGCTGTTCACTGGGTGCACTGGCTCTGGGCCCCCTCTGGAGATGCAAAGTCAGTCACTGCCTATGCTCTCTCTGGGGCCATCCGTCAGGAGCGACAGAGTGATCTGCAGATGGCTGCTACTTGTGTTGGGCTTGGAAGTGTACAGGAGAGGCCAAACTGTGAAATAAGTCCAGCTGGTGCTAGTGCCAGGTCTGGGGCCTCTTATTGATAGGTTTTGGACATGCTGATGCCAGCTGCTGCTTGTTTGAGAGATTTTAGGAAAGTCTGAAGCCTGAGCCAGGACAGGCCATTCATATAGAAAAGCTGCTACAAACAGCTTGGGTGGGGCTGCAAATTGGGTGAGACAGGATCTCAAGGAATCACCAGGGAAGAGTGAACAGTGTGAGCCAGGCTGATGGAAACTCAGATATGGCGCCTGCCAGTCTGCTCTGTGACAAGGGAGGTCTCAGCATAGGGACAATGACCTCTGTCAGCACTTTTGTCTGGGAGAAAGCTGCCCCTGAGTTATTTCCCCATTGCCAGACAATCCAGTTCCTCCTGATATATCCCTGAATCTCACAAAGTCACTGTCCTAGTGCTAGAGCTCAAAGGGAGTGAGACCAAGTAAATCTGTGTGCCAGCCCTTTAAGAGGAATTGCCTGGGACTCCCCCAGCCTCTGTGTCACTGGGCCACAATCACCACTGGTTTTTACAGCCTGAAGTTATGGGGGCTTCTCTTCACAGCACTGGAACCTTGAGCTGAGGGGTCTAGTCTGGGGCTAGGACCCCTTGCTCCTCATGGGAGGCCTCCACAGTCTATATATCCCTCCTGGTTAAAAAAAACGCCACACATGGGTGTCAGACCAGCCCATTCCATGCCTCTGCCCCATCTACAAGTCTCGGTGTGCTTTCTTCTTTACTTCTCTTGTCATAGGATTTTCATTCAACCAGATTCCAGGCTGTTCTGAATGATGGTTGTTCTGTATTTTAGTTGTAATTTTAATGTGGTTGTCAGAGGTGGCGAGTACCGGTCTTGGTTCTCAAAAAGAGTGAAGTTTCTAGGAAAAGGCAAGCAAAAGGTATTAAAGACCTCTGTTGTTACAATTATAGAACATTATTGACAGCTATTAAAGAGGACTTTAGTGGCATATGGAGACATGTACCATGTTTATGTATAGAAAACTCAAGATTCTCATAATGTCAATTCTTACCAGATTGGTCTTACAGATTTGATGTCATTTCAATATTTGTGTGTGTCAGGATGTGGTATGTGTAACATGATAAGTTCTTTCAAGTGTTACTGCTAAAAAGCCAAGTCACTCTCAAAGAAATGAGGCAGGATTTGACATTTATTATAAAACTTTATTGATTAAGGTGATATAGTTTTGGCATAAAGATAGCTTACTACAATATGATAAGGGCTCAGAACCAGAGTCAAGCAGACATACACTTGATTTATGGCATGAAAGAATAACAGGAAATGAGAGAATTGGCAACCCTATGAAAAAAAAGGACATTGGACCCCTACTCCTATCATACACAAAACTGGCTAAAGGTGGGTAATACAAGTAAATGTGAAAGTAAAACAATAGCGCATTTAGAAGGTAATACAGAGTATTCTTATATCCATGATCTTGAGGGTAGAAGTGTTTCTTAAATAAGACACCAAAAATGTTAACAATAATGAAAAAGATATAAAGATTCAAATCTTGCCTGGCCAGTGTGGCTCATGGTTGAGCATCAACCTATGATCCAGGAGGTCACAATTTGATTCCTGGTCAGGGCATATGCCAAGTTTGTGGCTCAATCACCAGTGTGGGGCATGCAGGAGGGGACCAATCAATGATTCTCTCTCATCATTAATGTTTCTCTCTCTCCCTCCCCTTTCCTCTCTGAAATCAATACAAATATATTTTAAAGATTCAAACTTTGATTACATTAACATCCCAAAATTCTATTCATCAAAAGACACCGAAAGACAGTGAAAAATCAAGTTCCATAATGGGAGAAGAGGTTTGCAAATCAAGCAATTGACAAAGGACTTACGCTCAGAATTATGTAACTTCTGTGAGTCATTAAAAAAGAGAATGGGGTGCGTTTCAAGATGACGGAGCAGTAAGTGGATCTTTCTCACACCTCCTCCCAGAGCCAAACTGGAAATAAAACTAAATTGGGGAACATTTACCCTGAATTACCAACTGAAGAGTAGTTGAGGAGGAGACTTTTAAATAAGGAAGGCCAAATACAACCTCAAGACTGGTAGGAAGGGTGGGGTTGTGAGAGGGACTGGCCCAGTTCCCACAAGGGGCAAGGCAAAGGTAAGGAGGGACCTTTTAGCTCGGGGTGAGGCGGTGATTCTCCCTGAGAGGAATGAGGCCTGGACCCCAGGCTGGGCTCCCCAGCCCAGAGCACCAGAGCCAGGAACAGACATTCGCACAACAACCAGGACCAGGACTTCTAATCACCAGGGGGTGATGGAGCCTGCTGGAGACAAAGCCACTTTTTTTTAAAGGGCCAGGGCTCAGGATATTTGTTTACAACCACTCACCCTGGGCTTTGGCAGAGGAAAGGAAGTGTGGATTGGAGTTGCTTGAGAAGAATCTGGGGTGGGAGGCATTGGGCAGAGATGTGGGAGAGTGACTACTGGGATACCTATGCTCAGTCATCCTCCCCCATACTGCAGCAGCCATTTTTCCTGAGGAGCAAGCTCTTCCCAGCAGAGGCAGTCTGGGGAAAGGTAATTACTCTACCCTCTGGGATATAGCTCATCCCACTAGAATCTTGCTTGCCCACCCTGTATCTTGACTACTGCTGAGGAGGCAGCAGCAGAGTTTAAGCCTACAGCTCTGGGCCGTCACATGGAGTTACAGCAGACTGACCAGCCTGCCTACAAGGGGCTCGGCACTGCTGAGGTCAGGAAAATATTCTGAGACAGACACAGACATTTGGCTCTAGGACAGGGAAACACACCATCTTCCCTGAAGTCTGAACAGCACCTCCCCCTCATGAGAGATCCAGAGGTCCTATCCTCCCAATTCTGCCAAAAGCCCTTTCAGTGACAGTCGGGGAGCTGGCTGGCAGATGGAAGCAGGTGGAGGTGGATCCCAAGGTGTCTTGGCACATTTGCTGACCCTCCCCTCAGCCCCATGCTGTTAAAAAGCCAACCTTGGAGCGCAGATTGGCCCCTCCTGTGCACAAGCCCAGCAGAGGCAGCCACAAACCATGGATCACTTGAAGTTTGAACAGGCTGCTGAGAGCCAAACGTGGACAGCTTCTGCCATTGGCTAGCACCAAGGTACCTCCGGAAAGTCCCAAAACCGGCATACAAAACAGCCTCAGACAAGAGCAGGATCCAAAGGGAGATACCAGCAGGCACTAAACTCTGGCGAGACAAACTTCACATTTTTTTCTTCATTATTTCCCTTTTTATTGTGTTGTTATTATTTTTCTTTTTTTCTTTCATAATTTTATTTTTCTCTTTCCTTTTCTTGCTCATTTTTCCTTTTCTTTCTATCTTATTTTTTTCCTTCTATAAATTTTTTCTTTTCATTTTTTTACCATTTTTCTTTTCTTATTCTTTATTATTACTTTTTTCTTTCCCCTTTTTCCTTTCATATTATTTTTCTCCCCCCTTTTCTTCTCATATTTTTTTTCTTGTATTATTCTTCTCTTTCCTAATTCTATTTTCTTTTGTGTTTGTTTTTGCTGTTGTTGTTGGGTTCCTTTGTATGTTTTTTTCCTTCTTTTGTTTTGTTTTGTTTTATTTTGTTTTGCTCTGTCAGCAGCTGTATACACACACACAATAAGGACCGAGTTGAGCTTCACAGTTAGCCAGCCTGAGGGGAGATACCACCCACGAACAGGACAACAACAATCAAGACCAAATTACAATAGGAGAGCCCAAATAACCCACACAAGGGACATTCCTAGAGCACCCTGCTAAGGAGATCAAGGAGACTGCACCACTGGGCCCCACATGGCACTTACTACATAAGGCCACCGCACGAAGACTGGGAGTCATAGCAGTTCTATATAATACATAGAACAAACACAAGGAGACAGCTAAAATTGAGAGACAAACAACCCCCAAATGAAAGAAAAGGAAGAATCTCCAGAAAAAGCTAAATGAAATGGAGGCAAGCAATTTAGAGTTCAAAGTAATAGTTATAAGAATGCTCAAGAAGTGTAGTGAGAACTACAAAGAACTTAGTGGGAAATACATCATCATAAAAAGAAATATATAAACCATGAATGAGAACCAATTGGAAATGAAGAATACCATATCTGACATAATACACTTGAAGTAATTAAAAGTAGGCTGGATGAAATAGAGGATTGAATCAGTGATTTGGAAGACAAGGTAGGAAAAGACACCCAATCAGAACAATAAGAAGAAAAAAGAGGAGAAACCAAGATGGCGGCATAGGTAAACACCAGAGATTGCTGCCTCACACAACCACTTCAAAAATACAACTAAAAGACAGAACAGACATCATCCAGAACCACAGGAAGGCTGGCTGAGTGGAAATTCTACAACTAGAAGGAAAGAGAAAAGCATACCGAGAATCAGAGGAGGTGCAGTGAGGAGGTGAAATACTAAGGTGCGGAGGTGCATGCGAAGCAGGCTGGCGGCTGAGGGTGCGGTTGTCATTTTCAATCGGGAGAGAGTCTCAGGCTCTGAGCTCCAGTTCAGGGCGAATCTCTAGGGACCCAGACTCATACGGGAGAAGCGGGACTGTCTGGCATCGGTCAGAACC
>NW_005370366.1:1876188-1878617 GCF_000412655.1 Myotis brandtii
TGATCGCAAGAATCAGGTCAAAGATTTGAAATACGAAGAAGCAAAAAACACCCAACCGGAAAAGCAAAATGAAAAAAGAATCCAAAAATACGAAGATAGTGTAAGGAGCCTCTGGGACAACTTCAAGCGTACCAACATCCGAATTATAGGGGTGCCAGAAGAAGAGAAAGAGCAAGATATTGAAAACCTATTTGAAGAAATAATGACAGCAAACTTCCCTAACCCTGTGAAGGGAAAAGTCACACAAGTTCAGGAAGCACAGGGAGTCCAAATCAAGATGAATACAAAGAGATCCACACCAAGACACATCATAATTAAAATGGCAAAGGTTAAAGACAGAATCTAAAGTCAGCAACTGAAAGACAGTTAGTTAACTGGGAGTTTCCATAAGACTGTCAGCTGATTTTCCAACAGAAACACTTCAGGCCGGAAGGGATTGGCATGACATATACAAAGTAAAATTAAAGGCAAAATAAAGACTTTGTAAGACCAAAAAACAAACAAACAAACAAACAAAACTAAAAGAATTAATTTCCACAAAATCAGCATTGCAATAAATGTAAAAGGGACTGCTTTAAGAAGAAGAAAGAGAGAGAGGAGAACATAGGTGTGAAGAAAAAAACGGCAATAAATAAGTACCTACAAATAGTAGCCTTAAATGTAAATGGATTAAATGCTCCAATCAAAAGACATAGGGTAACTGGATGGATAGGAAACCAGACCCATATCTACAAGAGACCCACCTTGGAACAAAAGATTCCCACAGACTGAAATTAGAGAATGGAAAAGAATATTCTATGTAAATGGAAACAAAAAAAAAGCTGAAATAGCAATACACATATCTCACAAAATAGACTTCAAAACAAAGGCCATAAAAGAGACAAAGGTCACTAAATAATACTAAAGGGATCAATTCAACAAAAGGACATAAGCCTTGTAAACATATATGCACCCAATATAGGAGTGCCTAAATATCCTATATAATAAATAGGTAATATGCAAACTGACCCTCACATCCTCACCAGATGGCTGCATACGACCAGGCCAGCAGGGGGGTTAGTGAGGGACGACCAAACGACTGAATAAGCAGGCTGCGTGGGGTGACTAGGCTGGCAGGGGGTTAGTGAGGGATGACCAAATGACTGAACAGCAGGTCCTGAGGGGCAACCAGGCCAGCAGGGAGGGCAGTTGGGGGCAACCAGGCTGGCAGGGGGGGCAGTAAGAGGTGACCAGGCCAGCATGGGGGGCAGTTAGGGGCGACCATGCCGGCAGGAGGGCCAATAAGGGGTGATCAGGCCGGCAGGCAGAGGCAGTTAGGGGTGATCAGGATGCAGCGGGGGCAGGTAGGGGCGATCAGGCAGGCAGGCAGGTGAGCAATTAGGAGCCAGCAGTCCTGGATTGTGAGAGGGATGTCTGACTGCTGGTTTGGGCTCGATTCCCGGGCCTAAACTGGCAGTTGGACATCCCCCGAGGGGTCCTGGATTGGAGAGAGTGCAGGCTGGGCTGAGGGGACCCCCCGCCCCCCGTGCACGAATTTTTGTGCACTGGGCCTCTAGTATATATAAAAAACTCTTGGTGGAGTTTAAGGTAGAGATGTGCAGCAATACAGTCATAGTAGAGCACTTAACATCCCACTATCACTGCTGGGTAGATCTTCCAGACAAAAAATGAACACAAAAACAGCAACTTTAAATCACACACAAGATTAGATGGGTTTAATTGATATTTACAGAACATTTTATCCACAAACTGCAGAACATACATTCTTCTTAAGTGCACATGGAACATTCTCAGGGGTAGACCCCATGTTAGGACACAAAATAAGTCTTAATATATTCAAGAAGATTAAAATCATACTAAGCAACCTCTCAGATCACAGTGGCATGAAACTAGAAATCAACTACAATAAAAAACCTTAAAATGCTCAAACACATGCAGCTAAATAACATATTACTGGACAATGAATGGGTTACCAATGAGATCAAGGAAGAAATAAGAAATTGCCTGGAAATAAATGAAAATGAACACACAACAACCTCAAATCTATGGGATACAGTGAAAGCAGTCCTGAGAGGGAAATTTGTTGCATTACAGGCCTACCTCAGGAAGCCAGAAAAATCTCAAATAAACAGTCTAAACCTACACCTAAAAGAATTAGAAAAAGAAGAACAAGAAAAGCCCAGAGTAAGCAGAAGGAAGGAAATAATAAAAATCAGAGTATAAATAAATGACATAGAGTCTAAAAAAGCAATAAAAAAGATCAATAAAGGAAAAAACCAAGATGGCGGCATAGGTTAACGCCGGAGTTTGCTGCCTCGAACAACCACTTCAAAAATACAACTAAAAGACGGAACGGACATCATCCAGAACCACAGGAAGGCTGGCTGAGTGGAAGTTCTACAACTAGGAGGAAAGAGAAAAGCATACCG
>NW_005370366.1:1879821-1885841 GCF_000412655.1 Myotis brandtii
CCAGTGTTATATGAAATGCTGAAAGGTATCCTTTAAGAAGAGGAGGAAGAAGAAAAAGGTAAAGATACAAATTATGAACAACAAATATGCATCTATGGACAAGTGAATCTAAGAATCAAGTGAATAAATAATCTGATGTACAGAATTAACTGGTGATTATAATAGAATCAGGGACATAGAAAGGGAATGGACTGACTATTCTTGGGGGGGAATGGGGTGTGGGAGATGCGGGAAGAGACTGGACAAAAATCGTGCACCTATGGATGAGGACAGTGGGTGAGGAGTGAGGGCTGAGGGTGGGGTGGGAACTGGGGGAGGGGAGTTATGGGGGAAAAAAGAGGAACAAATGTAATAATCTGAACAATAAAGATTTAATTTAAAAAAATCAATAAAACCAAGAGTTGGATTTTTGAAAAGATAAACAAGATTGATGAATCTTTAGCTAGACTCACCAAGAAACAAAGAGGACCCAAATAAATAAAATCAGAAATTAAAGAAAAGTAACAACTGACATCACAGGAATACAAAGGATTGTAAGAAAATACTATGAACAACTATATGCCAACAAATTCACCAATATGGATGAAATGGACAAATTTCTAGAAATATACAATGTTCCAAAACTCAATCAGGAAGAATCAGAAAACCTGAGTAGGCTGATAACAGCTAATGAAATTGAAACAGTAATAAAACAAAAAAACCTCCCAGCAAACAAATATCCTGGACCAGATGGCTTCACAGGGGAATTTTACCAAACATTCAAAGAAAAACTAACACCTATCCCTCTCAAACTATTCAAAAAAATTGAAGAGGAGGGAAGACTTTCAAACTCTTATTACAAGACCAGTAATATCCTAACTCCAAAACCAGGAAAAGACACTACAAAGAAAAAAAATTATAGGTCATTATTTCTGATAAACATAGATGCTAAAATTCTCAACAAAATATTAACAAATCAGATCCAGCAGTACATTAAAAAGATCATACACCATGATCAAGTGGGATTTATTTTGAGATGCAAGGCTGGTACTATATCCACAAATCAATAAGTGTGATACATCACATAAAAATGAAAGATAAAAGTCATATGATCATATCAATAGATACAGAAAAAGTATTTGCTAAACCAGCACCCATTTATAATAAAAACTCTCAGTAAGGTGGGAATAGAGGGATCATACCTGTACATAATAAAGGCCATATGTGAAAAACCTATAGCCAATATCATACTCAATGGGGAAAACACTGAAAAAGTTTCCTTTAAGATCAGTAACAAGACAGGGATGTCTGCTTTCACCACTCTTATTCAACAAAGTAATAAAGATCCTAGCCACAGTAATCAGACAAGAAGAAATAAAAGGCATCCAAATTGGAAAGGAGGAAGTAAAACTGTCATTATTCTCAGATGACATGATATTGTACATTGAAAACCCAAAAGAATCTACCAAAAAAATCTACTAGATTTAATAAACAATGTTGGCTAAGTAGCAGGATACAAAATTAAAATCCAGAAATTGGTGGCATCTTTATACATCAGCAAAATGACAAGAGAGTCCACTGTATGGGAGAACATATTCACCAAGGATACATCTGATAAGAGGTTAATTTCCAAAATATATAAAGAATTTATACAACTCAACACCAGGAAGACAAACAATCCAATTAAAAAATGAGCATAGGAACTGAATAGACACTTCTCCAAAGAGCACATACAGATGGCCAATAGACATATGAAAAAATGCTCAAGGTCACTAATCATCAGAGAGATGCAAATTAAAACAACAATGAGGTATCATCTCCCACCTGTCTGAATGGCTATCATCAATAAATCAATAAACAACAAGTGCTGGCGAGGATGTGGAGAAAAAGGAACCCTTGTACACTGTTGGTGGGAATGCAGACTGGTGCAGCCACTGTGGAAACAGTATGGAATGTCCTCAATAAATTAAATACTTCTGGGTATACTAGGGGTCCAGTGCACAAATTGGTGCACCTTGAAAGGAACTGTGGGCTGTGAGGCTGCGGTGGGCACAGGGCAGGTCTCGGCTCATCTTCCGCCCCCCTGCCTGGCCCCTCCCACCGTAGCCCCTGGTCCCCCCCCCCACGCTGTGGCCCCTGGTCACCTGTCTGCTGGCAGCCTCGCTCCTGCAGCCGCCGCTCCCATGCGCTGACATCGCCAGTCCTGCTCACACCCTCTGACGGCACAGAGCGATTGGGGCTGGTGCCAGCAGCAGGTGTGAGTGGCTGCTGCCCTGATCACCCCTCAGGAGCAGGGGGAGGTGGAGAAGCCCTCAGGGTGATCGGGGCCTGTAGCCACCACTCGCATCCACTGATGGCGCCAAGCGATTGGGACCAGCGCTGGGAGCCAACAGTGGGTGCGAGTGGCGGCTCCAGCGCCAGCTGTGGGTGCAAGTGGGGCTGGCACTGGCAGCAGGTGCAAGCACCAGGCGGGACTGTGGTGTGGGAGCAAAGAATTTTCAGTAACCACCAGAGGCTCAACCTGATGACAGCGACCGTCACCCTGCCTTGGTCTCGTGCCCCCACTCACCTGCCCACCATCCTACTGCAGCCAACGACCATCATGTTCTGCACACCCCCCTGGTGGTCAGCACACATCATAGCAACCGGTTGTTCCACCATCCTGTCTATTTGCATATTAGGGTTTTATATATATAGATCGCCTAATAATCTCCAAACACCAATCAGAAAGAATATATGCACCCCTATGTTCACAGCAGTGTTATTTACAATAGCTAAACTCTGGAAACAACCCAAGTGTTCATCAGTAGATGAGTGTATCAAAGAGCTGTGGTACATTTACACCATGGAATACTATGCAGCTGTTACCTTTTGTGACAGTAAGGATGGACCTGGAGATTATTATGCTAAGTGAAATAAGCCAGTCAGAGAAAGAAAAATACCGTAGGATCTCACTAATGTGTGGAATCTAATGAACAAAATAAACTGAAGAATATAGTAGAACCAGAGGCATGGATACATAGAACAGACTGACAAATGTCAGAGGGGAAAGGAGTGGCACCGACAGGTTAAACTAAGGTGAAGGGTTTAGCCAAAAACATATATGCAAAGCTCATGGACACTGGTAATAGTGAGATGAGGTTCAAGGGATGGGGGAGCAGGGGCGGGGCAGAGATAGGCAAAGGGGGGGGGGGATGGGGAACATCTGCAGTAGTGTCAACAATAAAAAATTAAAAAAGAATGGGGTAAGTTCTTCTAGTGCTATCAATGTTCTATTTCTTGACTTGGGTGTTTACTATATAGGCATATTTACCTTTTAGTTATTTATTATATTAAATATGCATTTATGTTTGATGAAATGTTCTGTATGTAGGTTATATTTTACCAAAATAACAGGTTTTAAGAGTATGTCTATGGGATTGAAACACTTTTTACTATTGAAAATTTTAAATATACACTAACATAGAAATAATGTGATGAACTATGTGTGCTCTCATTCTGTGTGTACCTAACTTCAATACTTATCAATACCTGGACATGTCCTCAATCCAGTCTCACTAATTCTTCTCTCTGTGTGTCTCTTTCTGGTATAATTGGCCATCTGGACCCACTTGTTCAGATTTGCCCCTCTCTTCTCTTCCCCCCACTTCCTAGACTTGGTTGCATCAATCATCTCTGCCTCTTCGTTGCTTTTTTCCTTTGAGACTTCTCAGGTCTCTCTTCCATCCTTAAAGAAAAATTCCTTGTCTTCACCTTTTCTGTCCACATCCCTACCTTCAACTGAATTTCAAGTTTTGTATTCTAGTGTGTTGATAATCCATGCCCATTGCACTTGAACACACAAATGGACCATGAGCCCACCCTTAGACCTGGGGTGCTCCAAGCGGAGGAGCCCTGAACTCACAGCTCTTAGCTCTCTTCTCAATACCCTTTCCTAGATGAATGGTGGATTCAAGGACTCTCCCACTGACCCCTGGGTGGCTATGCTGGCTCAGTTGTGGGCCGGAGCTGCCTCATTTTGGGCCATGTGGACCAGTTGTAGGCATCTCTTTCCAGTTCTGTGTTCAATAATGTCAAATTGATAGCTTGAAATTGGCCATGCACTACAATGTATTACATGTATGAATATCCAAAATTTGGCTAGGCTAAAAAATTAGGTGGGTTTTTGCTTTTTGTTTTTGGTGATTGTGTTGGTGCTAAACCTTCACCAGCACTCCACAGGCTGATACCAGCCTGGAAGTCATGCTCTGCTTCCTAGTCTCATTGCTGAGCAGGGCTCTCAGATGACACCACACCTTTCAGACTGGCCTGTGTTGTTCATTCCTCCCCCAAACCCTAACCCATTACCAGCCACCCACTTCAATCTTTGACACCCTCCAACCCTTCCAGAAGAAATGTATAACACCCAGAGTTAATTGGATTCACTAGGGCACTATTGTTCAAAATAGTTTTTTCATATCTTAGACTGTCTAAATCAGAATCTCTGGGACAGGGTCCAGGAATTTGTATTTTAAACAGGAATCCCAGGTAACTTTGGTGAGCAGCCAGTGATCACTCAGCCATCTGATCTCTCTCTCAAATCTCTACAGAGACAAGTTCTTACACCTCCCAGGGTGCTTATTTGATGTGTGGGTAATCTTGACCTAGGAGGTTCTTTCTCGTGTAGAGTCAAGTCTGTGTCCTGGAGCCTCTGCCTTGGTTCCCAGTCAGTCCTGTAAACCCACTGTGTCGGGCACCGTGCTTCTTGTCTGACAGACCTGAGAGTTTCCCTCCAGCAGGATTTTTTAATTTCCCAAATGCAATTGAAAGAGCAACTATGTTTCAAGAAAATGGTACTTTCTATCAGGAAGAAAGGAGAATTCTCCACAGATGTGGGATCCCAGGACATGGAGCTCCTTTGAAACCTTGAGACATGTCATGTTAAACTTACCACAAAAGACTTATCCAACTGGATCCAATTCAGATTTTGATAGTTACAGGGTTCAGAAACCTGCCACTCAGGCCATATGATCTTAGAAGGAAACAATGTATTTCTTTCTGAGTCTAGGACAGGGGTGGGCAAACTTTTTGACTCGAGGGCCACAATGGGTTCTTAAATTGGACCGGAGGGCCGGAACAAAAGCATGGATGGAGTGTTTGTGTAAACTAATATAAATTCAAAGTAAACATCATTACATAAAAGGGTACGGTCTTTTTTTTTTTTAGTTTTATTCATTTCAAACGGGCCGGATCCGGCCCGCGGGCCGTAATTTGCCCACGGCTGGTCTAGGATCTGGAAACCAGTGTCCAGGTGCCATGCTAAGAAACTGGTCTTGAAGAAGTGAGAAAGTCCACCTTTCACAAGAAAAGCTTCCATAGTTTACTAGTTAACCTTTGAAAACTGAACAATTCTTCTATACTAGGAATTGGGAAAACTGTCTCTGACATGATGTAGAAAGATATAAGCCCCCCAAACTAGGCATCCTTCCAAGGATTGGGACCACTATTTTTTGTGTGTTTAATCCAAAAAGTACTTTAGAAAAAGGTTTATGCCACCCACATAGTCTCTACAGCTAAGCAAACTACTTCTTGCTGAGCACTTTGGAAAGGTGCTTAGCTCTTTCAGACAGATGGTGAAATTTAATTCAATTTTACCAATAGTTGAAGATTCTCATGATATACATATTCTCTCTCTGTAATATATATACATGTATATATATAGATATAAAATTATCTATACTAATAAAAGGGTAATATGCTAATTAGACTGGATAGACTGGATGTCTTCCGGACGTCCTTCCTGACAAAGCCAGGGCCCTGGCGAAGCCACCCAGGATCCCGAGTGCCTGCAGCCAGCCAGAGGGAGGGAAGCCTGGGTCCCGGGTGTGGGGGCCGAGGCAGAGGCAGTTAGGAGCAATCAGGCAGGCAGGTGAGCAGTTAGGGGAGATCAGGCAGGCAGGCAAGCGGTTAGGGCAGTGATGGCGAACCTATGACACGCATGTCAGAGGTGACACTCGAACTCATTTTTTTGGTTGATTTTTCTTTGTTAAATGGCATTTAAA